>NW_024062285.1:600000-1142500 GCF_006381635.1 Hibiscus syriacus | reverse complement strand
CCTAAGCCCTAAGCCCTAAGCCCTAAGCCCTAAGCCCTAAGCCCTAAGCCCTAAGCCCTAAGCCCTAAGCCCTAAGCCTAAGCCCTAAGCCCTAAGCCCTAAGCCTAAGCCCTAAGCCCTAAGCCCTAAGCCCTAAGCCCTAAGCCCTAAGCCCTAAGCCCTAAGCCCTAAGCCCTAAGCCCTAAGCCCTAAGCCCTAAGCCCTAAGCCTAAGCCCTAAGCCCTAAGCCCTAAGCCCTAAGCCCTAAGCCCTAAGCCCTAAGCCCTAAGCCCTAAGCCCTAAGCCCTAAGCCCTAAGCCCTAAGCCCTAAGCCCTAAGCCCTAAGCCCTAAGCCCTAAGCCCTAAGCCCTAAGCCCTAAGCCCTAAGCCCTAAGCCCTCTAAGCCCTAAGCCCTAAGCCCTAAGCCCTAAGCCCTAAGCCTAAGCCCTAAGCCCTAAGCCCTAAGCCCTAAGCCCTAAGCCCTAAGCCCTAAGCCCTAAGCCTAAGCCCTAAGCCTAAGCCTAAGCCCTAAGCCCTAAGCCCTAAGCCCTAAGCCCTAAGCCCTAAGCCCTAAGCCTAAGCCCTAAGCCCTAAGCCCTAGCCCTAAGCCCTAAGCCTAAGCCCTAAGCCCTAAGCCCTAAGCCCTAAGCCCTAAGCCCTAAGCCCTAAGCCCTAAGCCCTAAGCCCTAAGCCTAGCCCTAAGCCTAAGCCTAAGCCCTAAGCCCTAAGCCCTAAGCCCTAAGCCCTAAGCCCTAAGCCCTAAGCCCTAAGCCCTAAGCCCTAAGCCTAAGCCCTAAGCCCTAAGCCCTAAGCCTAAGCCCTAAGCCCTAAGCCCTAAGCCCTAAGCCCTAAGCCCTAAGCCCTAAGCCCTAAGCCCTAAGCCCTAAGCCCTAAGCCTAAGCCCTAAGCCTAAGCCCTAAGCCCTAAGCCCTAAGCCCTAAGCCCTAAGCCCTAAGCCCTAAGCCCTAAGCCCTAAGCCCTAAGCCCTAAGCCCTAAGCCCTAAGCCCTAAGCCCTAAGCCCTAAGCCCTAAGCCCTAAGCCCTAAGCCCTAAGCCCTAAGCCCTAAGCCTAAGCCCTAAGCCCTAAGCCCTAAGCCCTAAGCCCTAAGCCCTAAGCCCTAAGCCCTAAGCCCTAAGCCCTAAGCCCTAAGCCCTAAGCCTAAGCCCTAAGCCCTAAGCCCTAAGCCCTAAGCCCCCTAAGCCTAAGCCCTAAGCCCTAAGCCTAAGCCCTAAGCCCTAAGCCTAAGCCCTAAGCCCTAAGCCCTAAGCCCTAAGCCCTAAGCCCTAAGCCCTAAGCCTAAGCCCTAAGCCCTAAGCCCTAAGCCCTAAGCCCTAAGCCCTAAGCCCTAAGCCCTAAGCCCTAAGCCCTAAGCCCTAAGCCTAAGCCCTAAGCCCTAAGCCCTAAGCCCTAAGCCCTAAGCCCTAAGCCCTAAGCCCTAAGCCCTAAGCCCTAAGCCCTAAGCCCTAAGCCCTAAGCCCTAAGCCCTAAGCCCTAAGCCCTAAGCCCTAAGCCCTAAGCCCTAAGCCCTAAGCCTAAGCCCTAAGCCCTAAGCCCTAAGCCCTAAGCCTAAGCCCTAAGCCTAAGCCCTAAGCCCTAAGCCCTAAGCCCTAAGCCCTAAGCCCTAAGCCCTAAGCCCTAAGCCCTAAGCCCTAAGCCCTAAGCCCTAAGCCTAAGCCTAAGCCCTAAGCCCTAAGCCTAAGCCCTAAGCCCTAAGCCCTAAGCCCTAAGCCCTAAGCCCTAAGCCTAAGCCCTAAGCCCTAAGCCCTAAGCCCTAAGCCCTAAGCCCTAAGCCCTAAGCCTAAGCCCTAAGCCCTAAGCCCTAAGCCCTAAGCCCTAAGCCCTAAGCCCTAAGCCCTAAGCCCTAAGCCTAAGCCCTAAGCCCTAAGCCCTAAGCCCTAAGCCCTAAGCCCTAAGCCCTAAGCCCTAAGCCCTAAGCCCTAAGCCCTAAGCCCTAAGCCCTAAGCCCTAAGCCTAAGCCTAAGCCCTAAGCCCTAAGCCCTAAGCCCTAAGCCTAAGCCCTAAGCCCTAAGCCCTAAGCCCTAAGCCCTAAGCCCTAAGCCCTAAGCCCTAAGCCCTAAGCCCTAAGCCCTAAGCCCTAAGCCCTAAGCCCTAAGCCCTAAGCCCTAAGCCCTAAGCCCTAAGCCCTAAGCCCTAAGCCTAAGCCCTAAGCCCTAAGCCCTAAGCCCTAAGCCCTAAGCCCTAAGCCCTAAGCCCTAAGCCCTAAGCCCTAAGCCCTAAGCCCTAAGCCCTAAGCCCTAAGCCCCTAAGCCCTAAGCCCTAAGCCCTAAGCCCTAAGCCCTAAGCCCTAAGCCCTAAGCCCTAAGCCCTAAGCCTAAGCCTAAGCCCTAAGCCCTAAGCCCTAAGCCCTAAGCCCTAAGCCCTAAGCCCTAAGCCCTAAGCCCTAAGCCTAAGCCCTAAGCCCTAAGCCCTAAGCCCTAAGCCCTAAGCCCTAAGCCCTAAGCCCTAAGCCCTAAGCCCTAAGCCCTAAGCCCTAAGCCCTAAGCCCTAAGCCCTAAGCCCTAAGCCCTAAGCCCTAAGCCCTAAGCCCTAAGCCCTAAGCCCTAAGCCCTAAGCCTAAGCCCTAAGCCCTAAGCCCTAAGCCCTAAGCCTAAGCCCTAAGCCCTAAGCCCTAAGCCCTAAGCCCTAAGCCCTAAGCCCTAAGCCCTAAGCCCTAAGCCCTAAGCCCTAAGCCCTAAGCCCTAAGCCCTAAGCCCTAAGCCCTAAGCCCTAAGCCCTAAGCCCTAAGCCCTAAGCCCTAAGCCCTAAGCCCTAAGCCCTAAGCCTAAGCCCTAAGCCCTAAGCCCTAAGCCCTAAGCCCTAAGCCCTAAGCCCTAAGCCCTAAGCCCTAAGCCCTAAGCCTAAGCCCTAAGCCTAAGCCCTAAGCCTAAGCCCTAAGCCCTAAGCCCTAAGCCCTAAGCCCTAAGCCCTAAGCCCTAAGCCCTAAGCCCTAAGCCCCCTAAGCCCTAAGCCCTAAGCCCTAAGCCTAAGCCCTAAGCCTAAGCCCGAGCCCGAGCCCTAAGCCCGAGCCCGAGCCCGAGCCCGAGCCCGAGCCCGAGCCCGAGCCCCGAGCCCGAGCCCGAGCCCGAGCCCGAGCCCGAGCCCGAGCCCGAGCCCGAGCCCCGAGCCCCGAGCCCGAGCCCGAGCCCCGAGCCCGAGCCCGAGCCCCGAGCCCCGAGCCCCGAGCCCGAGCCCGAGCCCGAGCCCGAGCCCGAGCCCGAGCCCCGAGCCCGAGCCCGAGCCCGAGCCCGAGCCCGAGCCCCGAGCCCGAGCCCGAGCCCGAGCCCCGAGCCCCGAGCCCGAGCCCGAGCCCGAGCCCGAGCCCCGAGCCCGAGCCCGAGCCCGAGCCCCGAGCCCCGAGCCCGAGCCCGAGCCCGAGCCCGAGCCCGAGCCCCGAGCCCGAGCCCCGAGCCCGAGCCCGAGCCCGAGCCCGAGCCCGAGCCCGAGCCCGAGCCCGAGCCCCGAGCCCGAGCCCGAGCCCGAGCCCGAGCCCGAGCCCGAGCCCCGAGCCCGAGCCCGAGCCCGACCCGAGCCCCGAGCCCCGAGCCCCGAGCCCGAGCCCCGAGCCCCGACCCCGAAGCCCCGAGCCCGAGCCCCGAGCCCCGAGCCCCGAGCCCCGAGCCCCGAGCCCCGAGCCCCGAGCCCCGAGCCCCGAGCCCCGAGCCCTAATTCCTAATTCTCTTGATTTTCAATAGGTTCTTCGAGTTCCTTCGGGAGCTCAATTCCCGCTCCAGGTACATGCAATTCCCGCTATTCGATTACCACTGATCGTTTCGTTCGTAAAAACTGTTTTGATTTTTTCAATATAAGAGTGTTACCTTCCGGTCTCGTCGTCACCTTCCTTGTTTCTCAGAATTCATTTCCATCTACTAGGATTTCCATTTCTCCCATTTTCGATGCTTCATTCGCAATTCTCTTGGTTATCAATGGCTTCTTCGAGTTCCTTCGGGAGCTCAATTCCTGATCCAAGTACATGCAATTCCCGCTATTCGATTACCACTGATCGTTTCGTTCGTAAAAACTGTTTTGATTTTTTCAATTGAAGAGTGTTACCTTCCGGTCTCATCGTCACCTTCCTTATTGATTTGTATTGTTTGTTTTCCAAAAGCAGAGCCCGTTCAAGTTCTCATCTCATCGCTGGCAGAGGAATCGCCAATGGTCAGAGAAGCCTCCATGGCTTCTCTTAAGGACATTTCTCGTCTGTACGTACCTTTCTTTCTTTTCTTTTGAAACAATGTTTATATAATTTGGTTTTTTTATTCTTTTTAAATCTTAATTTGATGTTTTGATTACTTTATTAGGAATCCTCTCCTTGACCTTGACTGTTGTTCTGCTATTTCTAGAGGTGGTCGTCGGGTAATTTTTGTTTTTCTTCTGTTCTGATTTAGAGTACTGAAGTTTGATTATTATTGAATTGTTTATTGTTAAATTTATGGGATCTTCATTTTTAGCGATTTGGTAATATGGCTGGAGTTTTTCAAGTGATGACATTTAGAGTTCGAGCTCTTGATAAAAAGGACATTGATGCCGCTTATATTGTCAAGCTTGCAAAAATTGCCACAACCAAGATTATCTCAGCGCCTGCTTTAGACCGTACAGAGATTTGTTCAACCTGCAAACCAATTTCTTCTTTTCTTCTTCTTCAAAACCTTCAGGCTGGAGCATATAAATCTCTTCTTCAAGATTTACATGAAGAAAAGTTTTTTAACATCTAGCTGCTCTATATGTCAGTTTAATGTAGCACACATTGCCAAGACTACTCGAACTATTGTTAGTCGAACCACAGGGGGAAAAATTTCATTGAAATCAATACCTTTTTTTTGAGCATATCCTTTGACCACCAGTCTTGCACGATACCTCTCCACTTGATCGTCACCATTTATCTTAATTTTGAAGACCCATTTGTTACCAATTGACTTCCTTCCTTGTGGTAGTGGCACAAGGTCCCATGTATTATTTTTATGAAGGGCTTCAATTTCTTCTTGCATCGTCATCATCTACAGTGAAACATCTGAGCTGTTTATTGCCTCCTGGTATGTTGATGGCTCACCGTCCTCTGTTAAAAGGCAGTATGCAATATTATCTTCTATAACATAATCTGAGTGCCAATTGGAACGTCTTCTCACACGATCTGATTGACGAGTTGTTGGAGCTTCAGAACTCTCTGGTTCTTGTTCATCATGTGCTGGTTCTGCTTCATAAGAATCTCTTTGTTCAAACTCTTTTTCCACATGTATCTGAGTAGTCTCTGATTTTTCAGTGCTATCATCGTCTTCTTTTCTTTGTAGTTTATCTTCTATAAAGATAACATTTCTGCTGATGATCACTTTGCGGGCAGTGGGATCCCACAAGCGATACCCCTTTACTTCATCAGCATACCCCAAGAATTTGCATTTCCTGGATTTTGGATCCAACTTTGAAATTTCTTGGGAGTTGTACATCACGTACACAATACTTCTAAATACATAGAGGTTTGAATAATCAGCTGGTTTACCAGTCCATATCTCCATTGGTGTCCTCAGCTCTATTGCAGTTGATGAAGCTCGATTCACCAAATAACAGGCGGTATTGACTGATTCTGCCCAGAATGATTTTTCTAGGCCTGCATCCCTCAACATTGCTCTTGTTCTTTCTAACAAGGTTCTGTTCATCCGCTCTGCCACTCTATTTTGTTGAGGAGTGTTCGCCACTGTGAACTGTCTTTTGATGCATTCTTTCCTGCAAAAGTCATCAAATTCTTCGCTTGTGTATTCTCCTCCATTATCTGTTCTGAAACACTTGATCTTATTTCCAGAATCAAGTTCCACCTGCGCCTTAAAGTTTTTGAAAGTTGAAAACACATCCAACTTCTTCTTAATAGGGTACACCCAACATCTCCTGGAGTAGTCATCAATAAATGAGACAAAGTATTTTGCTCCGCCTAGGGATATAACTGGTGCTTGCCATACATCAGAGTGAACCAATTCTAGAACACTTTTACCTCTAGAATTTGATGTGTTGAATTTCAACCGGTGCTGCTTACTTGTTATGCAATTCTCACACAAAGTAAGTGATACCTTCATTAAGCCTAGAAGTAGCTTTTGCTTCACAAAGACTTTCATTCCTTGTTCTGACATGTGTCCAAGTTTCTGATGCCATAGCATTATAGAATCTGAACTACATGAGGCAACAGAGGCTTCTGCTTCTAGAAAAGTCTCTCCCTTCAGCATGTACAAGTTTGCTGCTATCTTTTAACCTTTCAGCACCACAAGCGCTCCACAGAACACCTTCATGATTCCTTTCCGTGTTTCAATCTTGCTTGCATTATTATCCAACAATCCGTAGGATAATAAAATTTTCTTCAAGCCTTTCACGTGTTGCACATCTCGAAAAACTTTAATTGTTCCATCATACATCTTCAATTTGATGGTTCCAACACCAACGATCTCCAAGGCATGATCATTGCAACTATACACAGATCCTCCTGAGACAGGTTCATAATGATGAAACTATTCTCTTCTTGAGGTCATGTGATATGTTGCTCCTGAATTAATGAGCCATATATCTGCAAATCTTTTTCTGCCTTCCACGATGGTTGACGCTTCAGAACATAGAGCATCTCCATCATCTGAAGTGTTTGTGGTATTGCCTTGTGGATTGGAGTTTTTATTTAGACTCCAACAATCCTTCTTTAAGTGACCCTTCTTTCCACAGTTGTAGCACTTTAAATTCTTCTTGCTTCTCGACTTCGATCTACCATGTTTGTGACTGCTGCTTTGGCCACGTTCTGTTGATCTCCCTCTCATCGTTGTTAACGCTTCTTCTTGTTACAGATTTACTTGTCTGTCTTCTTTGTTCTTGCGCCAATTTTCTTCTTGTAGAACAGCAGCTGCAACGTCATCAAAGACTAGACTAGTGACATTACTGTTTGTCAAGTTGATGATGAGTTGATCATACGAATCCGGTAGACTTTGAAGTAGAAGTTCAGCACGTTCTTGTTCTCCTATTTTACAGCTTAAAGATGTAAGCTGAGAAAATAAAGTGTTCAGTGTATTTAAGAGCTCCGTCACTGAAGTAGATTCTGACATACGGAGAGTGTACAATTTTCTCTTAAGGAAAATTTTATTGTGCAGTGATGTGGCCTCGTACAGTTTGGTGAGATGATCACATATCTCCTTAGCTGTCTTTTTCTCCTCGATGCTTGACAATACTTCATCTACTAATGCTAGATGAAAGTTTTCCATAGCATTCCCGTCTATTTCGATTCATTTGTTGTCATCTGTGAAATCCACCAGCCTTTCACTGATAGCTGCTAGACAACCGTCTTTCCTCAGGATGACCTTCATCTTCAATTTCCACAATGAGAAATTTCTCCCATTGAATTTTTCAATATCAAATTTCGTTGCCATAGCTTCTTTTACGGATAATTCCCACTATTTCACAGGATGGCCTTCATCTTCAATTTCCACAATGAGAAATTTCTCCCATTGAATTTTTCAATATCAAATTTCGTTGCCACAGCTTCTTTTACGGATAGTTCTCACTATTTCACTATCGTGAATAGTTCTCTGGAATTTTCAAAGAATGTGTAATACCTTCTTACTTTCTTATGTTGGAGGATCCACCTTTTGGTGGCAACCACAAAGACAACAAGCAGATATTACACACTCAAATCTGGCTCTGATACCAATTGTTGCGGAAGACGGCTATCGGATAAAGCAAAAATGCAACTGATAATTTGAGAAAATAAAAATTGAAGATAAAAGAGACACAAAATTTATGTGGAAAACCCCTAAATAATATAGGGTAAAAACCACAGGCAACGGTAGAAGAACTTCACTATGAGAAAAATAGGAATTACAACCTCTCTCGATCTACCAAGGAGAAAACAATGATAATTCTCTCTTGATAAAAAAAGAGAAAATAACTCTCAAGAAACTCTCTAAATTCTCTCTAGTATTGGAAGAAAGCTAGAATGCTTTGGGATGATTTTGAAGCTAAATGAGCTAGGGTATTTATAGTTGAAGCTTTAAGGACTAATTTATAAATACCTTAAATTTCAATGGCTAAAATTTAGCTTTTACCATTGTCAAAAAATCAATAAAATCAAGCTTGAATTTTCGGTGCCTATAATTTTTGAAAAATTTAATAATTTTTTTTTCAACTTTCAATCATGCACCGAAAGTGGATTGATTTTCAACACAGAATTCATAAAAAAGGGTTCTATTTCTCCTCGGACATCTTCTGGAATTTTAGATAGCCTTCTAGTCACCTTATTCATCATCACCCACACACTGCATATCACCAAAACCAGAATCAAATCAAGGGGAATCTAGGTAAGTCAGTCCCGAATCACCATTTGATAATTTGCAGGCACACATAAAAAGGATATTAATTCTGAGAAAAAAAATAAAATGCCAGACAAATTTTCAAAAACTTTGTAAATAATTTCTCTGGCTACTATTCCCATATTTTTCTTCTGAGACAAACAAGTGGCACGGAGTATATCACGAAAGAATACAATTGATTGTCCTACCTAGTGTCCCTTGTTAAAATTTCACCAGTTTTACTATCACTGATAAGCCAATCTCTTCGAATGCCATTCTTTCCCGATGCACTGACCCAAGTGTTTACTTGAACAACATCACCCCTGCGAGACATGCATAAATAAGTCCAAGTGAAAGATAAAACATCTATTGGTGGAATTGAAAAACTCAACTAGTCACTACCAAAAGACATGCCTTACAATGCATATTGTATCATCATAGTATCTTGATGATACAAGTATAAAATCATAACCACGAGGACAACATAAGTGGTCATATCATGAATTATTGCTAGTTCCTCAGCTTCTGTTTATGCCTCTAATTCCTCCATCCTTCTCACCACCTCCCTATCTGTCACCTTAAATTTGACTCCAACTATTTTCTCAATAGTTAATGTAGCTGAGGCTTCGTAATTTCCAGTGTTGAGAGAAACTCTTCATTTACTGGATTCTAATGGAGTTGACGGCAGGTTAACTGCCACATCAACAAAAAACTTACAGAGGTAATGGCAGGGATTTTTTGGAAACGAACTAAAAGTTCGATGACTGTATTGCAAGTTTTAAAAGTTGGGTGATCAAAATGCAAGCACCCTAAAAGTTTGAGGGCTATTTTTATAGTTTACTCTAAATATTATTTTATTATTGAATTAGGAAACATAATAAGTTTTTTTATTAATTCGTAATCTAATTATATTTCAAACAATTTTATAACAAGTGTCACTTAACTGTTTATAATGAAAAAATATAATAAATTTAAAGTTGTGTTTTACATAAATAAAAGAAAATATTTTAAAAAGTAATATCTTATTATAATTTATTAAAATTATTTTGTCAGATAAACAAAACTAATTAAAACATAAAGAGAGAAAAATAATCTTATATATTTAAATGATAATAGCTTACATTAATCAAACAAAAATATATATATATACAAAATAAAAATAATTAGGCAGCGCACAAGATGTAAAAAATAGTATTGATTAATATTCTTCCTCCTTAATCTTTGAATTAAGTGTCGGATTTTGAAGCATTACTTACTCTGATCATAGCAGCTTCGTGTCCTGGATTAAGCATTGATTTGGTAAACCCAAACGAACTCAAACTAATTCCCGCAAAATTTAGGATAACCCAAGCTATAATCATATTCTCATTCCTTAAAATAGAAGAAGTATTTTTTTTATTTATTTTAGGTTTTATTTTTTTAAAACAATCTTTACATAACCTTGATTTGTCAAAAGGAAGAGAAAATATCTCAACATCTGCAAGCGACGAATGAACCTTCCTTGGTTTCAAATGAAACACAAGTGAAAGTAAAGGGCACTTAAAGTCAACCCTGCAATGACCATCCCAACTGCACCCGACAATTTAAAGAATACAAAAGGGGGGGGGGAGGAATAACACTATGAATAGACAAAATGATGAATGAAACCATCAACAATCGACATGGTGTGGGTATCAAATTACAAAATTAGTTAGTCCCAGGCCCAACACGGGTGCATCCACAGCTCGAGCCTGATTACGACCCTACGTTTCAATTCTTTCTCTAGGTTATCAGCAACCAGCAGCCTTCAAAAAATTGTCATATGGGATTGATGCAGGAAGCTGAAAGCAGGGCTGATGGTGGTGCTCGGTTGCACAAAGCTTCAGACTAGTGCCACCAGATTGATTTAAAGAGCCAACACCAATATTTTCATCAAGAAATGGATTTTCACTCTACAATTTACAAAAAATGTTTTACATCAATATGGGTAGCAGTAGCGAATGGTTTAGACTTATCCTTCTACCACCAAATATAGATCTTAGATATACAACATATTCTTCATAGTATGAAGAGATCAATACACAAATTCATTTTCTCGTAGGGGCTGAAATAAAAGAAATAAAATCCCAGCCTAACTATTAGTATTATGGCGGAGTGTTTTTGAGAAAAATTATATTGGACAAAGTAATACCTAAGCTGCTATTAATTATGGTGAGCTAATGTAAAAGAGGCTTTGTGTGGGCACCCTCTGACACGGTGAGGTGAAAGTTTCTGAACACGATTAATAATGCTATATACTGAAATTTATATTAAATGCCCCCAAATTCCAATCATTAAGAAGTCATTTCCTATTTCAGCAGTACTTGGGAAAAGAAAAGAGAGAAAAAAAACAATGTTTTGCTTGCAAAAGATACATTTGATGCAATCACTCGATAAGTTAGTACCTTAAAGGAACTTGATTCAACATGCGAATGAGGTTGCACCTCCTTTGCAGAAATACTCCCAAAACTTTCTCGATTCTGTTGAGCACTCATTACAGCAGACATCTTCTGCTGCTTCCCCACCAGAAGGGCCTCACAGTTCCCAGCCATTTCACTATACGGCATGTCAGGAGGGGCTGACACAGAGTGTCTTCCAACTTGATGTGCTGTCTCTGAAAGCTGTAAATAGATAACAAATACATTTGAGTATCAATGGTCTTTCCTATGTATATTCTAGTAGATTAACTAATAGATAGCATCAAGCAACAAATGGCTCACTGCATCAAGAAGTTCTTCAACACTCAGGAGATTTTGAGGCTCAGATGCCAAACATGAGCCGTCACATGTTTGACCTTTGAACGTGCTAGGTAAAACATCATCGTCTACTGTGAATAATGGAGGCTCAACCTGCACATTACAACATCAGAAACTTGTTAGGAAATTCTACGTGGAGAGTTGGGAGCAGAGCAAAATGAAGGATAAACATGATTGCCTTTTCAGGAGATAGGTTATCTGCTGATCCAGATTCATATGTTTGTGCAGGTGTCTCCATGAACAGATTTGTTCCACAGGGATATCCATCATCAGGAATGAAATTGCTAAGTAACTGGTTTCTTGTTTTGGATGATTCTTGCTGCCAGAATGATCTAAAATGTTAGCATTTCGTACTTATTCCTTAATGTGAAACAACTAATTTGCAGCACGGCAGATAAAGACCGTACATCAGACAAGTTGCCAAGAAACTTCACTATCATGGTTGCAAGTGATTCTTTAGATTGGTTCTCCGCTAAATGTATCTCTGAAAGTGACTTCAAAGCATCTTCATTGTCTTCTTTTGATCCATATATTTTTCCTGGATTAGTAATCTGTAACTTGCAGTCATCGACCAATTGCAGAAATGGATCAGCCTAAAACAAAGATAAAAGAATAAAGTCAGCTAAGATTTGAATAAGATAAAAATGTGGCATGACCATATAAGGGGATTAAGAAAATAAACCAAGAAAATATCAATCAATAGTTCTGCACATACCGTTTTCTCCATAAGTGAAGCTTTAGCACAGGGGAAAAGTGGGGGTATGTTGTAGGCTTTTGATGAGAAGATGATCATAGAAGTAGCAAGGATAAAGAGGGACCTCCTACGTGATGGCTGCAGTGGCCCTACCAAAAATCAACGACATCGTTAAATGAAAAGATGGATCCAGAGGATGAAATTAAAAAGATGATTAGCTCTGAGTCATTAAAATTTTAGTATATTCCTCTTCAAAACTATCCAAAGTGATTCTGATTTCTGTTTTTACCGTTTTCTGTTTATTTCCAAAACAATAATTTGAGAATTTGAATTTGCTCCCTATTTTTTTCTTTAGTTCTTACTCATGTAATCTAGTTTCTGCACTACATTAACTTAGCAAAATAGTGTTACTGTCCTAAAAAAGGAAAAATCAATCGGAAACTTTGTAAGAGGATCAATAAGAAGAAAAACAAATTTATTAATTGAACTAAATAAGCATAGAGTTACATCTACCTCCATTCATTACTTTTTAATCTTTGTAATGTTGTTTAAGATCACGTAATATGTTCAGTAATAAACAAAGGCCTACCTCCTTCCAGAGATATGCTTCTTAAGGAAAAGGCCAGCTGAAAGCTTCGAATCATAGCATCAGTACAGGAGTTCTGCAAAACATGATGCAACGTAAGAAAACACCTGAATTGAAAGAGTGAACTATCTTTTAAAGTATAGCTGAAGATGAATGCATAATTCGTCTAAAAAGCAGTAAAACTATTTAAGAAGAAGAAACTTCAAGTAATTAATTTGGAAAAGAGAAAAGAAAAAAAGTAAACGGGAGAAGTAGCTCTCTGATTGATCAATATCACATTTTTGTGTCCACAAAAATCAAGCACTATTTTTTTATAATAAGAACATGTTTATAATATTTTAGTACCCACTAATCCAAAAAACAGAATAGAGAAGTTTGAAGTAGTAGTGCAATATTTTAGTGTACACAAATATGATGAAAAATATCATATTTGCATTCCAAATTCCCTTAAAAGCGCATAAACTTCCTGTTATGCCCTTCAAATGTGTCCATCCGTTTCCAAGAGTTGTCAGTTCTTAAGATTCATTAAATAGATTCTAGCCCTTATTGTTTCTATATTATTTAGAAGCCATAATTGTATGAACTGAAGCAACTTGTACATAAATATCAAGGAAACAGAGCCAGCCTTGGTAAAACTTAGATGGTCATGGGTTTTATCCAAGTCAAGGAACAGTAGCTTGCAACCAATTTATTAATCAATTAGTACGGATTGGATATTGCAAAGGCTAAATATAGGGGACGATCCTAACCCAGTTTACTCCATTTGCAAATATTAAGATTTAAATCATTATTTTGCTTAAAAGATCTAATGTCTCATCCTACTAGACTAACCGATAGTTGGTAGTTATTCAAATATATTTGACTTAGCAAATCCTTAAATTCAACCTCACACACATCAAGTAATTGACGACCGAAAACTATCTAGAACTTACTCCAGGTAAATAAAAGGAATAATTGCCCAATAACCACATATATTTTGCTCAACCTTGCATTATATTGCAAAATATAATATATATACAGAAACATACATGCACATGCGTGCTTGTTTGTACGTATAGATAGATGCATGACAAACAGACACCACAAACAGACTTTTTAAGAAAGCTTATAAGAAAAGAAGGATGCATCATGAATTCTAATTCATGGAGTCACTAAGAATAATGTAATACCTTTGTTCGTGCAAATAGTAACACCAGACTGTAGGTATGAGCAATTGCTTCAAAATTTTCAGGCATATTTAAAGGAGAGAGAGATTGTGCCCAAATAGATGAAAGCATAAGAGTTATTTGATGACTGCTCAATCGAAGAGGTAAAGCCTAAAATGGTTTGACAAACAAAAAGAAAGTTCACGTCAGATAAAGGAAAAGAAAAAAATAATTGTGCATGGCTGGTTGAAAGGCAAGAATGTGAAGGCATAACTAGATTTTCAACTGCACTATTCGTTGATTTTTCATCTTCTATTGTAGATGGTTGATTCATCTTTATACTGTAAGCTCGGCTGTAACTTGACTTGAGCCGGTTCAGCATGCTTGGACTATGAAGTTTTGCACTGTCAGCACCTACAGTCCCATTTTCATTTATGGTTGATGGCTGCTTTTTAGAAGTCAACCTGTCTTGCATGGAAAAGCCATTGGTGTTCCCAACCTTGTTGTCCCCAGATATTTCTATATCTTCCGTACCCAACTTCTGAAAGAGTGCAGCCGAAGAGGAAAATACGGAAACAGTTCTTGAGAGTGTCTTCTGCAAATTAGAGGCTTTCTTTGAAGAAGGCGTAGCAGTATGAGGACAAGGGCAAACAGATGAAGGAACCAGAACAACGGAAAATATGCGGTGAGCACCAACTCTTGTTTCATGGTCTCCACAGACCATCGCTAGAAGCAATTGGTGAAACAATGCCTCAGGAAAAGCCTACAAGGTTCATATTTAAAAAAGAACGACAAAAAGGGGACTAAAACAAAAGAGGCATATATCCTGCACAGTAAGTAAAATCCTTATTAGCCTTGCCTTATTTTGGTATGATAGATTTGGAACAGATGCCATAATTTGAGCAGTACGATAAATTGCAGAAATCAAGGTTCTGGCCATAAGAGTAATGTTTGGTACGTTCTCCAGCATCACAGCCATCATATCAAGGACAGGACCTGCATCCCCAACCTGCCATTGCAAGGTATCTTAGTTATACATTTAATTTCAAATAATTTCAAGCTGCAACTACAGTATAATGAAGATATTGTATTCATGAGTTAGGTTGGAATTATCTTGCCCTGTCCATATGTCACATTTTATTTGTATCAATTGTATATCTGTTGAACAATATTTCAATTATAGATAACATTTATAAACCAGTTACTGACGTGGAAACCAACGTCACCTTGTTTGATAACTGCACAAGGCACTCATCTACAGCTGCTCGAAAATTTTGGTTGTATTCAATCACCTCAGCTCCCAGATTGGAATCATCAAGTGAACAGTGTATGCTTTTCCGTAGGTGTCTTGTAATATCAGTTAATGCACCAATTATAGCCACAGAAGGCTGAACCTTTGTTTGTTGAGCAAGGGAAGTGGCAACGTGCACAATATGTAGCTGCATACTGGGCTTCTTCAGTACATTCTTGTGGTCAAGATGCTTTATTAAGATGGACAGCAAAAAGTGTGTGTTTTCCCCTGTAGAATAACGCAACAAAATTCACTCAAAAGATTAAAATTAATTCTATTGGAGAGAAAGGCTCCTTAAACTTTAAAAGGCAACAATTCATATCAATCTAAAGAAGCAAAGTACCGCATTTTTCAATTATCAACTGCATGACTTTCAAGACAGAAAGAGCTACCCCATCCTGGATAGACCACAGTTCCTCATTATCAAAAAAACGAAACAAAGATTCCAAGACACGTCGGACAGTTGTAGCTTCCTTAGCTAACTTGGCCATATTATGTAGACAAACTCTAGACCAAAATCTGGGATTCTCCACCTCCTCCCTATAATATTAACCGGAAAAGGGAACTGCGTATTAGTCATTAAGCATTCCCCAAGTATAGAAACTACAACAATCGAAAGTTGGAGACGAAGAATTACGCAGGCACATTAAATTCTCCATTCTCAGTCACAATACTCCTCCAAGAAAGTGTTGTAATGGCATCTGTGGAAGAGAAATTGTCTTTAATAGAGGAGTTCTGTGTGTCTTGCTTGTCATTGATATTATCATCTGATGTTTCTAAACCTCTGTAATTTTCCAAGACCGCTGAAACAACCTGGTGTTTTTTGGGGAAATTTTAAGCAACCTTAAATAAAGTACATTGGAACATAAAAATTGAAGCACGTATCAAATATACAGATACAAGCTAGCGGGGGTACTCTAAATATAGCACCTTATAGCTAACAATGTTGTAGATAGTACAGACAGAGCAAAACAACTTAGTAAATTCTTATTTCAACCAGATTATGATTTATGAGAGGTTCTCATTAAGTTTACTGGTGGTTTTAAGTTCGTTGTTCATTAATTATCATTTACTTCCATGATGTTTTGAAGTTGCAACTGTAGTATATAGATTGTAGGTAAAAAGTCTTTGCATAAGTAGAGATTTTATAATCCACATTGATTATCAAAAGTGGGACATTGCGTAAGAGTTTTAGTTGGAGTAAAATTACTCATTTTATTACGTCGAAGGTTCTAAATTAATGTTATTTTCTTGTTTTGTTGTCAAAGCCTTATGGTAGTGATTTCTTCAACTAAGTGTAACCACTTACAATTCCACAATAAATCACAGATTTTTTTATCCACTTTTTTCTTCTTCTCCAACATAGTAATCACATGAAGAGTGACATCAAGCATTTTTAAACAACCTTCAAAGTGATCAATTCCTGTTTTGTTAAGAAGCATAGTCTTCAACCTAGCTCCCTATTCATATCTCAACTTAATGATGAAAATTTATGAAACTGCATCAGCATGGCATTCCATACCACAAAATGGCACCAAGAGAGATAGAAATAAGTATACAAATAATTTTAAAAAAAATATATACGTGTCCAAAGAAAGCTCACATTATCAAATTCTGCTGAGACATGAGAGAACTCTCCCATGAACCAAACCTGTCAGAAGAAATACAAGTTTGTAAAAGAAGTAAATCTTTTATTACAATTATGTTTGTTAGTTTCATTCTTCTTTATTATTATGGTGGAAAACTAAATTATCTAAATCTAATAGTAAGGACAAGTCATTATATATAATTAGTAATAATCTAAAGAGATAAGACAAGTTTTAGTTCCCGAGTTTGACAATTTTTCTCAACTTGCTCCCTGAATTTTGTTTTGGTCCATATTAGTCTATGAAAACTTTCTCATTTTAGTATTTTTGATGATGTGGCATTTCTGAGATGATGCTACCTGGCACTCTTCCTGTGCGACATCATTGAAAGGACTTAAAATGGGCCAGAAATCCAAGTTCATGGAATGTGGAGCAAAAAAAGTGCAGGGCCAAATTGGGAGAAGTTGTCTAGTTAAAAGATTAAAAGTTGCTTTATCCCTAATATAAAAACAAAACAAAAAGAGAATCGATCATTTTGAACCATGTAATAATGAACATGGGAACTTGACTAGAGAGAAAAAAGTATGATATTAGAGTTTCTATCCGAATTTTGAAGAAGCTAAAGGTTACCATACAACTCTAGAAGGTACCACTTTTTGTCACCATTGATTTGATTATTTCCCGATATAAACAATTTAGAATATAAGACTATTTTTTTACCAGTTTTAACTTCTAAATTCCCACCCCTAACACCCTTACTAATTGAAACGTATTCTGCTTTTAAGATAAAATTTACCATATAATATAACAAGTGTACAAGGCAACACCAAGTCTTTAAAATTCTTAAGATCAAGGACATTAAATTTAGAAATCAATACTAATAATTAAAACCCTGCCCAACTTTGGTGTCATGAGTCAATTTAGACACCAATTCTTTTGGTAATATTATAAAGTTACCCCTTTTTTCAAGTATAAGATTTTTTTTTGAGGAAAGTATAATATTATTTTTTGTAAGGTTTACCTTTTCATACTTTTATAATAAAACTTCAAATAAAACTACTAAAATTTATTAATTGAGATTCAAACACATAATCAAAAGTTTTTCTATACAAGTAGTTCAATACTTCACCTAGTAATTTGATAATATAATTTTTACAAATGAACTTCTTTACATAAAATATTTCTTTTATTTTATAAATGTATCTATCTATACTAATAATTAAAATATTGAATGATTGATTATCCAAAAAAAATCCTGAATGATTTTGGTGTACTACACCAACTTAGTTCGTTATTAAAATTTAATTTCAAATATAATAAATATTTTTATAAGGTTCTTTTTGTATTTTCATACTTTTATAAATATTTTAAAATTTAATTATACCCGAGCCTTTTACCACTTAAACTCTAATAATTTGATAATTTAATTTTCACAAAAGAAATTGTTTACCTAAAATATTTCTTTCTTTTTACAAATTTATCTATACTTAGTATACAAGTCGTTTACCACTACACTTATGTTAGTTTGTTGATTTCTTTTATAAAATAGTAACAAAAGTGTATTTTTAGAAAATCTTTTTAATTTATATTTTAAAGTGTCTAATTGAATTGATGTCACATAATTAAAGTGAAACAATCTCAGTTGAAAAAATACACTAAAATTAAAGCATATATATAAGGTTAACTAAATAAATTAATTTTGTGTGCCGATAAATAAATTTTATTGAAAATAATCAATTACCTCAATAATTTTTTTAAAGTTAATTAAAGTATTTTTAAAATATAACTATTTTTAATAAGGGTAAAGTACACAAATGGTCCATCACCTATAGAGTATTATTTTATTAAGTTCTCTAACTATTAAAAAGTTATAAAATGATCATTTGACTATAATACGTTTTTTTAAGTATCCAACTATTAAAAGTTACAAATTGATTATCCGACTATTTATTATTGTCCAAACTCACTATTTTTCGTAATAAACCAACACCTTATAGCCTGAAACCATTATATACTTTATCCAATTATTTTAAAGTATAAATTAAGAAGACACCTTTTTTGTAAAGTTAGAATAGTACTTTAATCGTTTACCAATAAATACTTTCATTGAAAATAATTAATTATCTAAAAAATAATTTTATATCTATTACATATGCATCTATTTATTTATTTATTTATTTATTTATTTGAAAGTCTTCTGAATTATGTATTAGACTATTTTGTATCAATTTAATTTTTTATATATTGTATATATATTTACGTATTTATTTAAAATGTTTCAATACAATTATAGTAAAATTAAAGTTTGCTAAATAAGAGAAGAAAATGAAATATAAAATTAAGACGTTTAAAGACATAGTAAAGGGAATGCAAATATTGACAGATAAGAAGAAAACTAAAGAAAATAGAAAGATAAAAATCCTAATTTCCTATTTGGATTGAGTTGTTTTTCTATCTATGGAATATATATTGTTTGTTTTATGCTCTTTCCACTCAGTACCTGAACTACAAAAATAACAAAATCTATATCTTATATGCCCTTCATTCATTACTTTGACCTTCAATACATGATTTGTTCCTTTTTCTTCTGTGGTCCTAGTGTATAGGCCAGAAGAATGAGAAAAATTAAGAATGGTTCTTGTAAAATAAGCAATGATAACCATAGCGTAAAATTCTTAATGCGTATAGGAAGAAGACCATGAAGTTCTACAATGCCAGTGGATGCCAAATTCGTACTTAAAAGTGATTACAAATTTTAAAAGTTTGAAAGACACGATACTTGGAGATGGTCCTAATAAAACTAGCATAATAATATTGTCACTACAAAGAAGATAAAGAGAAAATAACAGGCATTAGCTTAGAATTTTCAGTTGTAGAAAATTACCACTGATGAAAGGGTTTGAAGACCAGCAGAACGCAAATGGTGAGCCCTTCCGTCCTCTCCCATTTCTTGAGCTAAAAGACAAAGTTTTGGAATTAACCCATCTAAGTTGAACATATAAGTACCGTCCCTCTGGCTAGTCAAAAATAGTGAAAGATTAGCGTAAGAGGTTTTAGTGGAACTAAAAAATCACAACCTTTATGTAGAAGTTATGCTATAAAGTCGGAAGAGTCTACCAACAGCTTCTACCTGATTATTCACGAAAACAGAAAGAGCTTGGCATCCCAATACTCGTGTGTCGTCCATTCTTGTTTGATCCAGCAGGACTTGTATAATGGTAAGAAAGCTACTAGCAAATAAAGGCCTGCAATATAGTATATAACAATAAACATATATCAACACTTTTTAGTGCTCTAGACATATCTATGGAAATTATCAAAGCTCAATTTGATGCAATGGTTTCCTAAAATCTCAAGAAAGTAGCATTTAAATATCTATTGTTTGAATAAAAACCATCCAGACAATAAATTACGATTCAATAAATATTTAATTGTCAAAGCTCCATTTGCTGCAATGGTTTCCTAGTATCTCATAATTCCTGCTACTGCTGGCTTTTTTAAAACCCAATATAACACTTTGACCCATTAGACTTCCAAACTTTAACTAAAATCTTATATGCTCGTAGATATTACTGCATGTAGCTGATATAATTAATTTGAAAAAAGATATCGATTGACCTGAGATATTTATTAATAGCTAAGTATCACTTTTCAAAATATCCAAGTATGAGGTCAACCAAAACATGAAATAGATGAATTTTCTGGCAAATGCAGCACTAGTATGCAGAGGAATTATATAACTCTGTGACTTTATTGCATTCTCACATTAAGCAAGCTGAACAGTAACTCACATTTGATCCTTACAAGAAATAATCAACTTCTTGTAGACAAGCATAATAACTTTTACGGAATGAAATTGCTCAGTTCGCAAATCCTTGTAAAATTTCTGCTCTAATGAACTTGTTATCTGATCAAAAGAAAAAACTAATCAAAAGACTGAAACTTTTGATTTTGAACATCAATGGAAAAATCAATAAAAAATTGTAATCAAATAGAACAAAAAACAAAGAGAACACCGAAAGCCTAAATTATGACACGATAGCTTATTGAAAATTTGAAAACTAACAAGGATATCGGTAAATCAAGATCATCTCAGCTTTTGGATGTGTACATCAAAAATTACATTATAGCATACAACCTTTTACAAAAATGAGGATTTCGAAACGTCGAAAAAACAGAAGTATCGGTGAAAAAGCGTACCTTTGGAATACGAAGAGGATTCTTGGAAGCATATTCACATAGTTTAACGATCATTCTTTCATTAGGGTGTTCGTCCTATCAAATAAAATGCCGAAAGTTGGTGTTTTTTTAAAAGGGAAAAAAAACACATGATCAGCACCACGCAAATTCTTATAAAATTAAACAGGAAGGATAAAATAATGAAAAGGCAGAAACCGGAGATCGAGGAAAAATATCAGTGAGAAATTTCTTGTAACGTTTGACGGGGTGCCTGGATCTGGTGCTCAAGGCCGGGCAAAAAAAGCACAAACTCCCGCAGACAGGCATCACTCCCCTCGAAATCATCCCCATTTCCGCTCAAAAAATCATAGCCCGCTTTGTCCCCCTCTTTTGCAAATATTATTAGTATTATATTATATGTAATTTAGGAGACTGTCGAAATGATAACGAGAAAGATCGATGTATAAATTAGAAAGAACGAATTCTCGGGGATCAGAGGGATGGAGAAGAGGATGCCGAGGAAAAGTCTAACCGAAGGGAAATGGTATATTTTCTCTCCCCCCCCCCTCCCTCTTTTATATTCCGTTGTCCGTATATTTATAGTCTTCGCTTTTTAAGATTATAGTCTGCAATTTTGTCCTTAAATTAGATGCTATTCGAACTATACATGGCATAACCATCTCATTTATTGATCTGCTTGCATGCTGGTGCCACACATAATGGTGCAGTGGCTTTGGATCCAGCATTCATGCTGCTGCCACGCAAAATGGTGCAGTGGATATGGATCCAGCGGTTTGGTCTTTGGTGCCACTGTCAATGGCCTCAGAGGTTTCTTTCACCTTCGGTTTTCTACAGGTTATATCCTTCTATTATTTCTTCCTCTTCTGGTATATTAGTCATTGTGGTTCGGCGGTAGTTTGCACTGGTTGATTTTGATTCGTTGTTGTGCTCTATAATTAGGGGATGTTTGTTTTGAATTGCATATGCTGTGAGGTGAGGGTGTTTATGTATCAGGGGTAGTTTTTGAAAATGGTGATTCTGGATATGTTTGCTGGTTGATCGGAGATGATAGTTTTGCTGTACTGGTTTGGCTAGCTATGAGTGATGGTGTAATGTTGGTCCGTCTCAGGCATTCTGGACGTAGAGGTGGTCTTCGGCTGCTGCTGTAGTGGATATTATGTGTATTGTACAATTGTTAGTTTGTTTCCCATGGTTGGTTGTTAGATTTTGTTTCTGTTGCTGATTCGTGTATTATAGCTGGTTCACTCCAAAACACTCTTTTTACTTCATATAAGTTTTTATATAAGTTTAGGGAGATTTTTTAGAAAAACTTTTGTTATGACGTACTTTGTATTTTTCGTCTATTTAATACTAAGTACATACCTTTTCAAAAAAAAAAAGAGATTAGAGTTGCGATCACGCAATTTACAATACCCAAAACAAATCATCTAGCAAATTACAATATTACACCGTGGCCAAGCCCAGTAAAGATATTGAGCTTATAATCAAATATCAAACCTCATTAAAATTAGGAGATTAGTGGCAACATACAATTTAGTGGCAAATTTATTGGCTCCACCAAAACCTGGGACTTCCCTTCTTTTAATAGTTAATAATTATTTCACGATGCTTTTAAATTTAGCTAACATTTCTACAGACTACAATGTACTTGGCTTTTTCATAATCCCTTTACGAGTATTTTTACACAAGAGTTGCGATAAGACCACATATAATATATAAAATATAGTCAAATTTAGGTACATTGAGGATACCCCTGTGTCTATGTCGACAAACAATCAGGATTGGCTACCGTGGTTTATACTCTGTTTTAAGTATTATATTGTTGGATTTAGATTTTAATCGTTTTAACAAATTTTTATTAATCTAAATTTTAGTGTAGATTCATAGTTTATATGTTTATGTTTTTTCAACGTACTTTATTATTTGTTTCTTATAAAACGATACGATGATAATTGATATTTACCCGTTCATCAATTATAAGAAGAAGAAAAAAAGATATTTACTTGTTGAAAATTTAATATTAACCTAAATAAGTTCACACTTAAATTAATTTGATGTCATTGCTTACATCAATTTAGTTAGGTGAAAATTGAATATTTTTCTCATGTTTTAATTTCAATGGTTTAGATTATTTAGTGCTTATTTTAATGAGTGGTTTAGATTGTTTCTTGTAACCTATAAATACCCTACTTATATTTAAGTTTTATCATCCAACAATCAAAGCTTAATTATAAGAATTTGAAAGTTTTCTTAAGAGTTCTTCCCTTTTGCAATTTTGTGAGATTATTCTAAAGAGAGTTTTTTCTTCTTCTCAATCAATTAGAGTTTTTACTCTATTTTTGATTCAACAATTGGTATCCAAGCCACTTTTTTAAAGTCTCTTGAAATTCCGAGTATGCTCTGTGGCTGCAGTTGTTAACTGATCTTCCACATCAGAAAAGATTTCTTGAGATTATTGTCGGGGTTATTACAAACCTTGTGGAGCTTCTTTGTGTTTAGAGTAATTTAGTACTCTGCACGTTTGTTACTCAAGCTTGTTCGGTGTAGTCAAAGCCTTGCCGTTAAGATGGGTGATCTTCAAGTAGTTGGAGGAATCAAGAAGCTCAACAACAAAAACTACAACACGTGGGCAACATGTATGGAGTCATACTTACAAGGTCAAGACCTTTGGGAGGTTGTCGGTGGTGGTGAAGTTACACAACCGGCAGCATAAGATGCCAATGGCATCTTGCGAAAGTGGAAAATTAAAGCAGGCAAAGCAATGTTTGCTTTAAAGACCATAATTGAAGAAGAAATATTGGAGCACATCCGGGATGCTAAAACACCAAAGGAAGCATGTGACACTTTTGTTATACTCTTTTCGAAGAGGAACGATACAAAATTGCAATTTCTCGAGAATGAACTTCTATCAATGGTGCAACATGACATGGCGGTTGCCCAATACTTTCACAAGGTGAAGTCGATATGCCGCAAAATTTCATAATTAGATCCGACAGCTGCTATTGGGGAAGCCAGGATAAAAAGAATAATTGTCCATGGGTTGAGACCCGAATATCGAGGGTTTATTGCCGCTGTACAGGGATGGCCGACACAACCATCGCTTGTTGAGTTCGAAAATTTGCTTGCAGGTCAAGAAGCCATAGTCAAGCAAATGGGAGGAGTCTCGCTGAAGGGTGAAGAGGAAGCGCTCTACACCAGCAAAAGCAGAGGCACTTTTCAGCGGTATACTGGTAGTGGATCTAAAAAGGATGATGACAAGGTGAAAAATACCAAGAAAAGTGAGGCCCCCATTCAGGGGGAGCTTCTAAGAATCACGGTAATAGTAGAAGGTTCGATGGCAAGTGTTACAATTGTGGGAAGATGGGCCACATGGCAAAAGACTGTTGGACCAAGAAAAAGGTTGTTGAAAGTAATATTGCTACTTCCAGTTTGAAGAAGAATAGTGAAGATGGTTGGGATGCTGAAGTGTTATTTGCTACGGAGGAAGAAGAATTAACTCTCATTGTAACAACACCAGAACGGATTGACTACAAGAATGACTGGATCGTAGATTCGGGCTGCTCAAATCATATGACGGGTGACAAACAGAAGTTACAAAACCTGTCTGAGTACAATGGAGGTCATGTGGTGGTGACAGCTAACAACTCAAGGTTACCGATAACTCACATCGGTAAGACGATAGTTACGCCTCGATATAATACTAACCATGTGCAAATTCAAGATGTTTATCATATCCCAGGAATGAAGAAAAATTTGCTATCTGTGGCTCAACTAACATCATCAGGCCATTATGTCTTATTTGGTCCCCAAGATGTGAAGGTTTATCGTGATGACAAAATCTCAGAAACACCAACAATGGAGGGACGACGTTTGGAGTCAATTTACTTGATGTCAGCAGAGTCTGCATATGTAGACAGGACAAGAAAAAAATGAGACATCAGATCTATGGCACATGCGGTTAGGTCACGTTAGCTATTCCAAGCTAAGTGTGATGGTGAAGAAATCGATGCTTAAGGGGCTTTCTCAACTAGACGTGAGAACATACACGATCTGTGCGGGATGCCAGTATGGTAAAGCACACCAATTACCATATGACGAGTCAAAGTTTAAAGCAAAAGAACCGTTGGAGTTGGTTCACTCTGATGTGTTCGGACCAGTTAAGCAACAGTTAATTAACGGTATGCGGTACATGGTAACATTCATTGATGATTTCTCCAAGTATGTGTGGGTTTTCTTTATGAAAGAAAAATCTGACACATTCTCATAGTTTAAAGAGTTCAGAGACTCAGCTGAAGAAGAAGTGGGAAAGAAGATATGTTGCTTGCGCACAGACAACGGAGGAGAATATAGATCAAACGAGTTCTCTCAATACCTAAGGGAATGTCGAATACGTCATCAGTACACTTGTGCCAACACGCCACAACAGAATGGTGTAGCATAAAGAAAAAACCGACATCTTACAGAAATTTTTTGAAGTATATTACATGCAAAGAACGTACCTGGAAGGTTTTGGGATGAAGCAATGAGGATTGCAGCCTTTGTGATCAACAGACTTCCTCAACCAAGGTTAGGATTTGTTTCACCCTTTGAGAAATTATGGAACATAAAACCTACAATTAGTTACTTTTGAGTATTTGGCTGTGTATGTTATGTGTTTGTTCCTGATCATTTACTGAGCAAATTTGACAAGAAAGCTATTAAATGTATCTTTGTGGGATATGATAGCCAGAGAAAGGGGTGGAAATGTTGTGATCCAATTAGTGGAAGATGCTACACATCACGAAATGTGGTATTTGATGAAGTATCTTCTTGGTAGTCCTCAGAGAAGGAGGTGTTGCCAGATTCGAGAGAATTTGGAGACAAGCTACAACAAAAGATGGGGTGCAAGTTGTTCAACTCCAAACAAATTCAGATGAATCAGAAGATCCAAATAACGATGACGTCGAACAAAGAGTGACTCAGAATCCTTGCAAACTGGCGTGTATCAACAACTAAATGAAGAAGGTGGGCCTAGTGAAACAGAAGAATCAATTCCACAATATCAACTCCGAAGGTTAACAAGAATACGAAGGCCAAATCCTAAATATGCCAATGCATCCATAATTGAAGAAATAACAGAGCCTGAGACGTTCGAAGAAGCATCACAGAGTTCTGAGTGGATGACAGCTATGAAAGAAGAGATCGATCCACTTCAGCAAAATCAAACTTGGGATCTTGTGCCAAAGATAAAAGATGTGAAACCCATATCTTGTAAATGGGTTTACAAGATAAAGCGTCGTCCAGATGGGTCAATCGAGAGGTACAAGGCACGATTAGCAGCTCTTGGTTTCTCTCAATAGTATGGACTAGACTATGATGAAACATTTAGTCCAGTGGAAAAACTTACAACCGTACGAGTTCTACTTGCACTTGCAGCCAACAAAGACTGGAATTTGTGGTAGATGGATATGAAGAATGCTTTTCTTCATGGAGAGCTAGATCGAGAGATCTACATGACCCAACCAATGGGTTTTCAGAGTCAAGATCATCCTGAGTATGTGTGTAAGCTACGAAAAGCACTTTACGGATTGAAACAAGCACCTAGGGCATGGTATGGTAAGATTGTTGAATTTTTAACAAAAAGTGGCTATTCAGTAACACCTGCAGATTCTAGCTTGTTTGTTAAAGTTAATGAATGTAAGCTAGCTATCGTGCTAGTGTATGTGGATGACTTAATCATAACCGGTGATGATAAGACATAAATTCTTCGGACAAAGGAGAATTTATCAGTTCGTTTCCAGATGAAGGAACTTGGACAACTTAAGCACTTCCTTGGTCTAGAAGTTGATCGCACACACGAAGGAATATTTCTGTGTCAACAGAAATATGCTAAAGATTTGTTGAAGAGGTTTGGAATGCTCGAATGCAAGTCAACTTCAACGCCAATAGAACCAAATGTCAAAATGTGTGCATATGAAGGAAAAGATTTGGAAGATGCAACAATGCATCGACAATTGGTAGGTAGTCTGATCTACTTAACCTTGACCCGACCTGACATTTCTTATGCAGTTGGTGTGATGAGTCGGTATATGCAAAATCCAAAGAAGCCTCATTTGGAATCAGTTCGACGATTACTGAGATATGTGAAGAGTACAATTGACTATGGTCTTTTTTACAATAAAGGTGAAGACTACAAGTTAGTTGGTTATTGTGATGCTGATTATGCAGGAGATCATGACACCAGGAGATCAACAACTGGGTATGTGTTTAAGCTTGGCTCCAGAACAATTTCTTGGTGTAGTAAGAGACAACCAACGGTATCATTGTCAACCACTGAAGCTGATTATCGAGCAGCAGCAATGGCAGCTCAAGAAAGTACATGGTTGATACAGTTGATGAATAATCTACATCAACCAGTAGATTATGCAATTCCTTTGTACCGTGACAACCAATCAGCAATTCGGCTGGCGGAGAATCCTGTTTTTCATGCAAGAACTAAACATGTGGAAGTACATTACCAATTTGTTAGGGAAAAACTTTTGCAAGAAGAGATTGAGATGAGGCAAATCAAGACAGATGAGCAAATTGCTGACTTGTTTACAAAAAGCTTGAGTGTTGGAAAGTTTGAACATTTCCGTCGTCAGCATGGCGTGATTCAAAGAATGGAGGGTAACATTGAGGGGGAGTGTTGAAAATTCAATATTAGCCTAAATAAGTTCACACCTAAATTAATTTGATGTCATTGCTTACATCAATTTAGTTTTTATGTCATTGCTTACATCAATTTAGTTAGGTGAAAATTAAATATTTTTCTCATGTTTTAATTTCAATGATTTAGATTATTTAGTGCTTATTTTAATGAGTGGTTTAGATTGTTTCTTGTAAACTATAAATACCCTACTTGTATTTGAGTTTTATCATCCAACAATCAAAGCTTAATTATAAGCATTTGAAAGCTTTCTTAAGAGTTATTCCCTTTTGCAATTTTGTGAGATTATTCTAAAGAGAATTTTTTCTTCTTCTCAATTAATTAGAGTTTTTACTCTATTTTTGATTCAACATTACTCGTTCATAAGTTATTATAAAAAAGAAATAATGATAATTTACGGATCGGACTTTGTTGTCACTACAGCATATCTTCTGCTTTTTAATGATGCTAGCCAAATTGAACTTTCCGCCGTGTCTGATGTTGAATTTGTCAACCACCTCAAGTGATGTGAAGGATTTATCGTCTCTGTTTCGCAGCAATGTTTGACCCAAAGGTGAACAAATTTTTGTTACTTGTTACCTATGTTTGGGATCTAAGATTATTTGCCAGTTTGTTCTACTCTGTTTCTAACTGTAATTCTTTTCTCTGAATTGTCTTTTAAGTGATGTTTGTAACAACTGATCGCTATAACTTATTTCACCACAGACGAAATATAAAACATGCTTTTGTTTACTTCACTGTTGCATTAGAGTTTCTGGCTTCTTTCGATTTTAACAACTCATTCTTGGTAGTGGCTTCTCTTCAATTCAATCAAAGTTTCTTACTTTTGTAGTAAAATAGTTTTACTTGGAAACCAGTGGTAGCTTCCATTTATAGCGACTGACATCATTACAAATTCAACAGGAATTCTGTTTAATTTTCAAATCATTACTATTTCTTTTAAAAACCTTTCCTTTCACAGCATTTGGGTGCCTGCTTCTTTGTCTCTGAGTTTGAAAATTGTTTCATGCTATGCCTGCAAATCAGCTAAACCAATAGACTAGGACAGAGACAATCTTTAATTACTTGTACAGGTTTCAAACTTTAATCATTATTTATTTACCATAAATACATTTCCATACTTGAGAGCAGGTGATATGAAAAATAAAAAGAAGAGAGAAGCAACGTATACTGCTAAGTGCTAACTTGAGATCATTGGATCAATGAAAACAATATATAAAAACTTCCTCACTTTGATGAAATTTGTATGAACGTACCAAGAACTTCACTTGCTTTTTTTTTTTTTTTATGTCAAAACTTTAACACTAGGGTTGGCATGCAAGGGGCAGCAACTGGACCAGCTCCAACATAGGAGCAGGACCTAGGGAGGGTGCAAGCCGGATCCGACCCCTTCATTCGTATTTTTTAAAATAATATTTCGAGATTTAATTTTATTTTTTTAATATAATTGTTTGGATCAATAATATAAATTTATATTTTTTCAATTATAAGTTTAGAATCTAAATAATTTATTGGATAATAAATAACTTTTATATTTTATTCTTAAAACAGAAAATTTGGCTATTAATTAAGACTACAGAAAATCCACATTAATATAGGGTTTCTTTTGTGTTTTTCATTAGTTAATATGAATGTGTTGAAGATAAAGTTGTTTTATTATGTTTGTAAGTGTAGATGTTATAGAATGATATTATTTATTTTTAAATTGTTAATGCAATTGTAGAGTCGTGATAATCTTAAAATTATTATGAAATACAAATATTTAAGTTAGTATTACAATATAATATTATGGATCTATAAACAAGGATTAATGCATGTCCAAATTGCATAGACAAAACAGAACATTTTTATGGCGGGTGATGGATGCGCTATGAATTTATGCCTGCAAAAGGATGCCTTCACCTTACATACAATGCATATTACAACCTCGTTTTTTCAAATGAATAATCCACGCTTGTGAAACCAAGTTGCATCTATTCTACATTAGCCGCCTTAATTCTCTCGCTTTAGTATTAATAACCTAAAGTAAACGTCTCTCGGTCAATTAATTTAATTACTTGTTGAATATTAATTGGCCACTCAGATTTACATTAGTTTTTTGTCAGCCTGAATGAAAAAGTAATTGCACCCTCGCTTGTTATTCTGAAAAAAGAATTGGTATGCTCATGCTACATTCTTATTATATTTTATTAAAACTCATAACTAAAAGAAATTGAATATTATCCGTAATCAAAATAATTATAATGAGAATGACTCTCATAATTTAAACAGTTGATCAGAAGTACATTATTGATCAGAAATACATTTACCCTCACGTGATTCCTCATGCCATCACGGTCCACAAATAACACCTTTTACTGCTATAAGATCAGGAAATAACTTCATCAAATGATAAAAAAATACTCTTATATAACTTCATCCAAATAAGCATTAGATTTATCAATTAAAATCTAATTATAGATAAATAAACTGTGAAAAGAAAAAGGAAAATGCTGTAATTAAATACATGACAAGTGGGTGGAATTAAAGAAAAATATATAGTAACATAACACAAACTCCTACTAGTTAATTATACCATCAACGTAAAAAAAGTTATAGATTTGTGCAACTTCCTTTCTAAATAAAAAAAACAGTCACCACCGCAGGCGTGACCCAGTTGGTAAAGCAAAGGGCTTTTGGGATTATGAGTTAGTCTCATGTCCTAGGTTCAAACCGCGCTTGTTGGGAATCCTAGAAAAAAGCGGGGAACAGAGTGGTGGGTTCTTTGAGCCCCTCTGGAAGTTGTCTTATAGGGTCGAGTTCTTCAGCCTGACCTTAGGAGGTCCTACGTTATAAAAAAAAAACAGTCACATTAACCCATCAATTTAGATGATGCCGACACTTGGGAGTATCATTGCATGATTAAACTTATTATTCATCTTTATCTTGCTCTCTTGAAATAAAAGTCATACACTAAAAAAGATAAATAACCAATATATTGTGCTTTAATTTTATATTATTTTGGTATATTCACATGCATTGTTTTCATTTCTACCATTGTTTTCATCATAGATATACATTTAGGGATCAAAATGTAGAAAGTCAAAAATAATAAATGGGTTGGCACCGAAAATTAGGTGCATAATTTTTTATTATTTTTTATATGGTCAAATTACAAACTCTAGTCACTAAAATTTAGGGTATTTACAAGATTAAGTCCTTAAGATTTAGCTATAAATACCCTATCTCATTTAGCTTCAAAACCATCCCAAAGCATTCTAGCTTTCTTCTAATACTAAAGAGAATTTAGAGAGTTTCTTGAGAGTTGTTTTCTCCTTTTTTATCAAGAGAGAATTATCATTGTTTTCTCCTTGGTAGATCGAGAGAGGTTGTAATTCCTATTTTCTCATAGTGAAATTCTTCTACCGTTGCCCGTGGTTTTTACCCTAAATTTTTTAGGGGTTTTTCACGTAAATTTTGTGTCTCTTTTATCTTCATTTTTATTTTCTCAAATTATCAGTTGCGATTTTGCTCTATCCGATAGCCGTCTTCCGCAATAATTGGTATTCGAGCTAGATTAGAGTGTGTAATATTTGCTTATTGTCTTTGTGGTTGCCACCAAAAGGTGGATCCTCCAACATAAGAAAATAAGAAGTTATTACCCATTCTTTGAATGTTCCAGAGAACTATTCACGATAGTGAAATAGTGGGAGCTATCCGTAAAAGAAGCTATGGCAACGAAATTTGATATTGAAAAATTCAATGGGAGAAATTTCTCATTGTGGAAATTGAAGATGAAGGCCATCTTGAGGAAAGACGGTTGTCTAGCAGCTATCAATGAAAGGCCGGTGGATTTCACAGATGACAACAAATGGATCAAAATGGACGGGAATTCTATGGCAAACTTTCATCTAGCATTAGCAGATGAAGTATTGTCAAGCATCGAGGAGAAGAAGACAGCTAAGGAGATATGAGATCATCTCACCAAATTGTATGAGGCCACATCGCTGCACAATAAAATTTTCCTTAAGAGGAAATTGTACACTCTCCAGATGCCAGAATCTACTTTAGTGACGGAGCACTTAAACACGCTGAACACTTTATTTTCTCAACTTACATCCTTAAGCTGTAAAATAGGAGAACAAGAACGTGCTGAACTTCTACTTCAAAGTCTACCGGATTTGTATGATCAACTCATCATCAACTTGACAAATAATAATATCACCAGTCTAGTCTTCGATGACGTTGCAGCTGCTGTTCTACAAGAAGAAAATCGGTACAAGAACAAGGAAGACAGACAAGTAAATCTAAAACAAGCAGAAGCTTTGACAACGATGAGAGGGAGATCAACAGAACGTGGCCAAAGCAGCAATCACAAATATGGTAGATCGAAGTCAATAAGCAAAAAGAATTTAAAGTGCTACCACTGTGGAAAGAAGGGTCACTTGAAGAAGGATTGTTGGAGTCTAAATAAAAACTCCAATCCACAAGGCAATACCGCAAACACTTCAGATGATGGAGATGCTCTATGCTGTGAAGCGTCAACCACCGTGGAAGGTAGAAAACAATTTGCAGATATATGACTCATTGATTCGGGAGCAACATATCATATGACCTCAAGAAGAGAATGGTTCTATCATTATGAACCTGTCTCAGGAGGATCTGTGTATAGTTGCAATGATCATGCCTTAGAGATCATTGGTGTGGGAACCATCAAATTGAAGATGTATGATGGAACAATTAAAGTTGTTCGAGATGTGCGGCACGTGAAAGGCCTGAAGAAAAATTTATTATCCTACGGATTGTTGGATAATAATGCAAGTAAGATTGAAACACAGAAAGGAATCATGAAGGTGTTTCGTGGAGCGCTTGTGGTGCTGAAAGGCGAAAAGATAGTAGCAAACTTGTAAATGCTGAAGGGAGAGACTTTGCTAGAAGCAGAAGCCTCTGTTGTCTCATGTAGTTCAAATTCTGCAATGTTATGGCATCAGAAACTTGGACACGTGTCAGAACAAGGAATGAAAGTCCTTGTGAAGCAAAAACTACTTCCAGGCTTAACAAAGGTAACACTTCCTTTGTGTAAGCATTAAATAACAAGTAAGCAGCACCGGTTGAAATTCAACACATCAAATTCTAGAGCCAAAAGTGTTCTAGAATTGGTTCACTCTGATGTATGGCAAGCACCAGTTACATCCCTAGGCGGAGCAAAATACTTTGTCTCATTTATTGATGACTACTCCAGGAGATGTTGGGTGTACCCTATTAAGAAGAAGTCAGATGTGTTTTCCACTTTCAAAAACTTCAAAGCGCGGGTGGAACTTGATTCTGGAAATAAGATCAAGTGTTTCAGAACAGATAATGGAGGAGAATACACAAGTGAAGAATTTGATGACTTTTGCAAGAAAGAAGGCATCAAAAGACAGTTCACAGTGGCAAACACTCCTCAACAAAATGGAGTGGCAGAGCGGATGAACATAACCTTGTTAGAAAGAACAAGAGCAATGTTGAGGGATGCAGGCCTAGAAAAATCATTCTGGGCAGAAGCAGTCAATACCGCCTGTTATTTGGTGAATCGAGCTCCATCAACTGCAATAGAGCTGAAGACACCAATGGAGATGTGGACTGGTAAACCAGCTGATTATTCAAACCTCCATGTATTTGGAAGTATTGTGTACGTGATGTACAACGCCCAAGAAATTTCAAACTTGGATCCAAAATCCAGGAAATGCAAATTCTTGGGGTATGCTGATGGAGTCAACGTGTATCGCTTGTGGGATCCCACTACCCGCAAAGTGATCATCAGCAGGGATGTTATCTTTGTAGAGGATAAAATACAAAGAAAAGAAGACGATGATAGCACTGAAAAGTAAGAGACTACTCAGATATATGTGGAAAAGGAGGTTGAACAAGGAGATTCTTCTGAAACAGAACCAGCACATGATGAACAAGAACCAGAGAGTTCTGAAGCTCCAATAACTCGTCAATCAGATCGTGTGAGAAGACGTCCCAATTGGCACTCAGATTATGTTATAGAAGGTAATATTGCATATTGTCTTTTAACAGAGGACGGTGAGCCATCAACATACCAGGAGGCAATAAACAACTCAGATGCTTCACTGTGGATGATGGCGATGCGAGAAGAAATCGAAGCCCTTCATAAAAATAATACATGGGACCTTGTGCCACTACCACAAGGAAGGAAGCAAATTGGTAACAAATGGGTCTTCAAAATTAAGCGAAATGGTAACGATCAAGTTGAGAGGTATCGTGCAAGACTGGTGGTCAAAGGATATGCTCAAAAGGAAGGTATTGATTTCAATGAAATATTTTCTCCTGTGGTTCGACTAACAACAGTTCGAGTAGTTTTGGCAATGTGTGCTACATTGAACTTACATCTAGAGCAACTAGATGTTAAAACAGCTTTTCTTCATGGAAATCTTGAAGAAGAGATTTATATGCTCCAGCCTGAAGGTTTTGAAGAAGACGAAAAGAAGAACTTGGTTTGCAGGTTGAACAAATCTCTGTACGGTCTAAAGCAGGCGCCGAGGTGTTGGTATAAGAGATTTGATTCATTTATTATGTGCCTTGGATACAACAAACTTAATGTTGACCCTTGTGCTTATTTCAAGAGGTATGGTGATAACAATTTTGTTATATTGTTGTTGTATGTGGATGATATGTTGGTTGCAGGACCTAACAAAGATCATATTGAAGAATTGAAGGCACAACTGGCTAGGGAATTTGAAATGAAGGACTTGGGATCAGCAAACAAGATTCTAGGGATGCAAATTCACCGAGACAGAAGTAATAGGAAGATTTGGCTTTCACAAAAAAATTACTTGAAGAAAATCTTGTCACGATTTAGCATGCAAGATTATAAGCCAATTTCTACCCCTCTTCCTATTAACTTCAAATTATCCTCCAGTATGAGTCCTAGCAGTGAAGAAGAGAGGATGGAGATGTCTCGAGTACCGTATGCATCAGGAGTGGGAAACTTAATGTTCGCTATGATATGCACAAGACCAGACATTGCACAAGCAGTAGGAATGGTTAGTCGGTACATGGCGAATCCAGGCAAAGAGCATTGGAATACAATAAAGAGGATCCCGAGATACATCAAAGGGACCTCAAATATTGCATTATGTTACGGAGGATCAAACTTACTAATCAATGGGTATGTAGATTCTGACTATGCAGGGGATTTGGATAAAAACAAATCTACTACAGGATATGTGTTCAAAGTTGCTGGTGGAGCTGTAAGCTGGGTTTCAAAATTACAGTCAGTTGTGGCTACATCCACAACAGAGGCAGAATATGTAGCAGCTACACAAGCCAGTAAAGAAGCAATTTGGTTGAAGATGCTATTGGAGGAGCTTGGGCACAATCAAGAGTATGTCTCTCTGTTTTGTGACAGTCAAAGCGCCTTGCATTTAGCAAGGAATCCAGCATTTCATTCAAGGACAAAGCACATACGAGTTCAGTATCATTTCATTCGTGAAAAGGTGGAAGAAGGGATGATAGATATACAGAAAATCCATACCAAAGACAACATAGCAGATTTCATGACGAAGGCGATCAATACTGATAAATTTACTTGGTGTCGATCCTCCTGTGGCCTGTCAGAGACGTAAGCACCATGATAGTACAAGGTAGAAAGAATGGTGTGAAGATATGATTGTTCCAATCAAATCTTCAAGTGGGAGATTGTAGAAAGTTAAAAATAATAAATGGGTTGACACCGAAAATTAGGTGCATAATTTTTTATTATTTTTTATATGGTCAAATTACAAACTCTAGTCACTAAAATTTAGGGTATTTACAAGATTAAGTCCTTAAGATTTAGCTATAAATACTCTATCTCATTTAGCTTCAAAACCATCCCAAAGCATTCTAGCTTTCTTCCAATACTAGAGAGAATTTAGAGAGTTTCTTGAGAGTTGTTTTCTCCTTTTTTATCAAGAGAGAATTATCATTGTTTTCTCCTTGGTAGATCGAGAGAGGTTGTAATTCCTATTTTCTCATAGTGAAATTCTTCTACCGTTGCCCGTGATTTTTACTCTAAATTTTTTTAGGGGTTTTCCACGTAAATTTTGTGTCTCTTTTATCTTCATTTTTATTTTCTCAAATTATCAGTTGCGATTTTGTTCTATCCGATAACCGTCTTCCGCAACACAAAACACTTAATACACGGCAAGTGGGTTTAATTAATTTGTCATCATCCACTAGAGGGCAAGTTCGCCTAGGCCAACTTAAGAAAGCGGAATTCGCACCCTTTTACATTACAACTTCACAACCATCCATGCTAAAATTATTCTTCAACTATTGTACGATAATGCGGACCTAACCCAGATCACAACGCTGTAGGAATAGCATCGCCCTTGAATTGGTTGGCTGCCTAGTTGAGATTGGCCGTATCAACCTGTGGGTCGCACTTTTCTTACCGTTTAACCCATTAAAACGACTTGTTTACACATATATATATTTTAAAAAAAGAATGATGATGGCGTTGAGCAAGTTTGATTTTAAAAGTGACAGAGAAGCCGCCCCCGTCATTTGCCGGCTTATGACTTGAAAAAAGCCCTCGTTCAACAGGTCTGATTTCTTTTTCCACTTCAAACGCTACTTCATCATTCAAAACCCACTTTGTCGCCTTTTCGCTTCTTACTAGTCCATAAACAGTTGCAGCACAGTGATTTACAAACATCGCTATCATTAATTTGTATTACTCAAGTGCTCAGTAATCTGCACAAAGCTTGAAATCGTACTTGGATTTCATCCCAGATGAATTTTTTGTTAAACTCCTAATCGTAAAAAGTAAAAGCCTTAGCACTGAACTTGGCGTGATTGCCGCTACCTGCTTGTTTTATTTTAGTGTAGCCCTTTGGTGTTGTCGTTCTACCTTTCTTATGTTATGTTATTGCACATCTAGGTATTTGATTTCCATTCAAATACACCTAGTGCAGCAGTTTCAAAGTTCGAACTTAAAACTGGCTCCCTTTTGATCCGTGCTGCTGCATTTCTACCACTGATCTGAATCTTGTTTTTTCAATACTTTTACTATTTTTTAATTAAAAGTGTAAATCATATTTTAAGTAAATCTTTTCTATGCAGTTTTATAATTAATTAACTAACTGTCCTTAGTTAGATTTGAATTAGAAACTAGGATTTAAATCATTTTATATTTTAATATTTTGTTAATAATTCGTCACACAATTCGGTTGATGAGCCAGTGCAAAATCTACTAGAGTAATCGTGTTGTATTAATTGATTTTGGCCACCAACATGGCACGAAGGAGCAGGGAAAAAGGGTCAGACAGATTCACTAACACTTGTCTGTGTCTTAACGAAGTCTTGGTGTCTTGGTTTTGGAACTAACATTTTGTATCAGTAACTTAAGTGCCAAACCAAACGAAAACCACATTTCGACAACCCCAAACCCACCTGCCAAACTAATGTGCCTTTTTCATTGAGAATTGCGGTGGAAAAGCTCTGCTTTAGTGTTTCCTTCATTCGGCTTTTGTTTTCATTACAATGCTTGGGCTTGTGATGTAACCCGACAATGGCTTCTCACTCAAATGTGATCCCAATAACGACATCTTATCTTCCAACCCTTTCAATTATTTATTTTTGGGGGATTCAATCTTCCACATGTTTTATGTTTCCTTTACCTCTCTTTTTGAATTATGTTTACTATCTGCAAGCTATATATGTTAGGGTTACCTAGTATATTTTATGGGTTACAAAGAGAAGAATTCTTCCTTTTTGGACAATTATCTTTGGCTCACTGTCACGAAATTGGGCCTTTTCCCCACACTTTGGGCTATTTTGGCTATGTTGGGCCACATTTGGTCTTGGAGGTTGATAGAATAGTGTAGATTATTCTAGAACACTCAAGACTTGTACATATTCTAGAAGCATTCTAGAGTCTTCCATGTTAGGTAGGAAATAATGGAGAATTCTAGAGAATCTCTCCCTACCGTAGGATCAAATCAATCTCCACCGTCCATTGAGGAGGTGGGATGCTATAAATAGGTGTAGAATCCTCATTTGTAAATCATCCAAGAGTTGTAAGCATTCAAGCATTCAACAAGCTTTCTCTCTAAGTTCTTTCCTTTCTTCTTTGTTTCCTTTCCAATCCTTTCTCTAGCACGAGTTCGAGTGAGGCTGACTTAGTTATCGCGAGGGGCGAAAAGGAGCTAAGGCCGCACGAGGCTTATTGAGCGATTAAGTCCGTGACAGTTGGTATCAGAGCCAGTAAAGGCGTCAATATCGTGCACGTGTATTGTAGGAATGGCCGGAAATTCGAACGAGTCGATTGTTGCTGAGGAACGTGGAAGAGAAGCTGCACCCACCAACAAGAATAAGAAGAGGGACCAAAGTAAGGCCCGCGAGAGCACTTCTGTAGAACCGATAGTGGCAGAGTTTGGCGAGAAGCTGGAAAGGGTCCAGCACGACTTCAAGACGTTGGAGGACCATGTCTTGGAGCAAGTTGACACACTCAAAGGAAATGCCGAAGAGACCAACAACGAGGTGGAAGCTCGGTTCATACAACTAGAGGATATGATCCAAGCCGTCCGTGAAAGCATCGAGGGGATGCGGGAGGACTTGACGCTCTGCAAGAGAGCCACCGTTAGCGGGAGCGCTAACCATGTCTCCACCCCGAGGGTCGAGTGCCCCAAGCCGCAAGGGTTCAACGGGGCAAGAGACGCCAAGGAAGTCGAAAACTACCTATGGCGGATGGAGCAATACTTCGAGGGAATCGGCCTTAACGACGAGGCCGCCAAGGTAAAGACCGCTGCCTTATATCTTTCCGATACTGCTATGTTATGGTGGCGTAGGAAACATGCCGACATTGAGCGAGGAGCTTGTCGGGTAGATACGTGGGATGAGTTCAAGAAAGAACTCAAGAAGCACTTCTATCCCGAGAATGTGGTCTACGAGGCTCGCAAGAAATTGCGGGAGTTGAAGCAACGGGGTATCATGCGGGACTATGTGAAAGAATTCACAACCCTTATGCTTCAAATTCCCAATATGTCCGAAGAAGATCTCTTGTTCTACTTCATTGACGGACTACAAGGATGGGCCAAGCAAGAGATGCACCGTCGGGATATTAAAACGGTTGATGAGGCCATTGCCATCGCCGAGTCACTTGTCGACTTCCAACCCTACTCCCACACCAATGCACTGAAAAATAAAGATAAGTATCCAGCCAAAGGTGGGGGAGAACGGCGGGAGAATTACCAAGGCAACCGAGACCGAGATCACCGAAGGCCACAAACTAAAGAGGGAGATCGTGATCGACGTCCGGGCCGAAGGGACTATGAAGAGAAGAAAAAGGCCTTCGTTCCCAAAGGAGGATGCTTCTTGTGTAAAGGACCACATCCGATGAGTAGCTGTCCCAAACTTGGTTCATTGTCTGCCATCGTCGATCGTCAAGACACAGAGTCTCAAGCCGAGATGGGGTCACTCCAAGTTCTAAACGCCTTGAAGGCCAAGCCATTGACACCAACATCGAGTAATGGGCTCATGTATGTGGAAGCAGTGATCAACGAGAAGTCGACAAGAGCCATGGTGGACACGGGAGCTACCCACAATTTCGTGTCTAAAGACGAAGCCAACCGTTTGGGCCTAAAATACACTGGGAGCACAGGATGGCTCAAGACGGTAAACACACAAGCTGTACCACTCCATGGCGTGGCACGAGAGGTCGAGCTACGCTTAGGCACTTGGAAGGGCCAAGTGAACTTTTCTGTCATTCCCATAGATGACTTTAAAGTCGTTTTGGGGTTAGACTTTCTCCGACAGGTAACCGCTATCCCTATGCCTTCCTTTAGTTCTGTTTGTATCTTGGAGAAAGGATCTCCTTGCATGATCCCCACGGTCGAGGCACCGAAAGAGAAAGGTCGAGATGCCACACAACTCTCGGCCATACAACTTGGTAAAGGCATCAAGAAAGGGGACATTACTTACTTGGCCATACTAAAGGAAGATGACGAGATCGAGAAAACGGATGACCTACCATTGATCATCCGTGAAGTCCTAGAGAAAAACAAGGACGTGATGCCGCCCGAGTTACCAAATAAACTTCCCCCAAGGCGTGAGGTGGATCACAAGATCGAGTTGGAACCCGGTGCCAAGCCGCCTGCCCTGGCACCCTACCGAATGGCCCCACCCGAACTTGAGGAACTTCGAAGACAACTCAAGGAGCTAGTAGATATGGGAATGATTCGACCTTCGAAGGCACCGTATGGCGCACCGGTACTCTTCCAAAAGAAGCACGATGGGTCATTGCGCATGTGCGTCGATTACCGGGCACTTAACAAGGTAACCATTAAAAATCGCTACCCGATCCCTTTGATTGCCGATTTATTTGACAGACTTGGAGGAGCCAAGGTGTACACAAAGATGGACTTGCAAAAGGGCTACTACCAAGTTCGAATAGCAGAAGGCGACGAACCAAAGACCGCATGCATCACCCGATACGGATCGTACGAGTGGTTGGTCATGCCCTTTGGTCTAACCAATGCACCGGCGACGTTTTGCACGCTCATGAACAAGCTCTTCCAACCGTACTTGGACCAGTTCATGGTGGTGTACTTGGACGACATCGTGGTATACAGTAACTCCATCAGAGAACATGTAGACCACTTGAGGATTGTGTTCAAGATACTTCGAGAAAACGAGCTGTACGTCAAGAAGGAAAAGTGCACGTTTGCCACCGAGGAGGTACACTTCCTTGGACATGTAATCGGCCACGGGAAGCTATTAATGGACAGGAACAAAATCAAGGCCATAACCGAGTGGGAGCCGCCGACCAAGGTAAGTGAGATGAGGTCCTTCCTTGGTCTAGTAAATTATTATCGCCGGTTTATACAGGGCTACTCAGCGCGAGCATCACCATTGACGGACCTACTCAAGAAGGGGAAGGCATGGGAGTGGTCCGAACAATGTCAGAAGGCCTTTGAGAACCTGAAGGCAGCAGTTAGCCAAGAACCTGTCTTGGCCTTACCCGACTTTACCATGCCGTTCGAGGTGCATACCGATGCATCCGACTTCGCAATCGGGGGAGTATTAATGCAAGAGGGGCATCCGATAGCATTTGAGAGCCGCAAGCTGAATGACACCGAGAGGCGGTACACGGTGCAAGAGAAGGAGATGACAGCCATCATCCATTGCTTGCGAGTATGGAGACATTACTTACTCGGCGCGCACTTCACCATCAAGACCGACAACGTGGCGACGAGTTACTTTCAGACCCAGAAGAAGCTATCACCAAAACAAGCTAGGTGGCAAGACTTCCTAGCCGAGTTCGACTACACGTTGGAATATAAGCCGGGCAAAGCCAACGTTGTAGCCGATGCCTTAAGTCGAAAGGCGGAGCTCGCCGCGATCTCTCTAGCCAAGGGAACCGTGTTGGAGCGCATCAAGGAGGGCCTTGAGCAAGATCCAATGGCAAGAGAATTAGTAAAGCTGGCTAGCGATGGCAAAACCCAACGGTTTTTGGGTAGAGGACGGTCTACTCTACACCAAGGGACGACGAATCTATGTTCCAAAGTGGGACAACTTAAGGCGAGATCTTGTCAAAGAGTGTCACGACACCAAGTGGGCTGGTCATCCGGGTCAAAAGCGCACTATGGCATTGCTAGAGACGGCATACTTTTGGCCCCATATGAAGGATAACGTGGAGCTTTACGTGAAGACTTGTCTTGTGTGCCAACAAGACAAAGTGGAGAACCGACAGCCGACGGGATTACTGGAACCTTTACCAGTTCCCCAAAGACCTTGGGATGCGATCACCTTGGATTTCATTAGTGCATTACCCAAGTCCGAGGGATACGGTTCGATCATGGTCGTCGTGGACCGATTTTCTAAGTATGGGACTTTCATACCATGCCCCAAGGATTGCACTGCGGAGGAGGCCGCGCGAGCATTCTTCAAGAATGTCGTAAAGCATTGGGGCCTACCAAGGAGCATCATCAGTGATCGAGACCCTCGATTTACCGGACGCCTTTGGACGGAATTGTTCAAGCTCCTTGGCACCGAGTTAAATTTCTCCACAAGCTTTCACCCTCAAACTGATGGGCAGACCGAACGGGTGAACTCCTTGTTGGAGTGTTATTTGCGGCACTTTGTGAGTGCTAACCAACGAGATTGGGCTAAATTGCTAGACGTCGCCAATTCTCTTATAACTTGCAGCGAAGTGAAGCCACAGGCCGGAGTCCGTTCGAGCTTGCGACCGGACAACAACCACTCACACCGCACACATTGACAATGCCACTTGACGATGGTAAGAGTCCCGGGGCCGCCAAGATGGCTAAGTCATGGGAGGAGAACGCCGACATCGCCCGCGCATGTCTGGAGAAAGCACGAAAGAAGATGAAGAAATGGGCGGACGAGAAGAGGCGACATCGAGAGTTCTCTGTTGGAGACCTAGTCTTTGTGAAGCTTTTGCCACAACAATTCAAAGCCCTCCGAAGCGTTCACAAAGGACTAATACGGAGATACGAGGGACCATTCCAAGTACTTGCCAAGGTGGGAAAAGTGTCTTATCGCTTAGACTTGCCAAGTACACTTAAGATTCATCCGGTCTTCCATGTAAGTATGCTCAAGCCATATCATGCCGACAAGGAAGACCCAAGCCGAGGGTATTCGCATCGAGCACCTCCCGTAGTAACTAAGTCTTATGACAAAGAGGTGGAAACGGTGCTCACAAGCAGGACGGTCCGCAAGAGAGGAGTCCCACCGCGTACCGAGTATTTAATCAAGTGGAAAGGGCTACCAGAGTCCGAGGCAACATGGGAGCTAGCTGAAGACTTGTGGCAGTTCGAAGAACATCTTAAAGCGTACGAGGCGACGAGGACGACGCCAGAATAGGTGGGGGAGAATGTCACGAAATTGGGCCTTTTCCCCACACTTTGGGCTATTTTGGCTATGTTGGGCCACATTTGGTCTTGGAGGTTGATAGAATAGTGTAGATTATTCTAGAACACTCAAGACTTGTACATATTCTAGAAGCATTCTAGAGTCTTCCATGTTAGGTAGGAAATAATGGAGAATTCTAGAGAATCTCTCCCTACCGTAGGATCAAATCAATCTCCACCGTCCATTGAGGAGGTGGGATGCTATAAATAGGTGTAGAATCCTCATTTGTAAATCATCCAAGAGTTGTAAGCATTCAAGCATTCAACAAGCTTTCTCTCTAAGTTCTTTCCTTTCTTCTTTGTTTCCTTTCCAATCCTTTCTCTAGCACGAGTTCGAGTGAGGCTGACTTAGTTATCGCGAGGGGCGAAAAGGAGCTAAGGCCGCACGAGGCTTATTGAGCGATTAAGTCCGTGACATCACGCTACAAACACCATCATTTCTTGCCCCTTAACTCCCATAAGGCATATACACTCGAAAGCTGTGCTGGTATGCTTCATATGTGACCAATCTATCTATCCAATCCATTGGACCAACATTTTTTTTCTCACTTTCATATTCCCGTATGATATCCATTAACCCTGGATCAAGCAAAGGCACGTGCTGGGTCGTGTAGCACGAGAAATGGGAAACCTGTGAGCACTACATACTTAACTTATGTTGCTGTCTAAGCTAAGAGTCTCTTGCCCTTGGGATCTTCTTTTTTGGCTGCTGGTTTCAAGCGTCACTGTCGTTTAGTTAGTTTTTGTTGTGACTTCGTTAGGCACTTTATCAATGTAAAATTCTGCTTGTTTCCCGGGACTATTTTAAGATGTCAAAGAAAACTGGTCAAGCATTAACCCCCACCCCCCAAAAAAAGAGGAAATGGAAAAGGGGTTTTTGGACCATAGATGAAAATTAAAGATTCTTTGAGGTTAAGTTCACAAACTAAAGAGCGACCATTTACCTTATAAAAGTAAGGAGATGGACTGGGCAAAAAGCAGACGTGTACCTTTCCCTGCACGTTAGGTTAAATTACATAACAAACTCTTGACTCATCATTTTTTAATTCCCTTAACGCTTGCTTTTAATTTTTGGTCATGTCTATTAATACCTCGGCTGCAGATAAACCTTGCTTGACTACAAGACAAAGGGCCAATAGAAAGTGTCTTGGAACTGTTAACACGCAAGATAGATGTAGTTTCTAGGTGAAGGAAAAGTAATGTCAAATCTTTTTGCACTTTCAAACTACAGGTGCTGTAAACCAAGCATTGTGTACCTTTTCAAAGCGACAATTTTTCTGGCTTCAAAGGGGTTGCAATGCACCAAGTAGTGGGTCCAAATGGTGGGTTTAGTGGTTCTTTTACTTGTTGTCAAACTTTGCACAACAATTAGTTCCCATAATTTTCTCATTATAGTTCCACACGGAGAAGAAGCACTTGTGGAGAAAGCAAGAGCTTAAGGGGTTTCTTAATATTCGCTGGCACTGCTAAATCAACCACGCCTACTCATTACGCAATGGACTTTGAGCAGTTAGGCTTTGGTGACCAATTTGTTTTGCGGTTTGCCGGTCCAAGTCAACCAGCTACTTGATCCTGAAATCTATCAATTAGCTAATAGCTTGATTAAGATAATAATAGTAACAAAGGTTTATTGTATGTAGATGCTGTGTTTCTGGTTCATTCTAGTCAAAGTTGGTGCTGAGAGGCATACGATGGTGGAATACTGTTATGATGTGAGTCAAAATAAGGTTTGTTGAACCCTAATGATTTAGTAGTGGTATTATCAATTATGGTTCTATATATGTTACTAAACCCTCTTTGACTAGAACTTAGAAGAGCAGTGAATAAGAAACTACTCTGTTTTAGACCATGTGAATGTATTAATTTTGAAATTAAGAAAAGAAAAAGAATGCCCAGTGTTGGTCAAATATGAATACTAGCAGCCGGTGGCTGCTTGATATTCAAAGGTGGGGGGGCTGCTTTGAATAAATGGGTGGCTGCCTAATTTTGTTGAATTTAGGTTTGGGTTAATTATTTTTGGTCACTAGACTTTAGAGTATTTTCAAAGATTAGTCCCTAAGTTTTAACTATAAATACCCTAGCTCATTTAGCTTCAAAATCATCCCAAAATCTTCTAGTTCTCTCTCAAGTATGTTGTGTAAACACCTGTAAATTTTCTCTTAGTAAAAGATCTGCAGCAGTCCGGAGACGTAAGCATAAATTGGCTGAACTCCGTTATCAAATTTCGGGTATTATTTTTCCGCTTTTATTTCGCATTCTCACTAATCTGATTATAGGGAAATTACTTGTACTTGGTTTATTTCCTAACAACTGGTATCAGAGCTTTTGGTTGTGAATTTTGTCAATTTTCTGCGAGGTTACTATTCATTACTATTCACGTGAATAGTGAATTTCGTGAATAGTGAAATTCGGTCGGCGATACGAGTTTGTCGACGGAGGTGTTCTAATACACGGCGGTTCGCAGAAATTGTCAGAAACGATCCAAACGAAGCCAGATTCGAGTGGGAGCGATGGCTGCAGACGAAGGGAAGGTGAAAATTGAAAAGTTCGATGGTGCGGACTTTGGCTTTTGGAAGATGCAGATTGAAGATTTTTTGTACCAGAAAAATCTATATCAACCTCTTTCAGGAAAACAACAAGAGGGCATGAAAAATGAAGACTGGGCTCTTCTCGACAGACAAGCCCTCGGAGTTATCCGACTGACGTTATCCCGCAATGTTGCTTTCAACATAGCAAAGGAAAAAACCACGGCGGGTCTTATGGCGGCTCTCTCCAATATGTATGAGAAGCCATCGGCCTCAAACAAAGTTCACTTGATGAGGCGATTATTCAATTTGCGGATGACGGAAGGGGCATCGATGGCACAACACCTAAATGAACTCAACACAATCACAACCCAGTTGAGTTCAGTGGAAATTGAATTCGATGATGAAGTTCGAGCTTTAATTCTCTTATCATCTTTACCAGACAGTTGGAATGCTACTGTTACAGCAGTCAGCAGTTCGTCGGGAAACAGCAAATTAAAATTTGACGATGTTCGGGATCTGGTACTGAGCGAAGAAATTCGACGGAGAGAATCGGGTGAAGCATCAACCTCCTCAGCCTTGCACACGGAGTCTAGAGGGAGAACTTCAGAAAGAAATTCAAATCGTGGCAGATCGAAATCCAGAAGGGGAAAATCAAGAACAGGAAATAAAGATTTTACCTGTTATAATTGCGGCAAGAAGGGTCACTTCAAAAGAGATTGCCGAGCATCGAAGAAAAATACCGGCGCTCAGGAATCTGCCAACGTGACAGAGGAGACAGGTGATGCCATGATTCTAAGTGTCAACAGTCCGATTGAATCATGGATCTTGGATTCAGGGGCATCTTTCCACTCCACGTCATGCCAAGAAATCATGGAGAACTATGTCAGTGGTGATTTTGGGAAGGTTCATCTTGCTGATGATGAAACCTTGAAGATCGTCGGAAAAGGAGACATCCGACTAAAGCTGCCAAACCAGACCACCTGGAAGCTGACAGGAGTGAGACATATTCCTGGTCTCAAAAGAAATTTGATTTCTGTAGGACAGCTTGATGGAGAAGGATACAGTACAACCTTTTCAGGCTGTGAATGGAAGATTACCAAAGGAGCACTCGTCATTGCTCGTGGTAAGAAGACTGGTACTCTCTATGTAACCTCAAATTTAGAGAATATCATTGCAGTAGCAGATGCTGATGGAAAATCAAACCTATGGCACCAAAGGCTTGGCCATATGAGCGAGAAAGGAATGAAGATACTTCTGTCAAAAGGGAAGTTGTCGGATCTAAAGAATGTAGATGTCGGACTATGCGAGGATTGCATCTTTGGCAAACAAAAGAAAGTCAGTTTTGCAAAGATTGGCAAGACACCCAAGGCAGAAAGGTTAGAATTGGTTCATACTGATGTATGGGGACCATCCCCAGTTCCATCTCTTGCAGGCTCACTATATTATGTCACCTTCATCGATGATTCAACAAGGAAGGTGTGGGTTTATTTTCTGAAGAAGAAATCAGAAGTCTTCGATATCTTCAGAAAATGGAAGGCCATGGTGGAAAATGAGACTGATTTGAAAGTCAAGCGGTTGAGGTCTGACAATGGAGGAGAGTACAGAGACAGTAGATTCAGAGATTTCTGCGCAAACATGGGATCAAGATGGAGACAACAGTTCCCAAGACACCGCAACATAATGGTGTAGCAGAGCGCATGAACAGAACTCTGAATGAACGTGCCAGAAGTATGAGGATACATGCCGGCTTGCCCAAATTTCTATGGGCTGAAGCAATCAACACTGCAGCTTACTTGATCAACCGTGGGCCCTCAGTTCCTTTGGATGGCAGAATACCAGAGGAAGTTTGGAGCAAGAAAGAAATAAACCTTTCACACTTAAGAGTGTTTGGTTGTATTTCTTATGTACACATAGACTCTGCTGAAAGAAGTAAGCTTGATGCTAAGTCCAACAAATGTGCCTTTGTTGGTTATGGCGGTGATGAGTTCGGTTACCGGTTTTGGGACTATGAAAATCGGAAGATCATCAGAAGCAGAGATGTCATTTTCAATGAGAATGTGATGTACAAAGACAGGTCAATTGTAGAATCAAGTAGTTCAAATACCAAAGCTGAAACAAAGGAATTTGCTGAGTTTGAGGAGATTCCTGGAAATGATGTTCAAATCAATCCTGAAGCAGTTCAAGAAGAACCAAGCACACCAGAACTGAGACGCTCCTCCAGAATTCCTAAACCAACCCAACGGTATTCTCCTTCTTTGCACTACTTGTTGCTAACTGACAATGGTGAACCAGAGTGCTATGATGAAGCAATGCAAGTGGAGGATTCAGTCAAGTGGGAGTCTTCCATGAAAGATGAGATGGACTCGCTTATGTCAAATCAGACATGGGAATTAGCTGAATTACCACAAGGCAAGAAAGCGCTCCATAACAAGTGGATTTATAGGATCAAAGAAGAGCACGATGGGAGCAAACGTTACAAAGCAAGATTGGTTGTCAAAGGCTTTCAGCAAAAAGAAGGTATTGACTACAATGAAATTTTCTCTCCAGTCGTAAAACTGTCTACAATCAGACTGGTGTTGAAAATTGTAGCTGCAGAGAATTTACATCTTGAGCAGTTAGATGTAAAGACAGCTTTTCTTCATGGTGATTTGGAGGAAGAAATCTATATGAGACAGCCAGAAGGCTTCATAGAGGCAGGCAAGAAAGAGCACGTATGCAGGTTGAAGAAGAGCTTGTATGGTTTAAAACAAGCTCCTAGACAGTGGTACAAGAAGTTCGATAGTTTCATGGGTAGCAGTGATTTTACCAGATGCCAAGCAGATCATTGTTGCTACATCAAGAGGTTCGACAATAGCTTCATTATTTTATTGTTGTACGTTGATGACATGCTCGTTGCAGGCCCAAACATGCAAGAGATCATAAACTTGAAGCAAAATTGTCGAAACAATTTGCAATGAAAGATCTGGGCGCTGCAAAGCAGATTCTTGGGATGAGGATCAAGAGAGACACAAAGTCGGGGACTTTGATGTTATCACAGGCTGAGTACATCAACAAAGTACTCTCCAGGTTCAACATGCAAGATGCTAAACCAGTAAGTACACCTTTAGGTGTTCATTTCAGACTCTCCAAAGAACAGTCACCAAAGACGGAGGAAGAACGTGCACACATGGTGAAGGTTTCGTATGCCTCAGCAATTGGAAGTCTGATGTATGCCATGGTTTGTACCAGACCAGATATTGCTCAAGCAGTGGGAGCTGTTAGCAGGTACATGAATAATCCGGGAAAAGTACACTGGGAAGCAGTCAAATGGATCCTCAGATATCTGCGGGGTACTACAAACAAAGCACTTTGTTTCAAAGGTGGAGATACGATACTAACAGGCTATGTAGATGCTGTAGATTGTCGACATGTGGACATCAGAAGAGCACTACAGGGTATGTCTATACTCTAGGAGGAACTGCAGTGAGTTGGGTTTCTCAATTACAGAGATAGTTGCCTCTCCACAACCGAAGCAGAATATGTCGCTGTTACGGAAGCCAGCAAGGAGATGGTTTGGCTCCAAAGTTTCTTGGAAGAGTTAGGCAAGAAACAAGAAAACAATGTCTTGTATTGCGACAGTCAAAGTGCTATCCATCTAGCGAAGAATCCGTCTTTTCATTCCAGGACGAAGCACATACAATTGCGATATCATTTTATCCGGTCTCTTCTGGAAGATGGGATTTTGAAACTTGAAAAGATCAGTGGAGCTCAAAATCCAGCAGACATGTTGACAAAGACGGTGACCACGGACAAACTGAAGTTGTGTTCAACTTCAGTTGGCATGCTAGAGTAACAAGACTAGAAAAGCTGCTGCATCGATCGAGGTGTGAAGATAGATTAAAATCAGTCTTCAAGTGGGAGATTGTTGGTCAAATATGAATACTAGCAGCCGGTGGCTGCTTGATATTCAAAGGTGGGGGGCTGCTTTGAATAAATGGGTGGCTGCCTAATTTTGTTGAATTTAGGTTTGGGTTAATTATTTTTGGTCACTAGACTTTAGAGTATTTTCAAAGATTAGTCCCTAAGTTTTAACTATAAATACCCTAGCTCATTTAGCTTCAAAATCATCCCAAAATCTTCTAGTTCTCTCTCAAGTATGTTGTGTAAACACCTGTAAATTTTCTCTTAGTAAAAGATCTGCAGCAGTCCGGAGACGTAAGCATAAATTGGCTGAACTCCGTTATCAAATTTCGGGTATTATTTTTCCGCTTTTATTTCGCATTCTCACTAATCTGATTATAGGGAAATTACTTGTACTTGGTTTATTTCCTAACACCCAGCTTCAATGGATGTTAATAAATACAATTATATTGCAACAACTCAGATTCTGCAAGTAGGAATAAGCAGTAATTCTTATTTACGCCATATAAAAACTTGTGCCAGTAGAATTATACTAATATTCTACCCACTGCCAGGCTTAGTAATAAGGTGTCACTTGAGGCCAAAGCCCAACATCTATTGATAAGCGCACATATAGGCCTCCCATTGACTGCCTGCTTTGCCAAACTTGAGAGAAACCCAGTTTTATTTTTCATCATCGTTAAGCAAAATCAGTAGAATTTTATCAGGGGAAAAGTAGTAGAATAAGAAAACCCAGATATAATAAGGGGAACAACTGGAAGCTCAGTGTGTGAACTCTCCATCTCTAATGTGTGCACTGCAACTGCAATCACGTCCATTTTTCAGTCTATCCAAAATCTTCTCCAGGTCTCCATCTTCTCTTCCCTATTTCTCAACTCCTACCCGTGTAAATTACAAGCTAAAAGGCAGGGCCTTGTTGTCATCTCTCCAAGAATTCCACCCCCCCAACGCCCTTCGACGTAAGACCAATTCGCGATTGACAGGAGGATTCAGTCTTGGTGTGGATTTGGGTTTGTCACGTACCGGCCTTGCCCTTAGCAAAGGTTTCTCCGTTCGTCCTCTCACGGTATAATAGTAATTGGATAATAATCTTCAACCTTTTTCAAACATCTTTAAATTTGGTCGACTTTACTACCTCTTCAATGTTTTGAGCTTTGGTATCTTTCTAGGTTTTGAAATTGAGGGGTCAAAAACTTGAGCTGCAGCTGCTTGACGTGGCTGAGAGAGAGGTTAAAAATTACTTGCCCTTTAATCGAAAGCTTGCCATGAAAATGTTGCTATAATGTTAGAGAAATTTGTAGGAGGCTGATGAATTTATAATTGGACTCCCTAAATCTTGGGATGGAAAAGAGTCTCCTCAATCCAACAAGGTTCGCAGTATTGCCGGAAGGCTAGCTGTTCGAGCTGCCCAGAGGCAATGTCTTATGTTTCCTCTTACACTCTTACTGTTCGTGTATTTGCCTCGTTTTGTTTGCCTCAGTTTTCTCACAAACCACTTGGGTGGCTCATAATTTGCCTCAAAAACCACATTTTTTCCTTCGTTTTTATGTGTCATTTTTCACTCAAATTCAGGGGTTGGAGAGTGTATCTAGTGGATGAACATGGAACATCATCAGAAGCTGAATGCAGAATGATTAACTTGTACTAAGAAGTTTACCCAAACTATGTATTTCTCTATGTTGGAAATTTCTTGTTTATAATTCATCTTGCCCTGGTCTTTCAGGGGTCTCGAAAAGTCTGCTCGCCAAAAAAGCTTTGATGCTTATGCTGCTGTGGTATGTAATCACATTTTTAGGTTTCTATGATTGAAGAAGATAATGTATTTCTTCAATGGTGTTTGTTGTAAGTAAACTTTTGTTTAATTTTGTGACGTAGATCATAGATTTCAATATTGAGCTCATTTCCTCTTCTGATCCTGCTTTGTTTTGCTGTCTGTAAATATTACTAGAGAGATATTTTGTCATGTCTGGTGAGAACATTGAAATCGTTTTGCCGAAACAGGTGGATTTGCAAGAAAAACTTAGAAGAGGTGTAGACACATAATTTCTGTCACATATTTTACACATATATTATATTGATTATGTATTTATATATTCATTATTTACAGGTTCAAGACCAACAAATTAGGGACAAGGCCTAACAACCAAAACCCAAATGGCCTAGGACCCGTTCCAAGATTAGGGTTTTTAGAAAACCCTAGTGCGCCGCTTCAAGACTCCAACAGCCCACGCACACGTTTTATGGCAACAAGTCTCCACATCCGATTTTCACTACGCCAATCACCAACAACCATGCAACAACCTTTAGACTTTAGGAATCGATTAGAAGACTAAAAACAGTATTTTATTTTTCTATAAATGTAACATTACATACGAAGATGGGGAGGAAAAAAAGGCGGGGGAAACAATTGTAAGGGGAGGAAGTCTCTCGTTTTTTTTTCCAGCGGAAGTACGAGCAATATTTTTAAGGTTATTTGATTTTTTTTACATTCGAATATATTTTTATTTTCATGTATTTATTTGCTATTTAAGTTTGGTATTTATTTTATTTTTATTTTTATAAATAAAATATGATTTTTATTTTTCCTTAAAAAACACTAAAAATGCTCATGTGTATCGAATATAAATAATCACCATGTTTTATAATATCCAACGATTTCAGTTGCAGCAAATAATAAAAAATATAAAGGGTAGATCGAAATCTTACTTGTGTCGAGGGAGCATCGTTGGAGTTGGGGTATCGTCGTCGTTGGGTTTAGAGAAGCAATGAAGGTGGATTTGTTGGAAAGCAGTTTGTAGAGGGGTTGAGTGTTGAACGAAAGGGGGAAATGTTAGGGCTCCATGCGCATAATAAGAATAAAAATGAGAAAGAGATTTTTTTTTCTTAAAAGGTTCAAATCAATAAGAAATGGAATTGATTATATTTTAATTTTGGGTAAATCATACGTTAACTCATCATTATTTCATAGCTTTTTCTTTTATAGTCACTGATTTTAGTTTAATCTTATTTAGATCCTTTTCTTTCCATGTGTTACATTTAAGTCATTAGATTTAGGGTCAAATCACCCTTATGTCCCCCTAATCTAGCCATGTTTTAATATTATGATCATTATGTGTATTTGTTTTATTTTGAACTCTATATTTTACTTAGTTTTAATTTAGTCATTAAATTGTTTTGTTTTTTTATTTGAATTTAGTTACTGTCTTTCTAGTTTTTATTAATACTATTTTAATCCTTTAATTTTCTATTTGTTCTATTTTTGTACTTTACTCTTTTTTCCTTTTGCTATTTAATCCCTTAAGTTTCTTTTTCTTTTACATCTCGTTCCTAAAACTAATTCAATCCATAAATTTTAATTATTTCTAATTTAATTTTTAATTTGAATTTTCTTTTATACCTTTAAGCTACTATTTTTTATTTCAATTTTAATACTAACTCTTTGTGTTTGTTTGTTTTATTTTCTTACATTATTTATGATTTTTTAATAATTTTAATTAATCAAAGGTAAGTAATTTGAATCGAATTTCTAAATTTTAATGTCAATTTCAATTTTCGCAATTAAGACAACCGACAAATTAAATGGTACCGAAAGGGAAGTTCAAGGGTGCTAATCCTTCCTCGACTGTAACTGACTCTCAAACCCGACATATTTCTGGTAAAACGCAGATCAGGTAAGATGATATCCGATCAACCAAATTTTTTACAAAAAAATAAATGATCGGTGGCGACTCCCAATATTCTATTTTAAGTCGAAGCCAATTTCGGGCCCACCCGAAAGGCGGTCGCGACAGCTTGTCGACTCCACTAGGGACACATATAAGTGAGTCAGGCCATAATTAATTTTCGGTTTTCTTTTTAAGGGAAAATAAAAATTTAAGTTTTAATTTATCTATTCGATTCTAATTATTTATATTTGATTATATTTTCAAGTAAATAATTGTACTAATCGTTTTCTAATGATTTCAGCCTTCCAAACTCGTTTTTTTCCTTTAAGGCTCTAAATTCTTAAGTGGGGGTAAAAGCGATGCCTTCGTGTGAATTTATTCACCGCACATGCCTAGCAATTAGCCTTCGTGATTCATATACTTTATGTCTTCGTATGAATTTATTCTCTGCATAGACATAAGAGAATGTGTCATCTCGAGTTTAACTTAGTCCACATAAGCCTGTGATGGGTTTAGCACTAAAGATCTAGCAAGCCCAAGGGGGCGCCGGCAAGGAGAACTCAGGTACCGTTTTTTAGAACCTAAACCGGGAGACTATGGAGAATTAGAGCCTACCCCAAAACCACATTCTAAAACATATGATACTTTTACCCTAACCTTGTTATTTAACTTTCTTTCTACTTTTCATTTTTTTTCTTTCATCATTTATTTATTTTATTTTATCATTTATATTTTACTAACTTTTTGCCTTTGTGTTTGTTTTTAGCATTTGCATCATAACAAGAGGCTATTGATCCCTAAAAAGGTGTTTATTACATACAAAATAATCTGAATTAATGGACAAAGGTGTTGTAATACAAGAGATCAAAAACACCGAGGTACGACTATGGTCTGAGAAGACTCAGAAGGAAAAGGGAGACAGTCTTCAGAGGAGCTATGTGTCAGAGCTGGGTAACTACGCCTCTATCAACCTAAAGCAGAATGAAGTACAAGAGCTTCAGGATATCTGGGACAGTTAGAAGAGTGATCGAAAGCAGAAGTTCAGCCAGCGGTATGGTGATATCGCACTCTTGCTTTCTGTCAAGACTGATGAGCCCTTAATCAGAGCCTTGATTCAGTTCTGGAACCCAGGGTACAATTGCTTCACCTTTAACCAAGAATACATAGTGCCCACCATTAAAGAGTACACTACACTACTGCATTGTGAAAGCATCAAACTGGAGAGAGCCTACATTAAACACATCAAAAGTTAACCTTTCAAGAATGCACTGGCCAAGGTTACCGGAGTTGACGAAAAGTGAGTAACTGACCGGGCTCGACAAAAAGGCAGTGGGGAAGGAATCTCCTGGCTTCAAATCAGGCAACTGATGAAGAACCATCCCGATGAGTGGAAGAAAATAGATCTGTTTGTACTGGGTCTCTATGGCCTAATTATATTCCCAAAGACTTTGGGATACATTGATGCAACTGTGGTAGAGATATTCGAACAACTCCCGAGGCGAGTAAATCCAGCACCAACCATCTTAGCCGAGACATTTCGCTCTCTCAACCATTGTAGAAGGACTGGTGGTGGAAAGTTCACAGGGTGTGTTCATCTACTCCAAGTTTGGATTCACAACCACTTCTGGAAGACTAACGAGGTTTCCTACCACCGATTCAGCACTACCTATTCACCTTTGGAAGAGTTCATCACTATGAAATGGCATGAAGGTGCTTCAAAGGAAAAATGGATGAAGGTCTTCACGCACCTTCAGGACCGAGATATTGCTTGGAGAGTCCCCTTGGTTGTTCTATAGTGACATTTTCTTTCGATGTGGGGATTCCAACACTATGACTCTACTTGGACTATGGGTTGCAATTGGATATTCTCCCTTGTTGGCACTTCGACAGTATGGGGCACGTCAGTTTGTCCCAACTACATACAAATTATCTACATCAGAGTTTGTGTACCATGGTGATAACTATAAGAAGTTGATCAAAGAAGTATCAGAGTCATGGAGGAAAGTATTTCGGATGGAGGTCATAGCTGCCAAAGATATGCTTACTCTGGATTATTTGGAATGGCGAAGATTAGGGAAAAACGACAATATCCCTGTTCCAGACTGTGAGGACACCTGGACCATGGAGGAACATCTCAGGCATGTCCCTTCCGAACTTGAAATAGCAAAAACAGAGTTTGAAACTGTGAAGAATGAGCTGAAGAAAAAGGTAAGAGAGCTCGAGGACGAGCGATATCAGTGGAAGCTAGATGCCGACACTTAGAAAGATCGGGCAGACAAGCTAGAGAAAGAACATAAAAAGATCTGTTTCGAGCTCAAAGACTTACCAAGATAAGTCCAAGATAAATACAAGTTAAAAAAGACCTATGAATACTGGAAAGACGAAGCTCACATCCTGAAGAGGAAGTTTGAGGGACCTGATGAGAGAGCCTGGTAGGAACAACTGAAGATTACTCAAAAGCGCTTAGCAGATAGTCAACATCATAATCAATGCTTGAGAATCCAGGTGGATGATCTGGATAAACAACATGAGAAAGATGGAAAAACAATAGCTGAGTTAGAAGCCATTGTTGATGGATTCAAGAAGCAAGCAAGCGAGCTTCAGATAGTGTAACACCCTCCACCCGTACCCGACCCGGATACGAGTCTGAGATGTCACATTGACTTTTCAAACTTTGACTTTAGACGAAAAATCAAGGAAATTTAAAACTTTCATTAAAATAGCATTGTTATATTACACAAGTTAACTAAAACAAGACAAAACTGATCAGAGCATTTGTAACTAACACTTTTCTTACATGCTAACACTATACACGACAAAAGACATACTTTACTCGTTACTTCTGATCTGATCTTCTGGCAATGTTGTTGTTATTGCCACTCTTATTTATGTTCTTCTCGATTCTTGGTACCTACGTGTAAATAACTTACACGCTAAGTCATAGACTTAGTGAGGCATAACTGTAACATCCCAAATCAGGGTCAGTGGCTAAATTGCAAATTTTAAAAATTATGTGCTCGATTTTGAAATAAGTTAAAAGTTCAAGGACTTAATTGAGAATGTTATTTAAGAGGATTATCTGGTAAATATGAAAAGAGTGGAAATTATTATGGCTCCTTTATAAGATATTTTCTCCCATTTATTAAGTGGATTTTGATTCTTTGGGTATTAAATAAGCTTAAGGAAAGCTTATATGGGATTTAAACAATAAGATAAAAGAATTAAGAAGGAATTTGTAATGAGTTTTAAGATGAAATTTTGATATGGTATGGTTGTTGAAGTTTTATGGATGAATTTGACTTATCATCAATCTAATTAAGAAGTATGAAGTGTTAGAATTGGAATTAGAACACAATGAAAATTTAGTGTGATTCTTGAATGCCATGTAAATGATGGAATTTTGGGTTTAAAGAAGTGATTATGGAATAGAAATGAGTTTAAATATGTGTATGGAAGTTAGGAATATTAAATGAAGTAAAATATGAAGGTTTAAGCTGAAATGAAGGGAATTTCGAGCTCTGAAGTTTATGGGAATTTGACTTATCATCAATCTAATTAAGAAGTAGTGTTAGAATTGGAATTAGACACAATGAAATTTAGTGTGATTCTTGAATGCCATGTAAATGATGGAATTTTGGGTTTAAGAAGTGATTATGGAATAGAAATGAGTTTAAATATGTGTATGGAAGTTAGGAATATTAAATGAAGTAAAATATGAAGGTTTAAGCTGAAATGAAGGGAATTTCGAGCTCAAAATGGGATTTATGGGCTAGGGGGATCGATACTCATTCAAGGGGAATCGATACCCACTCAAACGAACATGGAATTCCATAATGCCAGTAGGGAATCGATACCCCCTAAAGGAAAATGAAAATGTTGATTTTCTTAAAGTCGTTAAGCTATGAATATCAAGTATAAGGTTAGATTTTGATAGATTGCCTTAAATTGTATATTTGTGTAGATACTGAGCCTAAATCAGTTCCGGAATATTTGGCAAATAAGATCGATCAAGGAAATATGAGAGATCGGTATTAACTTAGTGAGGCCCAGGTGAGTGCTTATTTATAGGATTATAAGGAAATTGGACTTGTGATAAGTCATTTCGATAGTTATTTATTATGCATGAAGTGTTGATTATAAGTAGGTGAATGACATGAAATGTATGTATGATTGATTATATGTGCTGATATGTTTGTATGTGTTATATATTATGTAAGTATAAAGAATATGTCTATGATAAGATCTACATGATATATAGAATTGAAAATATGTCTATGAAGAGTTATAAGAGAATTTACAAATTCATATGATAAAAGGGAGTATAGTTATGAAATAAAATATGTAAAAAAAAGAATATGATGAAAGTGAATCCACGAGAAACAATAGAAACTAGGTAATTATGTGGAAAGGTTATATGAATAATAGGATTATAGTTGTACATAGTGGTATAATAATTATGAGAATTTAATATAATAACGTTATATGAATGTGAATTGAAAGAAAATAGATTGAATTATAGAATGAAATGAGAATGATGTATCAATTAGGAAACTTTAATATGGAGTGATATGAGAAATTATAGGAGTTATATGAAATTGAATTAAGTAAATTGATTAATTTGTATATAAAAGAAATAATAGAAGTAATATATATATATGTTTACAGTATAAAATAGGTTATGTAATAAGTGCATACAAAGGAATAAAGAATAGATAGAGATGCGATGTAAATTATATTATGAATTAGTGATATATGAATGATATAAGTATGTAATAACTTATGTGTGTATGATATAATATGAACATATGAGAAGACGAGATAGATAAGTGACTTGTAATAGGAACTATATATGACCATAAATTATGTAAATTAGAAATGATTTATGTAAACATGTTTGATATGTATTACATGTATGTGAATATAAGAGAATAGAACATAATCATATGAAAATATATAAGTCCTATGATATTACCTATGTGAATATATGAGAATATGAGTGAGTTATAGGTTATTGATAGGACATATAAGAATATATAAATGTATGATGATATGAAAAGGGAACTAAGTTTAATGATGTTGAACCCTATGAGTAGAAGTTATGTGATTATAAGTAACATGTTATATGATCACAAGATATGATACATGATATGAGATATATGAAGAGAAAATATATGTATATGAAATATTATAGAACGTGATTATATGAAAATGTTCTACGGTAGGTAAACCATGTGTTTATATGTATATGGGATATGTGATTTATATGACAATGAGCTATGTGAAAGGATTACATGACTATGTGTATATGTGAATGATGTTAACTAATATAATGCCCATGTTATGTGTCATGAGAGCTAGGGGTATAGTTGGCATGCCAAGAGGCGAGGGTCTATGTGGTCCTTCGGGACATATGTATTCTTTGGAACATGTGTGAAGTCTGGTGAGACACATACTTGATCCTTGGCATATGTATATGATTCTTAAGGAATGATATGTGGTCCTTCGGGACATATGTATTCTTTGGAATATGTTGAAGTCTGGTGAGACACATACTTGATCCCTAGTATATGTATATGATTCTTCGGAATGATATGTGGTCCTTATGGACATTATTATATGGCACTATGGTGCATTATATGCGGCACTCCGGTGTAATTATATGTGGCACTTCGATGCAATTATATGAGCTGTGGTGACAGCATTAGTGCACAACCTCTATGTACTTGCATATCTTTAGTTCTCACATGTGTATCATGGGCTATTAAATAGATAATATAATAAAAATGAAGATGATATTATAGTTGCCTGGGTATACGTGTTTTATGATAGTATATATGGTATATGTTATATGATATACATGAGTACATGTTAAGGTATATGTGAATAAGTATAATTGATTGAAATGATGATATAATGATAAGTTTAAGATAATGATATGAACATAAGATATAGGAACATGATATAAGATATGAATGAAACATATATGTATGTATATATTTGTTACATGTAAAAGTATGAGTTGTATGAAATGAGTAGTAATTGTTAGTATGATTATTAGTTACCGTTTACCTTATATGTTTATTGCCTCACTAAGTCTTCGACTTTGCGTGTGATTGTTTCACACGTAGGTTACAGAAGCAAGAAGAGAAGAGAAGAAGAGTAAGACAGGTCAGCACCTCCCTTACAAAATTTCAGATCAGAAAATAGAGGATTTAAATGTTTTTGGTTATTTTGAGTATAGTTGGCATGTACTAATTGGTTGAATTAAATATGCTCTGATTGATTTTGGTTATTGTGGTCAGTTTATGTAACTAAACCGCTTTTACTTTAATGAAATGTTTAAAAATTCTTTGAATTTTGTCAAGAGTCAAGGTTTGAAAAGTCAATGTGACACCTCATACTCGTATCCGGGTCGGATACGGGTTGGGGGTGTTACAATAACATAAATATATGTATACACATGTATAACAATGAATTCATGGACATGTATTCTTATCATTGATCAGGACATTTCAACTTTCATGCATCTATTACACTATAACATATATGATGATAACATATACACATAACACATACATTCTCTTTCTAATTTCACTTTAATTTATCTTGGGATTGCCCATGTATATTATTGATAACATAAGGTACACGAGTACATAGAGGTTGTGCACTATGCTGTCACCACAGCTCGTATAATTCCCTCAAGGGGCACTGAATATTTGTCCCGAAAGACCACTATGTTCTGAAGGACCACTGATTGTTCCGAAAAACCACTATGTCCAGAATGACCACTCCTTAAGAACCATATACATAATACAATGGACCAAATAATTGTACCAAAGTACCACATATATGTTCCACGGAATTACATATATGTCTAGAATGACCACGTAGAACCCTCGACTCTTGGCATGCCAATTATACCTACAACTCTCATATTAACTCACATGGGCTTCAATATGAATACATTTCTCATTTTCATATCTTCTCATAACTTTTCGTATAAACATGTATTTCACTTCATATACACACATGTGATCACTTTCATTATTTCACATACATGGATTGATCCTCTAACAATTTCATTCTTTCATATAATATCATATTAAATCATAAATGAATTATGCATGAAATCACTGTATCCAATATATATATATATGGATGTATGTACATGAATATGAAATCAGGAATTCAACTATAAGAGATAGACTTATCACAAGTCTAATCTCCATACAATTCTATCCAGTAGGGGCACTCACCTTAGCCTTGCTTTGACTCGATTATAATCATTCGATTGTTCCGGAACGAGATTACGTTCTAAATCTACATAGTAGTACATTGATACATATCAATATACTAATTGATATATTCTAAACTATCACTCCTTAGGCTAAAAAGAAAGTTATTTTTATCTTTTAGTGAAGGTATGCATCGATGCACTACACCATGTATCGATGCATCTCTTGACGGGTGCATCGATGCACTATCTATGCATCGATGCATAAATCCCATTCGATGTTTATATTTTAAGCAGGTGCATCGATGCACTAATTGCATTCGATGTTCATTTATTTGAGAGTGCATCGATACACATTGAATGTGCATCGATGCACACAACCTAGAATTTGTATTTTAAGCCCGCAAATCATCAATTCTTCACTCAATTCTTCTATTTTAAACCCCTATCATGTCATTAAACCCAACCATCATTACTTAACCCAACTTATATCCATGAAAATCATCTTTAACTTTAAAATCCTATCACTCATATGTAATTCAAGAATCATACTCAGATTTCAATATGTTCTAAATACAATTCTAACACTTCATATTCCTTAATTATCATGATAACAAGTTAAATTTATCTTCAAATTCAACTTATCAATTATTTTCCATAAATTCATTTAAAAACTCATTTTCTTTATCTCTTGTAACTTCTTCATCTTTTGATTATAAGACAACTTAAGCTTTCCTTAAGCTTAGTTATCATCTAATGATCAAACCCTAACTTAAATTTTAACTAACAATCAGCTTATGAAAAATTTCACCTTTGCTATGAGTCTTCACGTTTTGAGAGAAAAGAATAGAAGAAGAGAACTTTGGAACCTTGTTTTTCTTTCTTCTCTTCTATGTGGGGCTAATACATATATATATATTCTTTAATTATTTCCCATGTAAATGACCATTTTATCCTTCTATTCCTTCTTCCTTGCAATTTAACCCTATACCAAATTACAATACTATTCAATTATTCTGCTTTAATCACCAAATTCTAAAATTTTACAATTTAGTCACTAACCCGTTATTGAGGATGTTACAAAAGATGGGGGTACTGAATCCTCATGTCCTCTTCACATTCTTATGTTGCTTCCTCTATCTTGTGATTCCTCCACAATACTTTGACTAACGGAATAGTCTTGTTCCTTAATTGCTTAATCTCATGAGCTAAAATTTGAATCGGTTCTTCCTCATATGTCAAATCCGGTTAAACCTCAACCTCTTTTGGTGTCACGATGTGAGAGGGATCAGATTGATACTTCCGAAGCATTGAGACATAAAAGACATTGTGAATTTTCTATTTAAATCTGCGTATGATTTATGTCTATCGGTTGCTGCTTTAAGATTACTTTGAATTACTTGGACCTTTTCTTCCACTTCCTTGATCAACTCAGGACCAATAATTTCTTTATCTTTAAGCTCGAACCAATTTAGAGGCGTACGCCATCTTCTTCCATAAAGAGCTTCATAGGGAGCCATTTTGATGCTTGATTGATAACTATATTGTACGCGAATTCAGCAAGTGACAAGTATTTCTCCCACGATCCTTTGAATTCTATAACACAAGATCTTAACATGTCCGCCAAAATCTGGATAGTTCGTTTGGATTGCCCATCGGTTTGAGGATGAAATAGCGTACTAAAGTTCAACCGAGTTCCCAACGCTTTATGTAATGATTTCCAAAACCGTGAAGTAAATCTAGGATCTCGATCTGAAACAATAGAAACAGGTATTCCATGTAGACGTATAATCTCCCTGATATATAACTCGACATACTTATCCATGGAAAAAACCACTCGTACCGGAATAAAATGAGCAGACTTAGTCAATCTATCTACAATCACCCAAATATAATCTCTTTTATTCGGAGTCAAAGGTAACCCAGTTACAAAATCCATTGTTACATTCTCTCATTTCCACTGAGGAATAGACATTGGTTGCAATAATTTAGACAGAACTTTATGTCCAGCTTTGACTTGCTGACACGTCAAACATTTGGATACGAATTCTGTAATGTCTCTCTTCATTCCAAGACACCAATATTGACTTTTGAGATCCATATACATTTTGTTTCCTCCCGGATGCATGGTCAATGGACTACAATGAGCTTCCGTTAACAAAATTTTCTTCAATTCATCATCATTTGGGATCACTAGCCTCCCTTGATAATATAGGTTCCCATCAGGTTTTATTTCATAATCGGTAACCTCTCCATCCCTTATCTACTGTAACTTCTTTAAATATTTTTCATCTCCAGCTTGTAATTCTTTAATTCGATCTAGCCATGATGGCTTGAGAGTCAATTCTGCACATATTGCACCGTCTCCTCTTAACGATAGTCTGGCATCTAAAGCTCGTAAGGCTGCAAACGTTTTTCGGCTTAAGGCATCCGCTACCACATTCGCTTTCCCTGGATGGAAATCGATCACTACATCATAATCCTTTAAGAACTCCACCCATCTTCTCTGTCTTAAATTTAACTCCTTTTGGGTCATCAAATATTTCAAACTCTTATGATTTGTATACAAATAACATCGTTCACCATACAAGTAGTGACATCAGATCTTAAGAGCGAACACTACCGCAACCATCTCCAAATCATGCGTTGGATAATTATTCTCGTGCGGTTTTAGTTACCTCGAAGCATAGGCCACCACTTTGCCTTCTTGCATTAACACGCATCCCAACTCATTATGAGACGCATCACTGTACACTACATAATTCTTGCCAGATTCGGGTTGAATTAACACTGGAGCTTCTGTTAAAATCCTCTTTAGCTTTTCAAAACTTTCTTGGCACTCCGGAATCCAAGAAAATTTTACCTCTTTCCTCAATAACTTGGTTAGGGGTAATGCTATTATCGAAAAGTTTTTAAAAGACCTTCGGTAATAACCAGCTAACCCCAGAAAACTCCGGACTTCTGATACATTCTTTGGAACTTCCCATTCTAAAATGGCTTTGATCTTTTGGGGATCTACTTGAATCCATTCTGTAGAAATCACATATCCAAGAAATGTCACTTCCTTCAACCAGAATTCACATTTAGAGAGTTTGGCATAAAGCTTCTTTTCTCTCAAAGTCTGTAGAACCATCTTCAAATGAGAACTATGCTCTTCTTTCGACTTTGAATATACTAAAATATCGTCAATGAATACCATAATAAATCGATCCAGATAGGGTTGGAATATTCGATTAATCAAATCCATGAAAGTAGTCGGTGCATTCGTAACTCCAAACAGCATTACGATAAACTCATAGTGGACATATCTCGTTCTGAATGTCGTATTTGGAATATCTTTATCTTGAATCTTCAATTGATTATAACCAGAACGTAAATCAATTTTTGAAAACACTGAATCTCCCTTTAACTGATCAAATAAATCATCAATTCTGGGGAGGGGGTACTTGTTCTTGATGGTCACTTTATTAAGTTGCCTATAATCAATGCAAAGATGCATGGATCCATCATTATTTTTAACAAACAAAACTGGGGCTCCCCATGGCGAGACACTTGGTCTGATAAACCCTTTGACATCCCTGTAGTAATAACTTCTTTGCCGATATCACTGATATTAAATTAGCCAACGGGTTCCATCTTTCACTAAATACTATAACTTCTATACCTTCTGAACTTCTCAACGTTACTCTTTTCAGTCTACAGTCAACATTAGCATAATAACGATATAACTAGTCAATTTCCAGTATCACCTTGAATTTGTCAAAAGGTAATTCCATCAGTTTAGCAAGGAATTCAATTCCCTGAATCCGTATGGGACACCCTCGACATACCATATTGACTCGAGCACTGCGTCCTAACGGATTAGTCACTATTACCTCACTGCTAGTAGATTCTAACGGAATATTCAATTCTTTCACTAACTTGCTGTAAATATAATAATAAGTAGACACCGAATCAATTAATACAAACACATTCTTGTCATACAATTGGATGATACCTGCTATTATCTCTGGGTCATCTCTATCCTCGCTAGTCCTGAGATTATACACACGAGCTGTAGAACGTATTTCTTGCGGAGCTGATGACTCTAATTGACTTCTTCCTCTCTGGGTAGCCGAGCCAGACCTCTCTGGCTGAGCAGATTCACTAGCTAACATGGGACAATCCCGAACAAAATGTCCGGTGTCCCCACATTTAAAATAGGCTCCAGAAATCATCCTACATATCCCTGAATGATTCTTTCCACAATGTGGACATTGTCTGACTTGGCTCGGGTTAGATCTTCCGGCTCTGGATCCCACTGACTGAGTTTGTCAACTCCTCATCTGATTTGATCCCCTTGCAGAAGATGCAACCGACTCTGATCTCGCTTGGGTCGAGAACTCATATCTCTTCCATTTTTTGACGGTGTAGCACTCGATGATGCGCCCGATCTTTTCAAAGTCTGATCTCGAGAATCCCCGAACCTCTCATTTTGAGCTCTTTCCAGAGCTTTAGCACGGTTCACCACTTCTTGAAACGAAGATAAATTCAACACAAAAAGTATCTTTTTCAGGCGAGGACGCAATCCCTCAATAAACCAATCGCAAATATTATTCTCTGTAGGGACTAACTCCGCAACGAAACGGCTCAACTTGTTGAATTCACACTCGTATTCATAAACTGTATGGTTTCATTGCTTCAAGTTCATGAACTCTTACTTCATCTTTCGGATGAACTGATCTCCGATATATTTATGCTTAAATTCCTCTAGAAACAAGGACCATGTTACCTGATCACTAGTCATTCTCAATGTAACATTTGTCCACCAAATCCGTGCTTGCCCTCTCAGCAAGGAAACTACTCCATCTAGCTTATCACCATCGGAACAATGAAGTCCCTCAAGCATGATTTTCACGTCATTAAGACAAAGGTTTGCAATAACATGACCTTCTTCTGTTTCACCTCTAAACTCTGGTGCTCCTAAACCCTTCAACTCCTTTGCAATATTCATTCTTGTAGTTGAAGTAACAGAAGGTTGAAAACGTGCCAATACCGCATCTAGTGTACTGAAGAACACATCTTGATCACTTACAGTCACTCTAGAGGGTGTTTGATCTTCACTCTGCCTGGCCAGGGTAGGTGAATTACTGCTTTCAGTGAGCCTATCATCTCCCGCTTCACTTCTAGAGTTACCATGTCCGGACATCTATAAAATATACCCATATCATTCTATCAGCAAAACATCATACTTACTATTGTATCAGATCAGAAGTTTTCACTACTTTGTTGGCATGTATACTTTATAAGACACTCTAGAATACAATTTATGTCGAGAATCGACTAAACCATAGCTCTGATACCATTAAATGTAACACCCTCTACCCGTACCCGACCCGGATACGAGTTTGAGGTGTCACATTGACTTTTCAAATTTTGACTTTAGACGAAAAATCAAGGAAATTTAAAACTTTCATTAAAATAGCATTGTTACATTACACAAGTTAACCAAAACAAGACAAAACTGATCAAAGCATTTGTAACTAACACTTTTCTTACATGCCAACACTATACACGACAAAAGACATACTTTACTCGTTATTTCTGATCTGATCTTCTGGCACTGCTGCTGTTATTGCCACTCTTATTTCTGTTCTTCTCGATTCTTGGTACCTATGTGTAAATCACTTACACGCTAAGTCATAGACTCAGTGAGGCATAACCTAAATATATGTATACACATGTATAACAATGAATTCATGAACATGTATTCTTATCATTGATCAGGACATTTCAACTTTCATGCGTCTATTACACTATAACATATATGATGATAACATATACACATAACACATACATTCTCATGCTAATTTCACTTTAATTTATCTTGGGATTACCCATGTATATTATTGAGAGCATAAGGTACACGAGTACATAGAGGTTGTGCACTATGCTGTCACCACAGCTCGTATAATTCCCTCAAGGGGCACTGAATATTTGTTCCGAATGACCACTATGTTCCGAAGGACCATTGATTATTCCGAAGAACCACTATATCCCGAAGGACCACTCCTTAAGAACCATATACATAATACAATAGACCAAATAAGTGTACCAAAGTACCACATATATGTTCAACGAAATTACATATATATCCCAAAGGACCACGTAGAACCCTCGACTCTTGGCATGCCAATTATACCTACAACTCTCATATTAACTCACATGGGCTTAAATATGAATACATTTCTCATTTTCATATAAATATGTATTTCACTTCATATACACACATGTGATCACTTTCATTATTTCACATACCTGGATTGATCCTCTGACAATTTCATTCTTTCATATAATATCATATTAAATCATAAATGAATTATGCATGAAATCACTGTATCCAATATATATATATGTGGATGCATGTACATGAATATGAAATCAGGAATTCAACTATAAGAGATAGACTTACCGCAAGTCTTATCTCCATACAATTCTATCCATTAGGGGCACTCACCTTAGCCTTGCTTTGACTCGATTCTAATCATTCGATTATTCCAGAACGAGATTACGTTCTAAATCTACATAGTAGTACATTGATACATATCAATATACTAATTGATATATTCTAAACTATCACTCCTTAGGCTAAAAAGAAAGCTATTTTTATCTTTTAGTGAAGGTATGCATCGATGCACTACACCATGTATCGACCACCCCTTGACAGGTGCATCGATGCACTATCTATACATCGGTGCATAAATCTCATTCGATGTTTGTATTTTAAGCGGGTGCATCGATGCACTCCTTATGCATCTATACATTAATTGCATTAAATGTTCATTTATTTGAGAGTGCATCGATACATATTGAATGTTCATCGATGATCACAACCCATAATTTGTATTTTAAGCCCGCAAATCATCAATTCTTCACTCAATTCTTCTATTTTAAACCCCTATCATGTCATTAAACCCAACCATCATTACTTAACCCAACTTATATCGATGAAAATCATCTTTAACTTTAAAATCCTATCCCTCATATGTAATTCAAGAATCATACTCAGATTTCAATATGTTCTAAATACAATTCTAACACTTCATATTCCTTAATTAGCATGATGACAAGTCAAATTTATCTTCGAATTCAACTTATCAATTATTTTCCATAAATTCATTTAAAACCCCATTTTCTTTAATCTCTTGTAACTTCTTCATCTTTTGATTATAAGACAACTTAAGCATTCCTTATCATCTAATGATCAACCCCTAACTTAAATTTTAACTAACAATCAGCTTATGAAAAATCTCACCTTTGCTATGAGTTTTCACGTTTTGAGAGAAAAAAAGAGAAGAAGAGAACTCTGGAACCTTGTTTTTCTTTCTTCTCTTCTACGTGGAGCTAATATATATATCTATTCTTTAATTATTTCCCACGCAAATAACCATTTTATCCTTTTATTCATTCTTCCTTGTAATTTAACCCTATACCAAATTACAATACTATTAAATTATTATGCTTTAATCACCAAATTCTGAAATTTTACAATTTAGTCACTAACCCGTTATTGAGGCTGTTACAGATAGTGCATTTCGACGGAGGTTTGCAGTGGCGTTTTCGTTGGGAGCAAGCTCAAAAAAGGGTGAGGGCCAGAGATGCAGTCATCCGTGATTTCCTATATCAAGTACAGAAAGCAGCCCGTCATTTGCATGACTTAGCAAGGGAAGCCGAAGTGGTTTGACAAGGTATCAAACCAGTGACAGATGAAGGAAGAAGACTTATCAACCTACTGGAAGATGTTTGGGGTCTAGAGGATTTAGTCCGGATGTACCTTTAGATTGTTTTTATGTCTCTTATAAGATAAAAACACTTTTGTTTAAATAAGGATTATTTATAATAATGAACACTTTTCTGGATCAATGCCTCTAAATTGCATATATCATGCTTTGCATACTTTGCATTTTATATTTCATGTTTATTTTTTATATTTTCCATGTTTTTACATTCGTATTAACTAACAGAACATGTCTCAGAAAGAGCAAACACCAAGCTTACCTCCACAAGCTCAAGACACACATCATCCACAGAACACTCGAACAAAAAAGAAATAAATAGAGGCTAGGATGGAAAAACTCGAGGAGAACATGGCAATACTTCAAAAAGAACTGGAAGATAAGATGGCTCAGAATAGTCAAAGTACCCTGGAGTCCATCAAGAAAAACCAGGAGTCCTTGGTCGATCAAATCGTGGCTATGCTATCGGGTTTACAATAAGCCAATTCACCAGGAGGAGGTTCGTCTGAGGGGGTAACCATATCACCGACCCCACAAGTTGTTATCTCACCTGGAATATTACCCGGGGAATTATCCGCTACTAAAGGGAAAGCTACATTACCCGGGGACTCATCAGCTACCAAAGCGAAAGCTGCATCTACTGTTAAGATACAAACTTCCGCAAACATCCCTGATAATCATCCGGATGATTACCATGTCCCGGACTTTGACGAGGAAGATAAAGCCAAAAAGATGAAAGAGACGATCAAGGTGTTAGAAGACCAGATGAAGATGGTCAAAGGAGACCGGGATTATTATGGGGTAGATGCAATGGAATTGAGTCTAGTTCCATATTTGGTGCTTCCACCAAAATTCAAGGTACCTGAGTTTGAAAAGTTTGACGGAAGTAACTGCCCATCAGCCCACATCACTATGTTCTTTCAGAAAATGACAGGGTATGAGGGAAATGACCAACTCCCGATCCACTACTTCCAGGATAGCCTCTCCGGTTCAGTTATCTGGTGGTACAACCAGCTCAGCCGAACTCATATCAAGACATGGAAAGATTTAGCCAAGTCTTTTTTGGAGCAATACAAGCATATCAACGATATGAGGCCAGATCGAGTTATACTACAAAGCATAGAAAAGAAGTATAACGAGAGTTTCCGATAGTATGCATAAAGATGGAGGGATTTGTCTACGCAAGTTCATCTACCCTTAGATGAAAAGGAAACTAGAAAGTTGTTTGTACAGACCCTGAAGGTACCTTACTTCGGGCACTTAGTGGCAATCACATCGGGAAGTTTCTCAGATCTAGTCATGGCCGGTGAAATGATCGAATTGACCATTAAACAAGGAAAAAATGAGGGAGGAGACTCCAGTAAAAATTCTCCCTTAAAGAACAAAGACCGAGAGATCAATAATGTTAACACCTACAACATCAACAAAGGTGTTACGATCTCAAGTTAAAAAACAACTGTAGCTGTACCATCTGGAACTTCTAACCAAGCTCAGAGTGAACCAATGAAGGAAAGGGAAAGAGATCAATTCGGTCCCATTCCCATGACGTACAAAGAGTTATACCAATAGCTCTTCGACACTCACACAGTGTCGCCTTAACATATGGATCCAATAAAGCCTCCTTACCCGAAATGATATGACGAGAACTCTCTCTGCGAATATCATGGAAGTGTGTAGGGGCATTCGATCGAAAGTTGTCTCGCATTCAAGAGGCTTGTACAACGAATGCGGAACAAGAATTGGATCACTTTCAACTTCGAAATACCAAACGTCGCCCTGAATCCCTTGGCCAATCATCAAAAGACAGGAATCAATGCAGTCACCACCGAGAACGGTAGGAGAATCAAAACCAGAGTTTCGAAAGTTAAAGCTTTGTTGGCTTGGGTATGGATCCAAATGGCAAAGGCAGGGCTTCTTGCACCATATCCAGATACATAAAAAATGAATATGGTAACCATTGTTGTTACCACAACGAAGAAAGACATAAAGTGCAAGAATTCCCCGAAATCAAGACATTTGTCCAGCTCATGATGGACCGGAAAGAGCTGGAATTTTACGAAGAAGTTCTGGATTCCCCGGAAGCAGACGTTTGCGCTATCGGTGAATCATCAGAAAAAAGACTCGGTAGGGGTAGTCCTTTGATAATTACCCTTAAAGCAAAGACAACAACAACACCAACCAAGGTGATTATCACAGCGCCTCGGTCTTTTCAGTACAAGGACAATCGACAAGTGCCATGGAAGTATGGATGCCAGGTGAGTACTTCCAAAGAATATGATAACAAAGTGGGGCAAAGACCACTTGAGCCCTTTAAAGAGGATGTGCTAGCTATAAATGAACCTATAAAGGAGGAAGAAGCTAAAGAATTCCTTAAATTTCTAAAGCATAGCGAGTACAGTGTTGTAGAACAGCTCCACAACTTGCCAATACGTACTTCAATGTTGGCACTATTGTTAAACTTAGAGGCACATCAGGAGATACTATTGAAGGTTCTGAATCAAACGTTCGTGTCACAAAACATACCAAAAAGCAAGATGGATCGACTGATGAACAATATTCAAGCTGATAATCTCATCTCATTTTCGCATGATGAGATTCCATCCAGAGGAAGAGGCCGAACAAAGGCATTGAATATCACTACGTATTGCAAGGGGAATGCCCTGCCTAGTGTGTTGATCGACAACGGTTCGGCCCTGAACGTGATGCCTTTAATCACATTAAAGAGATTGTCAATAGATACCTCACATATGAGAGCTTGCCAGAATATGGTCTAAGCATTTGATGGGACCAAAAGAGAGGTTATTGGCAAGATCGAGGTACCGTTAACCATCAGACCAACCATCTACAATATCGAGTTTCTAGTGATGGATATCATGCCTTCTTACAACTACCTTTTGGGAAGACCTTGGATCCATCAAGCTGGTGCAGTACCATCCACACTGCATCAAAAAGTTAAATTTGTTATTGACGGGGCCTAAGTAATCATCAATATTGAGGAAGATATCGTGGCAAGCGTAACCACGGAAGCCCCATACATCAAAGTAGACGAGGAAGCGGTAGAATGTTCATTTCGTTCCTTGGAGTTTGTGAATGCCACATTCGTGGTAGAAGTAAAGAAGAGTCCTGAACCTCGACTCTCCAAGTGTACCAAGATGGAGATCAAGCAAACCTTGGGATGATGCGCTAAGTTTGAAAGAGGGTTTAGGAAGCATCTATAAGGAATGATTAATCTAGTCCTTCCAATTTCGAAACTATATCAGTTTGGGCTCGGTTTTCAGCCCAAAAGAGGAAGGAGATCCAAAAGAATCGGGACAGAAGAATAGCCAGATTGACTGGAAGTAAACTTCAATGGGAGCCTATGACATTCCCGTCTCTTTGCCATATATTCAAATCAGGTGGTTATGTGTTTGAGACCACCTCATCCGACTTAGAAGCGACTCTTGAAGATCTGAGTAACAATGCCGTGACCACAGAAGATGTTGACAACGCAGATAGGTCCGAAATTTACCTTCTGCCACATTGGTTTGTGCAATTGGTCAGTGGAAGAACTACATATGGTTTACAAGAGTCTTTCAGAGTAATATTCGAACTATCCCTATTTGCCTATACCTAGGGCAATAGGTGATCTTTTGTAAGGGTGAATGAACGTTATTATTTAATTTCAATAAAAGATGCATTTTTCCCTTTCCATGACAAACAAGTTTTCTTTATTCTTATTTTGTTTCTTTTGAATTCATCTTCTACCTTCTTCATTTCAGTAATCCATTTCCATTTTCTTTCGAATTTAATTCTTGACTATTCCGTATGGGATGCTTTCCTCTCACGCATACACATTCTTTGTTTCCTTCAGGTCCACTGTTGAATACAATTTGATATTTCGATATAACAAATTAAGATAAATGAATTTTAAGATTTTCCTAAAGATTTTCTAAGTATATTCGATATAATTATTCGAATATCAAAATATTACTCCAAATCTTTCAAAAGTCATTTTTAATCCTTACTCAAGTGTAAAATTAAGTTTTAATCTTAAAATAATTTCAAAATAATTTTACAAAATATTTCAAACCATTTCAAAGCCAAAAAATCCAGATTGCTCAGAGGGAACCGATTCCCCCCTGAATAGGTTTGGCTCTGAGAATTCCAGTATGCTCGGAGGGAACCGATTCCCCCCCAGGGGTACCGATTTCCCCCTGTTCAACAGTTGAAATATTTGAATTTTACACTTAGGGAACCGATTCCCCATGAGGGGTACCGATTCCCCCCACGCTCCAAGCTGTTGTATTAATGGTTTTCACACTTAAACGGCTCCATTGACTCCACTAATTATCCCCAACGTTCAGAATCAATTGAGGAAGTATTTAAACAAGTTCTAAAGCCTTTGATCAACAAGAAATCATAGAGAAACAAGAGAGAAAGCATCAAACACCAAGTTTGTGCAAATCAAGCCAATTTTCCTTTCAATATTCATTTTGCTTTCAAAAACACCATTTGTGCTCATTTGTAATTATTTTTTAGTGTTCTTTTCTTGTTCTAGAATTGTGCAAACATCTTACCTTGTGAGGTTTTCCTTGTAAGTTTGCAAATTTGTGTATTTCTCTTTGAAAAAGAGTGTGCTCAAGAACTTGGGGTATAATTCTTGAAGGAGTTGTAAGGTTACTCTTTGTCCTCAAAAGAAAGAACAAATTAGTGAATTTGTTAGAAAATCCTTAATGTGGATAGCTAAGGTATTGGACGTAGACTTTGGTTGAGAAAGTCGAACCACTCTAAATCGTTATGCAATTACTTTCAATTTTCTGCAAAAACTTCCACCAAAATTTTAATTACCAATTCACCCCCCCTCTTGGTCGATTCCGTCAATCGATTAACTCAATAATTGGCATCAGAGCCTCACTCATTTGAAGGTTTAATCGCCTATTGAATCGATCCCAGAAAAGTTAAATCGATAAAGATGTTGTCTACTTCCGATTCATTCTCCATGGAAGAATCCAAACCTATTGACGTGCCTCCACACTTCAATGGAATAAATTATCGTCATTGGAAGAGGTGTATGATGATATTCATCAAAGCATTTGATATGGAAGCTTGGATGATAATCAAGAAAGGATATTCCTCTCCTACTAAGAAGGCAAAGAAGTGGAGTGTTCAAGAACGGAATGAAGCTCAACAAAACTCAAAGGCTATGCACATGTTGTGTTGTGAAATTGATCCTAATGTATATAAAGGAGTTTCTTCTTGTTCAAGTGCCAAGGAAATTTGGGATAAACTTGAGGAGATCTATAGAGACAAGGAAGAAGAATAACCAATAAAAGTGATGTCTCTATTAGCTCTCACAGAGCCAAAGGTATATTCTAACTCAAATATATCAAATTCAAAATCTTTTAATAAGTTACAAGATGCTTATGATAAATTATTTTCGGAGTTTGAGACCATGAACTCCAAATACAATAAATTGATTTCTAAATTTATTGCTAAAAATGATCTTCTTTAGAAAGCTAAAAAAGACTTGGAAAATCAAAATGAAATGTTGAGAAAGGAGTTAGAGCTTTCAAAAATAAAATCTGAAAACTTTGAAAAAGAAAATTTCAAATTAAACAAACTTCTTCTAGAAATGAAAATGGATTTTGAAAATCAAAATGAAATCTTGAAGAAGGATTTAGAACTCTCAAAAATGAAATTTGAAAGTATCGAAAAAGAAAATTTCAATTTGAAAGATAAGCTTGAATGTTTAACAAGAGAAAAAGAGACCATTCTAAATAATTCATCTAGTTCAATAATGACAATATGTTCACATTGTCATTATCATGGCCATAAGGAACATACTTGTCCTTTAATGAAATGAAAACGATTTAAAATTAGACAAGTATGGGTTCCAAAAGGAACAAGAGGCATTGAAACTAATGTTCAAGGATCGAAAGCAATTTGGATACCAAAATCTACTTAAATGTCTATTGTAGGTGTGTGAGAGCAATGGTGATAAAGATGATGATATTCAAGATGATCTAGCCACACATAAAAAGGGAATGGGTAACCTCTAAACTTAATGTTTTTATTATTTGGTTGCTCATTTAGTTTATGCATGCATGAGGTTTTAAAATGTTGAATTATGTTTTATCTCATGTATGTTAAAAAAAATATTGTATGATGAACATGGTAATTTTTGGTAATGTTTTATAAACTCTAGTTCATCATATTATTTTTTGTTCAAAATTGTTTTTAAAATGTAATTGATATCTCTTTAACAATTGATATCAATTTTTCAAGAACTTTGGTTTTGCAAAATTTTGACCTGAAATTTTTCTTAATGTTTATGCATAGATTTTTGTTTAAATATTATAAAGTTTTAATGCATAACATTTTCAAAAACTTTATGCATGTGCTCTTAATCTCTATAATCAACATTGCATAATGTTTTATATGTGAATGGGTTAAAAGCATAATCTTTTAAAAAATAAATTTGATAAAAGATACAATGTTTTATTTTAAATGATTGCAAAATTGATTGATATTGCATCTATTTTCGATTATGCTTGTTGGTCATAAAATAGGGATATATACATGATGCATTTAGATTTTATTGATATAAATATTTTGTGCCTAGTTGCTAGGGATGAGCATGATAATTTGTTATGGCATAGGAGACTAGGATATGCTAGTATGAGTGTTTTGCAACGGTTAGTTCAAGGAGAATTGGTTCGAGGGCTGCCTAAGCTAAAATTTGATAATGATAAAATCTGTGATGCTTGTGCTAAAGGAAAACAAAAGCGAGTTTCTTTTAAATCCATTAATGATGTGTCAACTAGTAGAGTATTACAATTGATCCATATAGATCTTTTTGGGCCAACTAGGACTACTAGCTTGGGTGGAAAACAATATGCATTTGTCTTGGTAGATGACTATTCTAGATATACTTGGGTTCTATTCTTAAGTGCTAAAGATGAAGCAGTAGAAAATTTCATCACATTTTCAAAAGTAATCCAAAACGAAAAAGGTTACTCTATAACTAGTGTTAGGAGTGATCATGGAACTGAGTTTGAAAATCTTGGATTTACTGAGTTTTGTAATTCTAATGGTATTAGCCATAATTTTTCAGCACCTATAACCCCTCAAAAAAATGGAGTTGTTGAGAGGAAAAATCAAACTTTAGAAGAAATGGCTAGAACCATGCTTTGTGAAAACAATTTGCCAAAGTATTTTTGGGCGGAAGCCACAAATACCGCTTGTTATGTTATTAATCGAGTAATGATTAGGCCTATTTTAAAGAAAACTCCATATGAATTTTTCAAAAATAAAAAGCCTAACATTAGTTATTTTCATCCTTTTGGATGTAAGTGTTTTGTTTTAAACAACGGTAAAGACAATCTTAGCAAATTTGATGCTAAAAGTGATGAAAGAATTTTTCTGGGTTATTCCTTAAATTCTAAAGCTTATCGAGTATTTAATAAAAGAACTTTGGTTGTAGAAGAGTCTATACATGTTGTTTTCGATGATAATCTCCTTCCGATGAAGGATTCTTGTTTGAATGATGATGTAGGTATTATAAATACAAATGAAGTTAGACATGACGTTGGAGAATCATCATCAAAGGAAGAAACGAAAGATGAGGAAACTCATGATCCTCTCGAGAATCCAACCATTGAAGAAAGGGAAGTATCTTATCCAAGAGAGTACAACTATGTCAAGGATGGTGAGATAATAGGTGATCCATCCAAAGGGGTAACAACTCGATCTTCTCTTAGAAATATTTGTAATTATGTTGCATTTATCTCATGCATAGAGCCTAATAATATTAAAGAAGCATTAAATGATGAACATTGGATTATGGCTATGGAAGAAGAGTTAAATCAATTTGAGAGAAGTAAAGTGTGGACATTAGTTAAAAGGCCTAGTAATAAATCTACTATAGGTACTAGATGGATATTTAGGAATAAGCTTGATGAGAGTGGTAATATAGTACTCAAGAAGAGGGCATAGACTATGATGAAACATACACTCTCGTAGCTAGGATGGAAGCAATTAGAATGTTATTAGCATTTGCATGTTTTCATGAATTTAAACTATATCAAATGGATGTTAAAAGTGCATTTTTAAATGGTTTTATAAAAGAAGAAGTGTATGTGGAACAACCTCCAGGTTTTGAAGATTTAAAATTTTCGGATCATGTTCTTAAATTGACAAAAGCACTTTATGGTTTAAAACAAGCTCCTAGAGCTCGGTATGAAAGATTGTCAAACTTTTTAATTGAAAAAGGTTTTTTCAAAAGGGAAGGTTGACACTACATTGTTTTTAAAGCATAAAGGTAAAGATTTATTAGTAGTTCAAATTTATGTTGATGATATAATATTTGGTTCTACTAATGATGTTTTTTTGCCAAGAATTTTCTAAGCTAATGCAAAGTGAATTCGAGATGAGCATGATGGGTGAGCTCTCATTTTTCTTGGGACTCCAAATCAAGCAAAGAAAAGATGGCATCTTCATCAATCAAGCTAAGTACGTCAAAGATATGCTCAAGAAGTTTGGACTGGAAAATGGCAAACCTCATGACACTCCAATGAGCTCTTCAACAAAGCTTGACTTAGATGAAGGAGGTAAATGTGTAGATGTTAAATTATATAGGTCAATGATTGGATCTTTACTTTATCTAACTGCAAGTAGACCGAACATTATGTTTAGTGTCTACTTATGTGCTAGATTTCAATCATGCCCTAACGAATCACATTTACTGGCTGTTAAGAGAATCTTTAGATACCTTAAGGACACTCCTAGTTTAGGACTTTGGTATCCTAGAGACTCTAGCTTTAGCTTGCATGCTTTTTCTGATGCGGATTATGGAGGATGCAAATTAGATAGGAAAAGCACCTCCGGGTACTTGCCAATTCCTTGGAAATATATTGATTTCTTGGTTTTCAAAGAAACAAAATTGTGTTGCATTATCTACCACTGAAGCGGAATACATTTCAGCTGGTAGTTGTTGTGCACAAGTTTTATGGATGAAACAACAACTTTTTGATTATGGAATTGAAGTAGGTACCATTCCTATCAAGTGTGACAATACTAGTGCTATTTGTCTCACTAAAAATCCCATCCAACACTCTAGAACTAAGCACATTGAAATAAGACATCACTTCATTAGAGACCATGTCACTAAGGAAGATGCAGTTCTAGAATTTGTTGATACTTTGCATCAATTAGCGGATATCTTTACAAAACCTTTAGACAAGGAACGTTTTTGGACACTTAGGAGAGAATTAGGTTTAACTGGCCTATCTTCACTTAGTGTTTAAAATAATTTTAGCACTTTTATGACTAAATGAAAAAATGCTTATAATAGTAATTTCTGATTACATTCATTGCTATTAGTTAGGGGGAGTTTATGATTCTTGATGAAAAATTAACTTTATGTTCAAATGTAGTTTAAGGATTAATTTGATTGATTAAACATAATTAATTTTTGATATATGAGTTACCAATACCACTAGAAAAGATTAATTTAGCATTTTGAGTGTTTAAAATACAGATTTTTGAATTATAGGGCAGAGGGAATCGATACCCCCTTGAAGGAAAACCAATTCCCCCTTTGAATGGGAACTGATTCCCTTCTTTAGGGAATCGATACCCCCATGAGTTCTGGTTATTAAACAAAACCTTTTCTCTTAAAACCCTCTCTTCTATCTTAAACGTCATTCACCCTCTCTTTCTCTCTAAATCTCCATTTTTGCCAAAATCATCAAATACAAGTCGAATTAGATCTTTCTTCAACTTCTAATCCTTGCAAACAACATCACATAAAATCTAAATTTTCAAGGTAATATTTCAAAATCCTTTATTTCATTGATTTTTGAACTTAGGACTAGTTTTGATTAGTTTTAAGATGAACATTACATCGGGCATTGGTTATATGATGATTTTACAACCAATTTCGTAAAAAACACTCATTTTTTCAAAATTATCTTTTAATTTCGAAATAAAAAAATCGAGAATTATTGCTTTAATTGATGTTTTTGATTCAATTATGTTGTTTTCATAAAAACTATGCGTATTATGATTTTTAAACATTATTTTCCAAATAGTTTTTCAAAACATTGCCCTTTAGGATTCGATTTAGAGAACCTTGAAATATTGAGGACTCATTTGAGTTTTGGGTTTGATTATATTGCATACATGTGTTTAAATTTGCAGGTTACATATTTTATTCTGATTCTTAAACCATGTCAAATCCTAAATGACCTAGGACATTGTCTGGTAGCTCAAGTCAAAATCAACCTCTTATTCCTCCACCCAATCCAAATAACCCAAATATGACCATTATGAACTCTTGTTTCAATGTACCTAGTTGTGGACAAGATCTATACCGTATGTACCATACTTGTTTTGAGTCATACAAAATCCGGGAAGAACGTATCCCTTCGATCCAAGCTATAGAAGATATGAACTTCCAATATCTTCATACTCTTAAATCCTAGAATTTTGATAAACTCTTTAAACTCAATCCTTTGGTTTATCATCAATTAGTCCGCATTTTTCTATTCCAATGTGGTATGTTTCCAAAACGAGCGCCGATCTGAAACTATAGGAATTCGATCCTATCTTTTAGGATAATTCATTTTTATTGACTCCGGCACAATCGCTGCCCATTTTGGACTAGATAACTCATGTTTAATGAAAAAGAGACTGTGGATTCACCCTATAAGTCTAAAGATAGTGAGAGTACCCTAAGAACTCATCGTGATAGATTCCTTCATTATTTGATCTCTTGGTGGTTTAGACCATCCGGAGGTAGGTACTCATCCCTTAGGAACATAGATATATGGTGAATATATTGTATCCAACATAAAAAAAAAGATTAATCTGCCATATATCATCTTTAGTGAGTTTCCATAAACATTGTTCCTTCCAAGAATATAGAAATATTGGTTTATGGTTGTCTCCTTAGTAATTTGTTTATCAAACTCGGTCTTTGGGTCAATGTGTTTATCGTCCTGAACTCAGAACTTTTAATTGTGAAACATTTTGATGTTCATGGATTGTTTTATTTTGGGTGTTTTTTTGGATAATTGGATATTTGAACTTACATGTTTATATATTTGGTTTGATTTTCACTTTCATTTTGAGCTTAATGTTTATTTTTGCATCATTTAGATATTAGTTGCATTATGACCAATTTTTGCCATTTCACATTGTTTATGAATATTGAATTATGGAACTAATGGCTAATCTTTCTCTTGATTATGATCTTAGCAACTTACGCTATATTTAGTTATCAATTGGCTAATTGTTTTTCAAAAACTTGTTTAAAATCTTTTGAAGGTCTTTTTGATTTAACAAAAAGGGAGAGAAATATTAAAGTGATTTTTAAAGGGGAGAAGTGTTAAAGTAAGGGGGAGTAGTATTTTTCAAAATCAAAATTCTTTTTGAAATTAAAAAATCTTAAAATGTTTTGTTATATCAAAAAGGGGGAGATTGTTGAATACATTTTGATATTTTGATATAACAAATTAAGATAAATGAATTTTAAGATTTTCCTAAAGATTTTTCTATATTCGATATAATTATTCGAATATCAAAATATTACTCCAAATCTTTCAAAAGTCATTTTTAATCCTTACTCAAGTGTAAAATTATGTTTTAATCTTAAAATAATTTCAAAATAATTTTACAAAATATATCGAACCAATTCAAAGCCAAAAATTCCAGATTGCTCAGAGGGAACCGATTCCCCCCAAGGGGGTACTGATTCCCCTCTGAATAGGTTTGGCTCTGAGAATTCCAGTATGCTCGGAGGGAACCGATCCCCCCCAGGGGTATCGATTCCCCCTGTTCAACGGTCGAAATATTTGAATTTTACACTTAGGGAATTGATTCCCCATGAGGGATACTGATTCCCCCCATGCTCCAAGCTGTTGTATTAATGGTTTTCACAGTTAAACGGCTCCATTGACTCCACTAATCATCCCCAACGTTCAGAATCAATTGAGGGAGTATTTAAACATGTTCTGAAGCCTTTGATCAACAAGAAATCATAGAGAAACAAGAGAGAAAGTATCAAACACCAAGTTTTTGCAAATCAAGCCAATTTTCCTTTCAATATTCATTTTGCTTTCAAGAACACCATTTGTGCTCATTTGTAATTATTTTTTAGTGTTATTTTCTTGTTCTAGAATTGTGCAAACATCTTACCTTGTGAGGTTTTCCTTGTAAGTTTGCAAATTTGTGTATTTCTCTTTGAAAAAGAGTGTGCTCAAGAATTTGGGTATAATTCTTGAGGGAGTTGTAAGGTTACTCTTTTGTCCTCAAAACAAAGAACAAATTAGTGAATTTGTTGGAAAATCCTTAGTATGGATAGCTAAGGTAGTAGACGTAGACTTTGGTTGAAAAAGTCGCACCACTCTAAATCGCTATGCAATTACTTTTAATTTTCTGCAAAAGCTTCCATCAAAATTTTAATTGCCAATTCACCCCCCTCTTGTCCGATTCCGTCAATCGATTAACTCAACATCCCCAGATAACGATAATGTAGTCCTGACCCGGAAGTGGATTTTGAATCGGTCATTTATCTTGGGGAATTTGATGAATGTGACAATGAAGAGGAGTGTAACCTGTCTGCCTAATTGTTGAGAATGATAAAAAGAGAAGATAAACAAATACTGCCATACGAGGAGTCGATCGAAATTCTGAATCTGAGTACTGAAGAAGATCGAAAGGAGGTTAAAGTTGGCACAACTCTTTCGACTGAAGCAAGACAAAACCTGATAGTCTTACTTCAGGAGTACAAAGATGTGTTCGCTTGGTCGTATCAAGACATGTCAGGATTAGACACATATATAGTAGTTCACAAACTGCCTATCAAGCCAGAATGCAAACCCGTGCAACAAAAGCTGAGGAGAATGCGACCAGACATGCTCCTTAAGATCAAGGAAGAGGTCAAAAAGCAATTTGATGTTGGTTTTCTTCAAGTGGCCAAATATCCTGAGTGGGTGGCCAACATAGTGCATGTTCCGAAGAAATATGGGAAAGTACGCATGTGTGTCGATTACCGATACCTTAACAAGGCAAGTCCCAAAGATAACTTTCCCTCTGCCACACATAGACACTCTGGTGGACAATATAGCCGGGAACGCTTTCTTTTCATTCATGGACAGGTTTTTAGGGTATAATCAGATCAAGATGCATCCTGAGGACATAGAGAAGACCACGTTCGTTACAATGTGGGGAACTTTTTGCTATAAAGTGATGCCCTTCGGATTGAAGAATGTTGGGGTAACTTATCAGAGAGCTATGGTGACCCTGCTTCACGACATAATGCATAAAGAGATCGAGGTTTATGTCGACGACATGATTATCAAGGCACAAACTGAGAATGAACATGTCGAGAACCTGAGAAAGCTCTTCCAGAGACTAAGAAAGTTACAGCTAAGACTGAGCCCTAGAAAATACACCTTTGGGGTAATATCCAAGAAGTTATTAGGCTTCGTGGTTAGCAGGAAAGGCATCGAGGTTGATCCTGATAAAGTCAAGGCTATCAAGAACATGCCTCCCCCATGAACACAAAAAGAGGTTTGAGGTTTCCTGGGCAGATTGAACTACATAGCACGGTTCATATCTCAGTTAACCGATAAATATGACCCTATCTTTCGACTTCTCCGAAAGAACAACCCTGGAGCATGGGATGAAAACTGTCAGATTGCATTCAAAAAAGTAAAGGAGTATTTGTCTCGCACTCCTATCCTGATGTCCCCTATCCTAGACAAACATATGTTCCTGTATCTATCCATATTCGAGAACTAAATGGGTTGTGTCTTGGGTCAACATGACGAATCTGGAAGAAAAGAAAGAGTCATCTACTACTTGAGCAAGAAGTTCACTGATTGCGAGGTCAGATATCCTCCTATAGAGAAGGTTTGTTGTGCTTTAGTCTGGGCTACAAAGAGACTCTCACAATACATGTTGTATCACACCACTTGGCTAATTTCCAAGTTAGATCCACTAAAGTACATGATGGGTGTGCCTACTCTATCTGGAAGGTTATCCCGATGGCAGATGTTATTGTCTGAATTCGACATTGAGTATGTGAGCCAGAAAGCAGTAAAAGGAAGTGTCATATCAGATTTCTTGGCAAGCAGAACCGATGAGAACTATGAGCTGCTGGACTATGATTTCCCAGATGAAGACTTGATGGCTATATCCTTAGAAGAAACAGATGTTTCAGCAGATAGTTCCTGGAGAATGCATTCGATGGTGCATCAAATGCATCAGCTCCGTAGAGAATGGGAAACCAAGGATGTAAAGCTGGTAGAGTACCGGAAACTAGTATTGGATATGCTCGAAGAGTTCGATGAGGTCACCTTTCACTATGTACCAAGAGAAGAAAATTAAATGGCTGATGCTTTAGCTACCTTGGCAACTGCATTCAAGGTCGGCAGAGAGTCTGAAATGATGCCAATTAACATGCAGTCGTATAAATACCCGGCTCATTGTAACCAAATCGAGGAAGTGAAAGACACTAAGCCTTGGTACTACGTCATTCTACAATACATCAATCATCGAAATTATCCAAAACAAGCCACTGAAACTGATAAAAGAACCATTAGAAGGATGGCAGTTGGATATGTCCTTGATGAAGAGGTCTTGTACAAGAAAAGACATGATCAAGTCCTGTTAAGGTGCATATATGCAGAAGAGGCTAAGATGATAGTGGAAGAAGTACATGACGGAGTATGTGGAACACATGCAAATGAACATATGATGTCGAGACAAATAATAAGATGCGGATATTTCTGATCCACACTGGAAAGTGATTGCATCAACTATGCAAGAAGATGTCATAAATTCCAAATTTATGGAGACAAAATAAATGTTCCACCTCATCCGCTTATGTCATGACGTCACCATGGCCTTTCTCTATGTGGGGCATTGACGTTATCGGGCAAATACATCCGAAGGCTTCAAATGGTAACAGTTTCATCCTTGTAGCCATCGATTATTTCACCAAGTGGGTAGAGGTTACTTCTTACGTCAGTGTCACTCAGTCCACTATTTGCAAGTTTTTGAATAAAGAGATCATATGTTGGTATGGTTTACCTCAAAGAATCATCATCAATAATGCTACAAACTTGAACAACAAAAGGATGAAGGCTGCTTGTGAGCAATTCAACATAAAACATCACAATTCTACTACTTACAGACCAAAGATGAATGGAGCAGTAGAAGCAGCAAACAAAAACATTAAAAAGATAGTGGAAAAAACGACCAAAACCTTCAAAGACTGGCATGAAAAGTTACCTTTCGCTTTGTTCGTTTACCGAACCTCGGTACGAACCTCGACTGGGGCAACTTCATTTTCACTAGCTTATGGAATAGAAGTAGTATTGCCCATTGAAATAGAAATTCTGTCACTTCGGGTCCTGATAGAAGTCAAACTGGATGACGCAGAATGGGTGCAATCCAGATATGATCAGCTTAATTTGATAGAGGAAAAAAGACTAAAAGCCATTCACCATGGTCAAATCTATCATAAAACGAATGATTCGAGCACATGACAAAAAGGTACGCCCGAGAATATTTCGCGAAGGAGATCTGGTGCTAAAGAGAATTTGGCCAGTCTAGAAAGACTCCCAAGGAAAATGGACACCAAATTGGGAAGGACCTTATGTCATAAAAAAGGTCTTTTCCGGAGGAGCCCTTGTCCTGGCTGAAATGGACGGACCTGAACTGCCACATCCCATCAATTCAGATGCAGTCAAGAAATACTTCTCCTAGGATGAAAACCAAAGAGGGCGTCCTAAGTCAGAAAAAAACAAAAAAAGGAAAAACGTTTAGGGTGAAAACCCGAAAGGGCGTCCTAAATTGAAAAAAGAGAACAAAAAGAAAGAGAAAAGAAAATAAGGTGGGTTCAAGATGAAAACCCGCAGAGGGCGTCTTGTAATCCAAAGGATGGGTCCAGATTGAAAACCCAAAAGGGCGATTTAGATATTGACTCAAGAAATCCAGACAGTGGAAACGTCCCGGCACCTGAATCTTTTACAGACTCAACGAGTCAGAAAGGTTGTGCTCTTCTGAACGTTGTCACATTTTTGAAGATCCCTTGGCAAAGGCTGCGTTCAAGGTCACCTAACGAATTTTTAGCTCAGAACTACTCACATTATCGAGATCTAAGACTTTCATACTTCATCATGTATGTTTGTCATGTATTTGTTCTTCTTTCCCTTATGAATAAAGACGATCTTTTCTCTAAATCAATTCCTTTTGATCATCTTGGATTGAACTTAAACCTAATGATTTGTTTACTCCTGCAAAAGATAATCACATATTACTGTACAAAGATTCATTGAAAAGTACAGGTACCCGGAAGTAGATCAATGCTCATGTATATACTTGAGATGGTCGAGAAGCATTTCCCAAATCAAAGAACAAAGAATATCATATTTACATATTTGAAGAATTCAAGATCAGGGATCAAAACTTCAAGATTCCAAAATCAAGATTCCAGACATGCAACCGGAGATCGAGATTTCTCTTCAGAGCCAAAAATAACATATGTTGCATATGCATTTTAGGCATACCTAAGAGCATTGCATCCATCGCATTTGCATCATTTTTGCAGGTTTTAGCTAGAGCCAATTTCAACTTCGCAGCGAAGGAGATTGGACTCGAAACGACACAATTTGCTTGAAAGTAGATTTCAACTTCACGACAAAGGATATTTAGTTCGAAGCCAAACTTCACAATAAAGGGGTCATCCACGGTTTCAACTTCACGGCGAAGGGAATCGTGTTCACCCGCAACATACAATATTTGGATTTCAACTCCACGACAGAGGATATCATATCATTTGAGGCTCAACTTCACGACGAAGGGGCTTCCCAGTTTTAGAACCAATTTCAACTTCACGACGGAGGATATTGGACTCAAAATAATACAACTTACTTGGATTTCAACTTTACGACGAATGGGCCACCTGCGATTTCAACTTCACGACGAAGGGAATCGTGCACACAAGCAACATTCATCTCTAGATTGGATTTCAACTTCACGATGAAGGATATCCAACTCAAAGAAGGATTGTCTGTCAATAAATTTTCTAGTTTTAGGGTCAATTTCAACTTCACAGCGAATGTTATTGGCCTCGGAACAACGCAACTTACATTGGATTTCAACTTCATGGCGAAGGATATCCAAGTCTCAGGCTCAACTTCACGACGTATGGGCCATATACGATTCCAACTTCACAAAAAAAGGAGTCATATGTGACACAACAACACCAAAGTCTTCAGGTCAAGTTTCACCTTCACGACGAAGTATCTTGAGCTAGAAGGCGATCCAGGAGTCACTTGCCAAAAAGCTTTGAGTTCGATTTCAACTTCACGACGAATGATATAGTGCTCGAAAATTTCCAGTTCAACTCGACCTCACGATGAGGGAGGTATTTCATATTTCATTTCAAATTGACAAACCAGCCTTAACATCGGATTCAACTCTACAACAGAGGGTATTCGTTATAGACGAAATTCGTGTCTTTTAATCTTTGCTCTATTTTCATTACACGAAAATGAGCAAAGAGGACAGTTGTAGACACGTCATTTCTGTCACATATTTTACACATATATTATATTGATTATGTATTTATATATTCATTATTTACAGGTTCAAGACCAACAAATCAGGGACAAGGCCGAACAACCAAAACCCAAACGGCCCAGGACCCGTTCCAAGATCAGGGTTTCCAAAAAACCCTATTACGCCACTTCAAGACTCCAACAGCCTTTCACGGCAACACGTCCCCACATCCAATTTTCACGACGCCAATCACCAACAACCATGTAACAACCTTTAGACTTTAGAAATCGATTAGAAGACTAAAAACATTATTTTATTTTCCTATAAATGTAACATTACATACGAAGATGGGGGAGGAAAAAAAGGCAGGGGAAACAATTGTAAGAGGAGGAAGTCTCTCGTTTTTTTTTTCAGCAGAAGTACAAGCAATATTTTCAAGGTTATTTGATTTTTTTTACATTCGAATATATTTTTATTTTCATGTATTATTTGCTATTTAAGTTCGGTATTTATTTTATTTTTATTTTTATAAATAAAATATAATTTTTATTTTTCCTTAAAAAAACACTAAAAATGCTCATGTATATCGAACATAAATAATCACCATGTTTTATAATATCCAACGATTTCAGTTGCAACAAATAATAAAAAATATAAAGGGGTAGATCGAAATCTTACCTGTGTCGAGGGAGCATCGTCGGAGTTTGGGTATCCTCTTCGTTGGGTTTAGAGAAGCGATGAAGGTGGATTTGTTGGAAAGCAGTCTGTAGAGGGGTTGAGTGTTGAACGAAGAAAAGGGGAAAATGTTAGGGCTCCATGCGCATAATAAGAATAAAAATGGGAAAGGGTTTTTTTTTTCTTAAAGGGTTCACGTGTTCTGGAAATCAATAAGAAATGGAATTGCTTATATTTTAATTTTGAGTAAATCATACGTTAACTCATCATTATTTCATACCTTTTTCCTTTCTAGTCACTGATTTTAGTTTAATCTTATTTAGATCCCTTTCTTTCCATGTGTTACATTTAAGTCATTAGATTTAAGGTCAAATCACCCTTATGTCCCCCTAGTCTAGCCATGTTTTAATATTATGATCATTATGTGTATTTGTTTTATTTTGAACTCTATATTTTACTTAGTTTTAATTTAGTCATTAAATTGTTATGTTTTTTATTTGAATTTAGTTACTATCTTTCTAGTTTCTATTAATACTATTTTAATCCTTTAATTTTCTATTTGTTCTATTTTTGTACTTTACTCTTTTTTCCTTTTGCTATTTAATCCCTTAAGTTTCTGTTTTTCTTTTGCAGCTCGTTCCTAAAATTAATTCGATCCATAAATTTTAATTATTTCCAATTTAATTTTTAATTTGAATTTTCTTTTATTCCTTTTAGTTACTATTTTTTATTTTGATTTTAATACTAACTCTTTGTGTTTGTTTGTTTTATTTTCTTACTTTATTTATGATTTTTTAAGGATAATTTTAATTAATTAAAGGTAAGTAATTTGAATCGAATTTCTAAATTTTAATTTCAATTTCAATTTTTACAATTAAGACAACCGACAAATTAAATGGTATCGAAAGGTCAGTTCAAGGGTGCTAATCCTTCCTTGATTGTAACCGACTCTCGAACCCGACATATTTCTGGTAAACACAGATCAGGTAAGATGGTATCCGATCAACCAATTTTTTTACAAAAAAATAAATGATCGGTGACGACTCCCAATATTCTATTTTAAGTCGAAGCTAATTCCGGGCCCACCCGAAAGGCGGTCGCAACAAGGTGCACTACTGGACATTGATTTCACCAGAAGAAATTGTTGATTAACACCTTGACGGGTAGGGAAATCCTTGTTTTCTGACAAATAGATTGGAAATATATTCGCTTTGTATTGAGCTGAGAAATATATGTGAGTTTTGAAGTGCATAGATTTAACTCAAACGAATTAAATTACATAATCAGATATAGAATCTGCCCAAACAATATGAGACTCCATCTAACCATCCAATTTGCTGAGCTCATGAGCTAAATCATTTGCATATTCTGCACTCATAGTATATAAGTAATAGTTTATACCACTGGCTACAGGATAGTAAGTCAGAATTTGTTTGGACATGGCTGGTTCTGATTTCGACTCTAAATAAATTAGAATGTTTATAAATTCATGAATGAGACTCCATCTAACCATCCAATTTGCTGAGCTCATGGCTAAATCATTGCATATTCTGCACTCATAGTATATAAGTAATAGTTTATACCACTGGCTACAGGATAGTAAGTCAGAATTTGTTTGGACATGGCTGGTTCTGATTTCGACTCTAAATAAATTAGAATGTTTATAAATTCATGAACTGCAATAGAGGATTAGAAGTGATAGATAAATGATGCCCCAACGGAAGCAGGCCCTCAGAAGCAGTGTTCGAAGACGAAATGGCTAAAATAGAAGGAAAAAGGAAAACATAATCACCTTGGCGAAACAGTCCTCTTAGAGAATTACACCAACTTCAATTACACAGTTACATTGCACTTTTAGTGCTGTCAAGATTAAAGCTTTTATTTTCTTTTCGTCTTTAATGGTTGGAGATTTTGTATGTCTCGCGAAGAAATGAGACAACCCAACGGGTGGGTTATTACTCTTTCCCTTTATCCAGCATCCGTTCCTCACAATTGATCTTGTCTTGAAGTTGGTTTTTGGAATGTGAAAGCACCATCGATCAAGTATTCCCCATTGAAGAATATGAAGGAAAAGGAGAGATAACGGTTGCAGCATCACTAACCATGGAAGAAACTAGATGACTGAGCTCTACCAAAGACCATTTTTCTCTGCCCCATCTTAAACGTGAAGTCAAACAAGGCCACGGCGTGTTAGAGCAGATCTTAGGCGGTTACCAATCCATTGTGCTGAATGCTGATGTAAACATTCGATTGAGGTTGGTAGAGGCTGGTTGAGTCGGTTAGTAAGCTGGTATTCACGTCTATGCAGTGTGTTGCGTGATGTATATAAGTCAATCATCTTTGTATACGCAAACCAGAAATAATATGTTCTCTTCTTCTTGCTTATTTCCTGTTATTCTTTCGCTTTCTATTATTTTGAAATACCAAGTCTAACATGGTATCATTCGCCAATGGATCCTGGTCTGTTTCGTCGCTTTCGGTTGTGCTAGGTGGTGTTGCTATGTCTAGTAGTCTTCTCTCCGGTGATAGCTCGGCTGAGTTTGGCGCTGCCACCGTGGTTCACTCCAAGATGTTCACAGATAAAAAGTTGAGTGTGGTGCTTGATGAGTGTAACTTCCTTCTATGGAAGCAGCAAGTACTCCTCGCTGTCCGAAGTTATTGAATGGAGAAGATGTTGTTTAGCTCAACTCCGGTGCCGCCTCGGACGGTGGTTCTTGTTGACTGCGATACCGTGGATAACGAAGATAATGAAATCTTTGTTGCTCAAGACAGCGCATTGTGGTTGCTGTCTACTGTCAGCCCTCAACTCCTTCCGCAAATCGTTGAAGCAGAATCGACGACGGACGTTTGGAGTGCTATCAAGCTTTTTGCCAGTAATTCCACAACCACCATAATGAACCTTCATTATCGGTTAAAAGCAGTTCGAAAGGGTGAATTAAGCATGCGGGCGTATATCTCACGGGTGAAGGAGATCTGCGCGGTGGAATCCCATTATATATTTTCTTGTTGGCATCATTTTGGGATACCTCTTGAAAAGAACATAACCGCATACCACCAAGGTACTCTCTTGTACCTCGGTGCAACCTGTTGATAAAAAACATGTAAAAAAAAACTAGGAAATCAAATATTTTGACTCATGAGCTTTAGCTTTTGTTGAATGTATTACACACTATGAATTCTAGAAAAACACGTCCACTGTGTGATGGATTAGCAACTATCCTCATTGTATTGCCATGCATCAACAGGTTGAGCTTAAATTTGTACAAACTCTACTTGAATGCGTTTATGTCTCCACACCACACCCCCCTATAAGATTTGAATTCAATCAGACAAAATAAGTCCAATTTATACACTATGTTGAACACGTAATAAAGGCCCAAAAGAATTCCCAGTTTTGATAGCAGTGAAGAGAACTACCTTTCGGCCCACGTTCCTGGGTTGGATTAGGGACTTATTCAATTATAACATTGATTTACCTCAAGATTATTGATTTGCTGTTGTTAATATGAGTATTACGGAAAAAATGATGCATTCATTACCAAGGAAAATTTTCATATAATAACCAATCCCCTAGCAATGAAAATCTTATCAAATATCGTAAATCTCCCTTCAAATGGAGTGCTTATTTTCTTAGCAATCAATCATATCGACATTTTGCACTCATCTAATCTAAATAGTTTATAATAGGAAAAATAATATCACCATCTTCTTTTTATGATTGATGATCGAGTAAAAGTGTAAATAAAGAGACTATAATATTCACCTAAGAGACATGAATACATCTACAGGAAAAGAAACATTCCAAGTAATTCAGTAATTTTTTTTACATTTCCAAGGGGGAAATTTATAATATTAGCAACCCTGGAAAGAAAAGATGAAAAAGACTTGAGCCATGTATAATGAACGTGGGGAAATAAAGAGAGCCCAATTACGTTAATGGATGACCACATGTAAATTACCTATTCACAAAGCATTCAGTGCTTGCTTTTCAGGTTTGGTATATATTATAAAAATGTGAAAATCACAATTATAAATAAAACATTGCAATGAAGGCGTTGCTTCTAAGCTGACTAAAGGAAACAATGGAGGAGAGAAAGTTGAAAAGAGAAGATATGGTGGGCTGTGGGCATCTATTAAAGTTGAACAAATGAAAGGCAAAGATGAGTGATGAAAACCCTAACGTTTTATTGCAGACGCACAGCCTTGTATGTCAGCTCTCCCCTTTTGCTTTTCTTGGGCATACCTTGGATGCTCACTAGATCTTTTAATAATGAGTTCCTTTAAGCGTATCATAATATTATTGGCCGACGCGTATTCATTTTGGTAATGCTGGTTCAAAAGCCCCCATCATTATATGCCTCAACCATCTTCATTAATGTTTGAGAGTTGAAATCAATAGCATTTTCTGAGTATAACATGATTGATAATTAATATATTGCACATGACATGATCAACACACAGATGTTTGCTTCACTGCTAAGAAAACATCAAATGCCATAAAGTGAGAATCAAATTAACATTCCACCATCATCATAAAACAAATGATAACAATAAGAGTAAATCTTGCGATTAACCTTCGTTTTGAGTGGATTTTAGCATTTCAACCCAACTGTAATTAATAACCTTAAGTCACCTCAAGAAAGGTTATTGGAAACTGTGTCTTTTCAACCTTTTACGATATTCTTTACCCATGCAGGGCAGGGACCCCATTTGTTTTCTTTTCGTATGCTCTAGAAGAAATGTAAGTTACACAAGGTGGCTCAATTCCTCACTCCATGGAGGCTTCTTGAAGACAAAAGAGCTAACGCCGATTCCTTAATGAAAGCTGTTCATTATACTTTCCAGGGAAGGGCATTTTTTTAGAGCTTTAAAGAAGAAGAAAAAAATTGTGAGCTTTCCATATCAAGAAGATGCCAAGCAAAATCTGGAGGATCTTCCTTTCATTTCTTCAATTCCCTGGAAGAATCTGCTTTCAGCTGTTGAGATGACTAAAAGGGCAGGTCCATCACGGCTTTGAATTTGGTTTTAGTGAGAATGGTAATGGGAGAAAGCCACTTTTCCTTGCCCTTTCCCTTTCTCTCAGATGGACCACGTACAGACTACAGAGGGAGCATCCATAGGTTGTTTTTAATCCAGCCTCCATCCACCAACCGCCATGATTTCAATATGTTTTTGCTATAAAGACAACCTCATTTTCCCTTCTCCTTTTCAAACCTTATTAAAAGTAAAACTCCTATGTAGTGCGTCTTTGTTTCGTCAAAGTTCATTGTGGAGTGTGGACGCTAAACTTCCGACCTTTAGACATTCTCTAAGCCCTGAAAACGACTCTACTCTCTTACATGTTGTTTCTAATATCCCGTTTAATAAAACTTTGCTTTTGCCCAGTTGACCAAATTTTGCCCAAAGTTTGGATGATTAGAACAAACCGACGGTCTGTGTGATTTGCATTACTAAAACTTTTGAATCATTGATAGCTATAACCTATCTACCTGTAGGTCTTAAATACCGGTAAAAACTTTAAATGGGAAATGTCAAAAAAAAAGCATTTAGTTTATCACTTCTAGATCAACTCTTCCCTCGACACTTTTTCTCATATTCCAGGGAAAGTCATAGCTAACAAGCAAGTGCAATATGCATGTAGTTGAATTGTAAATGAATACGTAAAACTAAAAGCAAGCAACCCATCGACCCTTAATCTAGCATGTTGCGTATGGCGTCTGTCATTGAAGAAACAAAAAGTCTGAATGAGTGAGTGTCTCATCTGGTGTGGTGCCATCCAGTTTGAGGCAATAAGATGGTGATCGTCCCGAAAGAGAATGGATCAGACCGTAAAGATTGCTTAATCTTAGTAGACAAAGACATTTCAGTAGGACGGTCTGTAGGTCATCCGAAAATGGACATATTTCCGCGTCCATTAAGGTACAAAAATACAAGGTCTCTGTCTGCAAAAATGGTAGCCCCTCCTTAGATCTTTGGACTGCATCATCAGTCTGGGTTTTGCCAGGCATTGAACGTACACGTGTCCCGAAGCAAGATCATGACCTTTCACTCTTAAATAAACTTTATAAGAAAACCTTCAAATTTAAAAAAAAAAACCGTAAGGGGTTGTTTGGTTCGGAGAATGTGAGATTACCATAGGAATAGAATTTACATTCTCCCGTTTGGTTGATCGGGAATCTCATTCCCGATAATGTTTTATTATCAATAGTGAATTTTTTCGGTATATTACCAGGAATATTATTACCTCCATTCCCTTAGGTATTGTTGGATTACCGACGTTTTCGATTAAAATACCATTAATTTTTTTTCAAAAATATATTTCTTATATCATTGAATAATAAAAATTCTATGAAAGTTAAATTACAAATTTATCCTTAAACTATTTTAGATTTAAAAAAATCTATAATTAAAATTTTATATGAAGTTCAAGAGCAATTTGATTAAATATTTTTATATTTTCAATTTTTTTTAAAAAAATATAAATTTTTTTATGAATTTAAATTTTTAAAGAAAATATATAAATATTTTTCAACTTGTTAAAAAAATATATAATAAGGACAATTTGGTTAAATATAAATTCCAATAATCTTTTATTTCTTTAACCAAACATGGTAATCTTACATTCCTGCTAAACCAACCAAACACAAAATACAACATTCTCAGTAATTCTATTTCCTCCCATTAGTAATCTTACATTCCGTGAACCAAACGCACCCTAAATATATTATACAAAACCTTAAATAATACAATTTACTAAATTTTGATCCAATCCCAAAAAGTTAGGGTAAATTATGGATTTAGTACCTGAACTATTAATTTTAGATTGTTTTAGTACCTAAACTTTCAATTTTTTCAAAATCATACCTAAAATTTATTTTTTATTCCATTTTAGTATTTGTTCAAAATTTAACGTTAAGTTTTAAAAACAATTGAAAGTTTAGGTACTAAAACATACCAAAATTAATAATTTAAGTACTAATGTGTAGTTTACCCAGAAGTTTAAAAAAATTATTAGTGTCTTGGAAATAGAGTGAATAAGTTTTTACATTAAAATTTAGAGACATTGAAACAAATGAAAAAGTCATTAAACATAAAATCATATTATGATTAAATAACATTTTTTCACGAATCAATTTACCTTAATGATTAAAAGAACTGTTGTTGTTTCTAGAGGTCAAGGGTTTGAATACAATAGTATTTATTATCAAATGATAAAACATAGAATAACAACTAAAATTAAACCGTTAAATTTCGCACACATCCCTAATTATACGAGATTTTAACATAGAAAAACAACAAAAACCAACCACTCTGGTTTATATAATTGCAATTAGAAATAAGACGGATAAAACATACACATCAATCATTATTGAACATTTCTATTTCTTTTGTATATATTACGTCCCAAGTAACAAAAGGAATTCAAAATAGTTTTTCTCATGCATTCAATCACGGAACAAAATATTATGGTAATAAACCAACAATGGCAAGGTCGTTTTCAGGGAAATATTATAATAATTGATTGTAGCTGACACACCCGATGTTTGTTTGGACAAAATATCGACCATGTGGTTTTTTAATGTTTGTTAGGGTTGGCAATGACATGCATAAATTATCATATGATCTTTTAGAAGGAAAACTCTAATTAATTATAAGCTGACATAGTTATATATTGCATCCACCCTCATGAGAAAGAAATGATTAATTTGATAAGTTTCAGTTAAGAAGTTTAGGCATTCGATGCCATAAATCTATGAACCTGGTTCATGCAGGATTGATACCAACCAACACCTGCAAGTTAAGCCATAATAATACTAACTTTAATTTGGTCAAATTATATGATTAGTCCTTATACTATACCCAAGCATTAAGGCCGTATTTGATCAAGAAGGACAAAAAGATTGTCCGACTGGAAAAGCCAACAGGAATGTGTAAACTACTACTAGTTCACTTTTCAGCTGTGGGTTTTGCAACCAAAATTTTGGAGAAGCAGCAGTAGGTAGAAAGCAATGGCATTCAACAACAATTCATTGGATTGAAAGTGTAAATACAAGAGAGTTGATGGCTTCATCAAGCAATTTAAAGATAGAAAAGTTGTGCTTCACCCATAACTTGTTTTGCCTTTGTTGTCAAACTTAGCCAAGAGAAAAGAAGCAAAACAGAGCCACATCTGAATTAAGCTGTACAAAGCCATACAAATGCTAAATGTTTGGTTTCTTGATACGACATAATAATAAGACCTAAGGAACACAGGGAATTAACTTTAAGAGAAGCGCAGGCGACAAAAATCTTAAAAATGAGAAACTAGGATCAGTAATTTACGAATCAACTTTGAACCAATCATCAGCACCTCCAAGCTGAAGCAGCGATTAGCTCTCTCCTCTGCCAGCAAAGAACAAGAGAAGACTGCCTCTTCTCAACATGGAAACCTCTAATCGGACTTCTTTGGATCAAACACTCAGCTTGACACTCGGTGAAGTTACTGAATGTTAATGGGGAGAATCCAGATTGCATAAACAGACTCCTCCAAGGAGACCTTCTTTCCAGGGACCGATGTCGACCTAACACTATCTTTTCGATGCTAGGTTGAAGGAAGAACCTTTCAATCTTTTCCAAGGCATCCAGATTCATGTTCACAGCATCGAGGGACTCAAGGAGCCCAGTATACGATTGGAGTGCATGGATTATATGGTGAGGAAACGGGACATCGGTTCTGTCACAACCCCTGTCTAAAGAGACTACAATTTTGGGTGACAACAGCTTTACGAAACCAAGGATCAGAGGGAGAGTTGAAGGGTGATTGGAAAATGAACCAATTGGGAGGTTAACCGCAATTGCTTCATTCTCATCAAACTGCAGGGGCAATGGCCAAGAACATGACTCCAAGGACTCGAGATTCATAATTTTGATGTCCAAGGCCATGTTGATTTCGCCAGCAAAGTGCTTAAGATTTTCCTGGGTGAAACCAAGTTCTAGCTCATCATGATTGGAAGGAGAATCAAAGGCAGTGATTTTCATAGAAGGGGAGCCGCCACTTCTTAAAACAAGTTCCTGCATCAAAGAAGCCCATTGCCCACCATACCCAATATCGAAATCAATAATGTGAATCCTACTACATCCTTCAAAAACCTCGAGAAGTGCTTGGTTGCAGGTAAAATTCGCAAACTGAACGATTGGAGAAATCTCAGAAAATGATTTGTAAGCACCAATCTTGAAAATCATGTTATACGTGCACAAAGCCGATGTGTTGGTAGCGTTCAGACGAAGGAGTAACTGTAAAGCCTCCTTGAAGTAGAAGGCAGCCCTTATAAAGGGTTTACCTACAGGGGAGAGCTGGTGATTGAGCCGCGCCAATATCCCTTGCGCGTGTACCGGATCCCCAGTTTCGATCAGCTCTGCAGCCTGAATTAGTTGGTCGATTATTGCCTGCTGAAGCTGCTGGCTCGCCAAGTCATCACTCACTATCTTCGGGTTCGCTGTTGCTAGTGTTGAAGGCCTTCGCTGAAGCAATTGGGTCGGTTGTTGTTGGCGCCCGAGATAGAGCTCCTGCCCTGGACTCGAAAACGGACTCTTAGGGACTTGATAGTTGGGTCCACTTGGGGCAGAGTTAAGTTTCTTAGGCGGCGGTGGTGATAAAAGATTATGTTCTTGCCAATGAGCGTATGAAAGTGGAAAGAACATAGCCGGGTTTTGATTAAATTGAGCTTGGTTTTGGTTCATTATCATCTGTGAATTGAAAAGCTGGGGCTTTTCATCCAAAACTTCAAGGGGCTGCTGTTGTGCAAAGACACCAGGAGGGAGTGAAGTAGGCAAAAAACTATGTGGTGAAGATGTAAATGCAGGATTTGATGGGGCTGAAATCATATCAATGGAAGGGTTAATGTTGCTTAACAAGTTGCCACCACTGGTAATGGACTCAAACGACAAACCTTGATCCACCAAACTAAAACCGGCATTGAACTCCATATCTTGGGACCCGCCACCTGACTGAAGAAATTTGTTTAGTCCCATAGAAGAAGGGTCATCCACATCACCCATAATTAGCCTCAAAATGGACTGCTCTTGACTACGAGACCCGGGCAGAACACTCTCCCAATCTTCCATGCCTAAACCACATTTTCCCGTTCCTACATCAACGGGCTGGCTGCTGCCCTTGTTGTTGCCGGAGCCAGCTTTCGCTGCCGCCACCACGCTGCTGTCCGTGGAGGCACCGCTGCCTCCGCCGCCGCTTTCGCCGAAAGAGGACGACAGTGTTGAGGAAGATGTTGGAGGGCTCGAACTTCTTCTAGTATTAGTAGATGTGGGCTCACTGCCCACATGGAGAAACCTTCCTTGTTTTGCCACTTGGCTTGTTGATGATGGAGCTGGTTTTGGAGTAGGAGAGATGAATCTGAGCAAGAAGAAGAAAAATCTAGCGCCCCCTTCCCTTGAAACTCCTCAAAGGATAGGGGCATGGCCTTCATCTAAGGAAATCAAAACCACAAGTAACCCCCAAAAATCCAAGTACACATAACCCTTCAGTTTCCAAAACTCACCCACCGGTTAAAAAAAGAGAGTTTGGAAACCAAAACAAGAGAGAGAGAGGGAGAGACTTGAGTAGGAAGAGAGAGAGAAATAAAGAAACCAATTAGGATGTCGTGTTTGTTAATGGAGGGCCTACCATAATTGGCTTTTGACATTGCATTGAGTGCTTACTTTTTAGTTTTGGTATAAAATGGAAAGGGAAAAAAATAGCTATACAAAGAGAAAAAACATTATTGTGTGGGAAGCAACGAACGCGTTGTTTTTAAGCTGACTAAAAGAAATGCAGAAAGAAAATGACGGAAAAGAAACAATGGAGAAAAGTTAGAGTTGGAGAAGATATGGTGGGCAACCACCTATTAAAGTTGGACAAAGAGAGTGAATTAGACATTTTGAAGCATGGAGCAATTGTATTTTGCATGTATTATTGAACATGTTTGGAATTCAGTTCTGACATTTTGGCAAAGGCAAACCATTGACTACGACAAAGAGTGAAATAGACATTTTGAAGCATGTAGCAATTGTATTTTGCATGTATTATTGAACATGTTTGGAATTCAGTTCTGACATTGTGGCAAAGGCAAACCATTGACTACGACCACATGTGAATGAGGACAAAATATGATTGTCTGATGAAAAACTCCAATGTTTCATTGCCCAAACACACACCCATGTATCTCAGTTATCCCCACCCCACCTCATATTGCCTTTTGCTTTTACTTAATCACATATGTTGAAAATTGACACACCAAATTGCATCAATTGTCAACATTATGGGTGGCAATTTGGTGGCATTAATGGGATGTCAAAATTGGTCAAATTTGGTCACCAAATTATTGAAAATTTTGGATGGTAAAACTATGCAATTAGTCATTGTAATTTAGGATATTTACAAATTAGTCCTTAAAGCTTCAACTATAAATACCCTAGCTCATTTAGCTTCAAAACCATCCCAAAGCATTCTAGCTTTCTTCCAATACTAGAGAGAATTTAGAGAGTTTCTTGAGAGTTGTTTTCTCCTTTTTATCAAGAGAGAATTATCATTGTTTTCTCCTTTGTAGATCGAGAGAAGTTGTAATTCCTATTTTCTCATAGTGAAATTCTTCTACCGTTGCCCGTGGTTTTTACCCTATATTATTCAGGGGTTTTCCACATAAATTTTGTGTCTCTTTTATCTTCATTTTTATTTTCTCTAATTATCAGTTACGATTTTGCTCTATCCGATAGCCGTCTTTCGCAATAATTAGTATCAGAGCCATATTTGAGTGTGTAATATCTGCTTATTGTCTTTGTGGTTGCCACCAAAAGATGGATCATCTAACATAAGAAAATAAGAAGGTATTACCCATTCTTTGAGGTTCTAGAGAACTATTCACGATAGTGAAATAGTGTGAGCTATCCGAAATAGAAGCTATGACAACGAAATTTGATATTGAAAAGTTCAATGGGAGAAATTTCTCATTGTGGAAATTAAAGATGAAGGCTATCCTGAGGAAAGACGGGTGTCTAGCGGCTATCAGTGAAATACCGGTGGATTTCGCAGATGATAACAAATGGAACGAGATGGACGGGAATGCTATGGCAAACTTTCATCTAGCATTAGCAGATGAAGTATTGTCAAGCATCGAAGAGAAGAAGACAGCTAAGGAGATATGGGATCATCTCACAAAACTGTACGAGGCCACATCTTTGCACAATAAAATTTTCCTTAAGAGGAAATTGTACACTCTCCGTATGCCAGAATCTACTTCAGTGACGGAGCACTTAAATACACTGAACACCTTATTTTCTCAGCTTACATCCTTAAGCTGTAAAATAGGAGAACAAGAACGTGTTAAATTTCTACTTCAAAGTCTACCGGATTCGTATGATCAACTCATCTTCAACTGGACAAACAATAATGTCACTAGTCTAGTCTTCGATGACGTTGTAGTTGCTGTTCTACAAGAACAGAATCGGCGCAAGAACAAGCAGAAGCTTTGACAACGATGAGAGAGAGATCAACAGAATGTGGCCAAAGCAGCAGTCACAAACATGGTAGATCGAAGTTAAGAAGAAAAAATAATTTAAAGTGCTACCATTGTGGAAAGAAGGGTCACTTGAAGAAGGATTGTTGGAGTCTAAATAAAAACTCCAATCCACAAGGCAATACCGCAAACACTTCAGATGATCGAGATGCTCTATGTTGTGAAACGTCAACCACCGTGGAAGGTAGAAAACGATTTGTAGATATATGGCTCATTGATTCGGGAGCAACATATCACATGACCTCAAGAAGAGAATGGTTCCATCATTATGAACCTGTCTCAGGAGGATCTGTGTATAGTTGCAATGATCATGCCTTAGAGATCATTGGTATGGGAACCATCAAATTGAAGATGTATGATGGAACAATTAAAGTTGTTCGAGATGTGCGGCACGTGAAAGGCCTGAAGAAAAATTTATTATCCTACGGATTTTTGGATAATAATGCAAGTAAGATTGAAACACAGAAAGGAATCATGAAGGTGTTCTGTGGAGCGCTTGTAGTGCTGAAAGGCGAAAAGATAGTAGCAAACTTGTACATGCTGAAGGGAGAGACTTTGCTAGAAGCAGAAGCCTCTGTTGCCTCATGTAGTTCAGATTCTGCAATGTTATGGCATCAGAAACTTGGACACATGTCAGAACAAGGAATGAAAATCCTTGTGGAGCAAAAACTACTTCCAGGCTTAACAAATATAACACTTCCTTTGTGTGAGCATTGTGTAACAAGTAAGCAGCACCGGTTGAAATTCAACACGTCAAATTCTAGAGCCAAAAGTGTTCTAGAATTGGTTCACTCTGATATATGGCAATCACCAGTTACATCCCTAGGCGGAGCAAAATACTTTGTCTCATTTATTGATGACTACTCCAGGAGATGTTGGGTGTACCCTATTAAGAAGAAGTCAGATGTGTTTTTCACTTTCAAAAACTTCAAAGCGCAGGTGGAACTTGATTCTGGAAATAAGATCAAGTGTTTCAGAACAGATAATGGAGAAGAATACACAAGTGAAGAATTTGATGACTTTTTCAGGAAAGAATGCATCAAAAGACAGTTCACAGTGGCGAACACTCCTCAACAAAATGGAGTGGCAAAGCGGATGAACAGAACCTTGTTAGAAAGAACAAGAGCAATGTTGAGGGATGCAGGCCTAGAAAAATCATTCTGGGCAGAAGCAGTCAATACCGTATGTTATTTGGTGAATCGAGCTCCATCAACTACAATAGAGCTGAATACACCAATGGAGATGTGGACTGCTAAACAAGTTGATTATTCAAACCTCCATGTATTTGGAAGTATTGTGTACGTGATGTACAACGCCCAAGAAATTTCAAAGTTGGATCCAAAATCCAGGAAATGCAAATTCTTGGGGTATGCTGATGGAGTAAAGGGGTATCGCTTGTGGGATCCTACTGCCCGCAAAGTGATCATTAGCAAGGATGTTATCTTTGTAGAAGATAAGTTACAAAGAAAAGAAGATGATGATAGTGCTGAAAAGTCAGAGACTACACAGATACATGTGGAAAATGAGGTTGAACAAGGAGATTCTTCTGAAGCAGAACCAGCACATGATGAACAAGAACCAGGGAGTTTTGAAGCTCCAACAACTCGTCAATCAGATCGTGTGAGAAGACGTCCCAATTGGCACTCAGATTATGTTATAGAAGGTAATATTGCATACTGCCTTTTAATAGAGGACGGTGAGCCATCAACATACCAGGAGGCAATACACAGCTCAGATGTTTCACTGTGGATGATGGCGATGCAAGAAGAAATCGAAGCCCTTCATAAAAATAATACATGGGACCTTGTGCCACTACCACAAAGAAGGAAGCCAATTGGTAACAAATGGGTTTTCAAAATCAAGCGAAATGGTGACGATCAAGTAGAGAGGTATCATGCAAGACTGGTGGTCAAAGGATATGCTCAAAAAGAATGTATTGATTTCAATGAAATATTTTCTCCTGTGGTTTGACTAACAACAGTTCGAGTAGTTTTGGCAATGTGTGCTACATTGGACTTACATCTAGAGCAGCTAGATGTTAAAACAGCTTTTCTTATTGGAAATCTTGAAGAAGAAATTTATATGCTCCAGCCTGAAGGTTTTGAAGAAAAAGAAAAGAAGAACTTGGTTTGCAGGTTGAACAAATCTCTGTACGGTCTAAAGCAAGCACCGAGGTGTTGGTATAAGAGATTTGATTCCTTCATTATGTGCCTTGGATACAACAGACTTAATGCAGACCCTTGTGCTTATTTCAAGAGGTCTGGTGATAACGATTTTGTTATATTGCTGTTGTATGTGGATGACATGTTGGTTGCAGGACCCAACAAAGATCATATTGAAGAATTGAAGGCACAACTGGCTAGGGAATTTGAAATGAAGGACTTGGGATCAGCAAACAAGATTCTAGGGATACAAATTCACCGAGAGAGAAGTAATAAGAAGATTTGGCTTTCACAAAAAAATTACTTGAAGAAAATCTTGTCACGATTTAGCATGCAAGATTATAAGCCAATTTCTACCCCTCTTCCTATTAACTTCAAATTATCCTCCAGTATGAGTCCTAGCAGTGAAGAAGAGAGGATGGAGATGTCTCGAGTACCGTATGCATCAGCAGTGGGAAGTTTAATGTTCGCTATGATATGCACAAGACCAGACATTGCACAAGCAGTGGGAGTGGTTAGTAGGTACATGGTGAATCCAGGCAAAGAGCATTGGAATATTGTAAAGTGGATCCTAAGATACATCAAAGGGACCTCAAATATTGCATTATGTTACGGAGGATCAAACTTACTAATCAATGGGTATGTAGATTCTGACTATGCAGGGGATTTGTATAAAAGCAAATCTACTACAGGATATGTGTTCAAAGTTGCTGGTGGAGCTGTAAGCTGGGTTTCAAAATTGCAGTCAGTTGTGGCTATGTCCACAACAGAGGCAGAATATGTAGCAGCTACACAAGCCAGCAAAGAAGCAATTTGGTTGAAGATGCTATTGGAGGAGTTTGGGCACAATCAAGAGTATGTCTCTCTGTTTTGTGACAGTCAAAGCGCCTTGCATCTAGCAAGGAATCCAGCATTTCATTCATGGACTAAGCACATACGAGTTCAGTACCATTTCATTCGTGAAAAGGTGGAAGAAGGAACGGTAGATATACAGAAGATCCATACCAAAGACAACATAGCAGATTTCATGACGAAGGCTGTAACACCCCCAACCCGTACCCGACCCGGATACGAGTCTGAGGTGTCACATTGACTTTTCAAACTTTGACTCTTGACAAAATTCAAAGAAAATTTAAAACTTTCCTTAGAGTAAAAGCAGTTTAGTTACATAATTTGACCACAATAACCAAAATCGATCAGAGCATATTTAACTCAATCAATTAGTACATGCCAACTATATTCAAAATAACAAAAATCATTTAACTCATATATTTTCTGATCTGAAATCTTGTAAGGGAGATGCTGACCTGTAATGCTCCTCACAGCTTCCATATTCACTTTCTGTAACCTGCGTGTGAAACACTCACACGCTAAGTCGATGACTTAGTGAGGCATAAAGAAAACACATCTAATGGAATTCATACCCACTAATCATGCATGATTGTTTTATGCTATCAATTATACAACTCATTTACATATACATCAACATATATTCATGTATATTATGTAACAGATACCATAACCCCTATCACACATATATCATATCATCCACACATCATATCACATATCATATACATATATCACATACATTGTTCTCATATCACCAACCTGTTTATCCTTACTAATTCCCTTGTCATTACTTCAATTCCGTCATATGAGCATATAATGAATATAAACATATTATATATATTTTAATAAACCACAATACATTACTAATTTCTATAATCATATAATATATAAACACATAGCATCTCATATCACCATGACATATATGCACTTCTACCATGTCACGAGAAATACACATATCATTATATCAAATTATGTTCTCTTTTCAAAGCCCATGTACACATGTAAGAACTATAGATATGTGAGTCTATAGAGGTTGTGCACTATGCTGTCACCACAGCTCGTAGAATTGCACCGGAGTGCCGCGTAGAATTGCACCGGAGTGCCATATAATAATGTCCATAAGGACCACATATCATTCCTTAAGAATCATATACATATACTAGGGATCAAGTATGTGTCTCACCAGACTTCACACATGTTCCAAAGAATACATATATGTCCCGAAGGACCACATATCATTCCTTAAGAATCATATACATATGCCAAGGATCAAGTATGTGTCTCACCAGACTTCACACATGTTCCAAAGAATACTGTTGAAAACTTTTTGATATTTCGATATAACAAATTAAGTTAAATGAATTTTAAGATTTTCCAAAATGATTTTCTAAGTATATTCGATATAATTATTCGAATATCAAAACATTACTCCAAATATTTCAAAAATCATTTTTAATCCTTACTTAAGTGTAAAATTAAGTTTTAATCTTAAAACAATTTCAAAATAATCTTTCAAAGTATTTCGAACCATTTCAAAGTCAAAAATTCCAGATTGCTCAGAGGGAATCGATTCCCCCCCAAGGGGGTACCGATTCCCCCTGAATGGTTTGGCTCCAAGATTTCCAGAATGCTCGGAGGGAACCGATTCCCCCATAGGGGGTACCGATTCCCCCCTGTTCAACGGTCGAAATATTTGAATTTTACACTTAGGGAACCGATTCCCCATAGGGGGTACCGATTCCCCCCACGCTCCAAATTGTTTTATTAATTGTTTTCACACTAAAATGACTATATGATCTTCACTAATCATCCCCAACGTTCATAAGTGATTCAAGGTATATTTAAACAAGTTCTGAAGCCCTTGATCAACAAAAAATCATAGAGAAACAAGAGAGAAAGCATCAAACACAAAGTTTGTGCAAATCAAGCCAATTTTCCTTTCAATATTCATTTTGCTTTCAAGAACACCATTTGTGCTCATTTGTAATTATCTTTGAGTGTTCTTTTCTTGTTCTAGAATTGTGCAAACATCTTACCTTGTGAGGTTTTCCTTGTAAGTTTGCAAATTTGTAATCTTCTCTTTGGGAAAAGAGTGTTCTCAAGAATTGGGGTATATTCTTGAGGGTGTTGTAAGGTTATCTCTTTGGCCTCAAAAGAAAGAACAAATTAGTGAATTTGTTGGAAAATCCTTAGTGTGGATAGCTAAGGTAGTGGACGTAGACTTTGATTGAGAAAGTCGAACCACTCTAAATCGCTGTGCAAATCTTTTCAATTTTCTGCAAAAGCTTCCACCGAATTTTTAATTGCCAATTCACCCCCCTCTTGGCTAATTCCGTCGATCGATTAACTCAACAATTGGTATCAGAGCCTAACTCATTTGAAGGTTTAATCGCCTCTTGAGTCGATTCGGGAAGAGTTATATCGATTATCAAAGTCATCAATGGCCTCCGCTTCAAACTTCGACTCCGGTCTCGATTCGATGCCCGTCAACAAGCCTCCTTTCTTCAATGGAGCTAACTATGCCTATTGGAAGAATAAAATGATGTACTTCATTCAAGCAAGTGACATGGGAGCATGGAATGCTGTAGAAGAAGGATACATCAAACCTCTCACTCATCCAAGGTTGTGGAGTGAAGGAGAGACAAGAATGTTCCAGCTCAACTCCAAAGCCATCCATATCATTTTTTGTGCTCTTGGACCAGATGAATATGGAAGAGTTTCATCGTGTACAACCGCCAAAGAAATATGGGACAAACTTCAAGTCACTCATGAAGGTACCGATGAGGTAAAGAGATCTAAAATTAGTATTCTAACGCATAGCTATGAAAATTTCAGGATGAAACCAAATGAAGATATCAAAGCTATGACAGATAGATTTTCAACGATTGTCAATGGTCTCAAATCATATGGAGAGTCATTTCAAATGAAAAGCTGTGAGGAAGTTAGTCTACTCCCTCCCAAAATCGTGGCAATCAAGAAGACGACAATCATCGAGTCTAAGGACTTAACGTCCTTAACTCTTGAAGAGCTAATTGGGTCACTCCTCACTCATGAAATGATGCTCGAAGATGAGGTGGACCTCGACAAAATTGACGAGACACCAAAGGAGAAGGAGAAGAAGAAAAACATTGGAGTTGCTCTCAAATCCACAAAAGATGATAGTGATTCGAATAACGATGACGATGACGAGGAAATGGCATTGTTTGCCAAACAGTTCAGAAAAATGATGGACCTTATCGAGGAAGAAAATTCAAACGAAATGAAGGCCTCAAAAATGAAACCGAAAGAGAATGACCCAATCATTTGCTACGAATGCAAAAAGCCAGGGCAGTTAAATATGATTGCCCACAATTGAAGAAAAAGGGTCAATCAAAGAATAAGCACAAGGCTCATGTGGCTACATGAGCGATGAAGAAAGTTCCGATGAAGAGGAACAAGAAGTAGCTAACTTGTGCTTGATGGCATTTGGGGAAGATTCTAAGGTAACCTCTAACTCATCCGATTTTGATGATTTATCCTATGATGAGTTATTAGATGAATATAATGGGTTGGCTTCGGATTATGAGAAATTATTTTAAAATATAAAAACGATGTTTCAAAATTGAAAAATGAAAACAAACTCATATCCAAAACCAACAACGATCTTGAAAGTAAAATCAAAGATTTGCAAATCAAACTAGAAGAGTTTGAAAAGAAAAATTTAGATTTGCAAAATTTACTTTCAAATATCAATGATGATCATCAAAAGAAAATTGATGATCTTAAAACTTCTTTGATAAAGTTGGAACAAAACATTTTGAAAAAGGTGAAAATTCAAAATCCAACTTTGTTAGAAAAGTTTAGAAACTACAATCATAGAGGTCCCCAAAGAACCTCTAATGGAAAATCGTTAGAAGTATGTGGGTTCCTAAAGAATCATTACTACTAAAGATAAAAATATCCTACATAAATGGATACCTAAGGGGACTAGGATTTTGGAAACTAATGAATATGAACCCAAAAGAATTTGGGTACCAAAAATCAAAAATTAATCTATGTTTGTAGGGAAAGGAGCATTGCTACAAGTCACGGGAAACAAATTCAAATTCATGGTACCTTGATAGTGGATGCTCAAGACATATGACCGGAGACAAAAGCCGGTTCATTGAGCTTAACGCCAAAAATGGAGGAGAAGTGACTTTTGGAGACAATTCAAAGGTCACATTGAAGGTATTGGTACAATAGTAATACCTCTTCCATACAAATTAAGAATGTTTTATATGTGAATGGATTAAAGCATATCTATTGAGTATTAGTCAATTATGCGATAAAGGATTCAATGTCTTATTTGAAATTAATGGTTGTAAAGTCATTGACATTGCATCTAATCGGATTATGCTTGTTGGTCATAGAATAGGAACATTTACATGGTGCATTTAGATTCTTTTGATATGACTAATTTATGCCTAGTTGCTAAAGATGAACATGATAGTTGGTTATGGCATAGGAGACTAGGACATGCTAGTATGAGTGTTTTGCAACGGCTAATTCAAGGTGATTTAGTTCGAGGGTTGCCTAAGCTTAAATTTGATAATGATAAAATCTATGATGCTTGTGCTAAAGGAAAACAAAAGCGTGTTTCTTTTAAATCCATTAATGACGTATCAACTAGTAGAGTATTACAATTGATCCATGTAGATCTTTTTGGGCCAACTAGGACTACTAGCTTGGGTGGAAAAAAATATGCATTTGTCTTGGTAGATGACTATTCTAGATATACTTGGGTTCTATTTTAAGTACTAAAGATGAAACATTAGAAAGTTCATCACATTTTCAAAAATAATCCAAAATGAAAAGGGTTACTCTATAACTAGTGTTAGGAGTGATCATGGCATGAATTTGAAAATCTTGGATTTATTGAATTTGTAATTCTAATGGTATTAGTCATAATTTTTCAGCACCTAGAACCCCTCAACAAAATGGAATAGTTGAGAGGAAAAATCGAACTTTAGAAGAAATGGCTAGAACCATGCTTTGTGAAAATAATTTGCCAAAATATTTTTGGACGGAAGCCACAAATACTGCTTGTTATGTTGTTAATCGAGTAATGATTAGGCCAATTTTAAAGAAAACTCATATGAAATTTTCAAAAATAAAAAGCCTAACATTAGCTATTTCCATCCTTTTGGATGTAAATGTTTTGTTTTAAACAACGGTAAAGAAAACCTGGCAAATTTGATGCTAAAAGTGATGAAGGAATTTTTCTGGGTTACTCCTTAAATTCTAAAGCTTATCGAGTATTTAATAAAAACTTTAGTTGTAGAAGAGTCTATACATGTTGTTTTCGATGATAATCCCCTTCCAAGGAAGGATTCTTGTGTGAATGATGATGTAGGTGTTATAAATACAAATGATGTTAGACATGAAGTTGGAGAACCATCATCAAAGGAAGAAACGAAAAATGAGGAAACTCATGATCCTCTTGAGAATCCAACCATTGAAGAAAGGGAAGTATCTTATCCAAGAGAGTACAACTATGTCATGATGGAGAAATTATAGGTGATCCATCAAAAGGGGTAACAACTCGATCTTCTCTTAGAAATATTTGTAATGTTGCATTTATCTCATGCATAGAGCCTTAAAATATTAAAGAAGCATTAAATGATGAACATTGGATTATGGCTATGCAAGAAGAGTTAAATCAATTTGAGAGAAGTTAAGTATGGACATTAGTTGAAAGGCCTAGTAATAAATCTACTGTAGGTACTAGATGGGTATTTAGGAATAAGCTTGATGAGAGTGGTAATATAGTGAGAAACAAGGCTAGACTTCTTGCTCAAGGGTATACTCAAGAAGAGGGCATAGACTATGATGAAACATATGCTCCCGTATAGGATGGAAGCAATTAGAATGTTATTAGCATTTGCATGTTTTCATGAATTTAAATTATATCAAATGGATGTTAAAAGTGCATTTTTAAATGGTTTATAAAAGAAGAAGTGTATGTGGAACAACCTCCAGGTTTTGAAGATTCAAAATTTCCAGATCATGTTCTTAAATTGACAAAAGCTCTTTATGGTTTAAAACAAGCTCCTAGAGCTTGGTATGAAAGATTGTCAAATTTTTTTAATTGAAAAAGGTTTTTCAAAGGAAAGGTTGACACTACATTGTTTTTAAAGCATAAAGGTAAAGATTTATTAGTAGTTCAAATTTGTTGATGATATAATATTTGGTTCTACTAATGATGTTTTTTGCCAAGAATTTTCTAAGCTAATGCAAAGTGAGTTTGAGATGAGCATGATGGGGGAGCTCTCATTTTTCTTGGGACTCCAAATCAAGCAAAGAAAAGATGGCATCTTCATTAATCAAGCTAAGTACGTCAAAGATATGCTCAAGAAGTTTGGACTGGAAAATGGGAAACCTCATGACACTCCAATGAGCTCTTCAACAAAGCTTGACTTAGATGAAGGAGGTAGATGTGTAGATGTTAAATTATATAGGTCAATGATTGGCTCTTTGCTTTATCTAACTGCAAGTAGACCGGACATTATGTTTAGTGTTTGCTTATGTGCTAGATTTCAATCATGTCCTAAGGAATCACATTTACTAGCTGTTAAGAGAATCTTTAGATACCTTAAGGACACTCCTAGTTTAGGACTTTGGTATCCTAGAGACTCTAGCTTTAGCTTGCATGCCTTTTCTGATGCGGATTATGGAGGATGCAAATTAGATAGGAAAAGCACCTCCGGTACTTGTCAATTCCTTGGAAATATGTTTGATTTCTTGGTTTTCAAAGAAGCAAAATTGTGTTGCATTATCTACCACTGAAGCGGAATACATTTCAGCCGGTAGTTGTTGTGCACAAGTTTTATGGATGAAACAACAACTTTTTGATTATGGAATTGAAGTAGGTACCATTCCTATCAAGTGTGACAATACTAGTGCTATTTGTCTCACTAAAAATCCCATCCAACACTCTAGAACTAAGCACATTGAAATAAGACATCACTTCATTAGAGACCATGTCACTAAGGAAGATGTAGCTCTAGAATATGTTGATACTTTGCATCAATTAGCGGATATTTTTACAAAACCCTTAGATAAGGAAAGATTTTTTGGACACTTAGGAGAGAATTAGGTTTAACTGACCTATCTCCACTTAGTGTTTAAAATAATTCAGCACTTTTAATAAATACTGAAAAATGCTCATAATAGTAATTTTTGATTGCATTCATTGCTATTAGTTAGGGGGAGTTTATGATTCTTGATGAAAAATTAATTTTATGTTCAAATATCGATTAAAGATTAATTTAATTGTTTGAACATAATTATTTTTCAATATATGAGTTGCCTATACCACTAGAGAAGATTAATTTAGCATTTTATGTGCTTAAAAGTCGGATTTTAGCATTTTGGTGCAGAGGGAATCGATCCCCCCATGAGGGAACCGATTCCCCCTTTGAAGGGGAACCGATTTCCCCCACAGGGGAATCGATACCCCCTGGGGTTTTGTTAAAATCGGGCAAGAACACCCAAAACCCCAAAACCCCAAAACCTATTCTGCCATTTCTCACCCTCAAACACTCAAATCTCCATTCTTGCCTCAAATCATTGATTTTAATCGGAAATCACTTCAAATATCATCTCCTAAACTTGCAATCATCATTAAAATCGTGCAAACAACATCTAAATCCCCTCAATCTTCATCTTTCAAGGTAAATTTTTCTAAACTCTCTATTTCATTGATTTTGAACATAGGATTAGTTTTAATTAGTTCTAGGTTGCAATAGTGATCGGACATTGATTGTTTAGTGATTAGAAACTAGATGTTACAACTAATTTCATCAAAAACACAAAAATTTTCCAAAATTTTTAAATTTTCGAAATTAAAAAAAAAAAATTGTTGTTTTTCAAATCATTGTGTTTTGATTAAATTATGTTGTTGTTATGAAAACTATACATATATTGTTTCTCAAAACCATATTTTTTCAAAAGTTTTTCAAAAACTTTGCCCATTAGGATTGATTTAGAGAACCTTGAAATATTGAGGACTCAATTGAGTTTTTGGGATTAATTGAATTGCATACATTTGTTTTTAAAATTGCAGGTTATCCAATCTATTCTGATTTCCTTCACCATGTCTAATCCTAAACGTGCTAGGTCTTCATCTAGTCGTTCAAACCGACAACCAAATCCACCTCTAAATCCTCCACCTATTCCAATTTCTAATCCTAATCCTATTGATCCTAATTTGACTATCCAAAATTCGTGTTTCAATCATCTTGGTCCTAGAAATCATCGTTTTTGGTATTATCAATATTTCGACTCTTACAAAATCCGGGAAGAACGTATTCCTTCTCATCAAGCTATGTTAGCTATCAATTTTAAATATCTTCCTCTTTTACAAGAGTGGAAATTTGATAAACTCTTTAACCTTGAACCCATCGTTTACCATCAACTTGTTCGTATTTTCTATTCTAATGCCGTTTATGTTAAAGACCAAACTGAAACCGAAACCATAGGAATTTGTTCCTACCTTCTAGGACAATTCTTATATATTGACTCGGCTTACATAGCCAATACATTTGGATTAGATAATGAAGGGATTTCAAATGAAAAACAGGTTTTAGGATCTCGTTATAAAAGAAGGGATAGTGCAAGTGTCCTAGACCTTCATGAACATTTTCTTCATCTAATGATTTCTTGGTGGTTTCGACCATCTGGAGGTCGTTATTATACTCTTAGAGCCTTAGATCTTTGGTGGTTACATTGTTTCAAAAACAATATTAAAATCAACCTACCTCAGATTATTTTTGCTGAAATTGTTGAAACCGTAAATCTTGTTCCTAATAAAAAACTTTGTTCATCTCTTGTTTACGGTTGTATTTTGAGTAATCTGTTTTCCAAAGCTGGGCTTAGAGTCGGTCTAAATGCCGTTTTTCCTCTTAAGAAACAAATTAACCTTCTTTCCTTAACGAGAGCGGGATGGATTAAGAATAAGGAAACCGGGGAATGGGTTCGATCTTCTGCAACTACTCCGGGAGCTAGTTCTTCACAAGCTCCACCCGAAGCTGACGAAAATCTCGAGCTTGAGCAACTAATGCGAGACATTGATGAAGCTGAAGATGAACCTGAGCAGGCCGAGGAGCAGCCCGAAGAGCAAGCACAACAATCGACTCAAATGCCTCTATATTTTCAATCTTTTATGGAGACATTTGATTACCGATATGCGACCATGGATTCACGCTTTAATTCTATAGAGTCCCATTTATCCACAATGGGAGCTCAACAATTAGAAATTCTTCGGGAAATGCGTGCAAATAATGAAGCAACCAACGCACGTATTAATGACCTCACTAACGAAATGGCCGCTATGCGAGCTCGTTTTCCTCCTCCTGATTAAGATATATGATTAAATGTTTTACTTTGTTTTCCAAACTTATTGTTTTAACATTTTGAATATTTTAGAATGTTTGAATTTATGGATGGTGTGAACTTATATGTTTGGTGTGATTTATTCATTATTGCATCATTTACATCATTATTAGCAAATATGACCAATTTTACCATATCACATTGTTTATGAATATTGATTATGGAACTAATGGCTAACGGTTCTCTTGATTGTGATCTTAACAGCTTATGCATACATATACCTAATCAATTGGCTTAATATTTTTCACGTTTATTTGAATCTTTTTGATTTAACAAAAAGGGAGAGAAGTGTGTTTTAAGTGTGTTTTTAATGATTAATGATAAATGGGAGAAGTGTTAAAGTAAGGGGGAGTAATTTCAAAACTTGATTTCAAAATCTTAAAATTACTAAAATGTTTTGTTATATCAAAAAGGGGAAGATTGTTGAAAACTTTTTGATATTTCGATATAACAAATTAAGTTAAATGAATTTTAAGATTTTCCAAAATGATTTTCTAAGTATATTCGATATAATTATTCGAATATCAAAACATTACTCCAAATATTTCAAAAATCATTTTTTAATCCTTACTTAAGTGTAAAATTAAGTTTTAATCTTAAAACAATTTCAAAATAATCTTTCAAAGTATTTCGAACCATTTCAAAGTCAAAAATTCCAGATTGCTCAGAGGGAACTGATTCCCCCCCAAGGGGGTACCGATTCCCCCCTGAATGGTTTGGCTCCGAGATTTCCAGAATGCTCGGAGGGAACCGATTCCCCCATAGGGGGTACCGATTCCCCCCTGTTCAACGGTCGAAATATTTGAATTTTACACTTAGGGAACCGATTCCCCATAGGGGGTACCGATTCCCCCCACGCTCCAAACTGTTTTATTAATTGTTTTCACACTAAAACGGCTATATGATCTTCACTAATCATCCCCAACGTTCAGAAGTGATTCAAGGTGTATTTAAACAAGTTCCGAAGCCCTTGATCAACAAGAAATCATAGAGAAACAAGAGAGAAAACATCAAACACAAAGTTTGTGCAAATCAAACCAATTTTGCTTTCAATATTCATTTTGCTTTCAAGAACACCATTTGTGCTCATTTGTAATTATCTTTGAGTGTTCTTTTCTTGTTCTAGAATTGTGCAAACATCTTACCTTGTGAGGTTTTTCCTTGTAAGTTTGCAAATTTGTAATCTTCTCTTTGGGAAAAGAGTGTTCTCAAGAATTGGGGTATATTCTTGAGGGTGTTGTAAGGTTATCTCTTTGGCCTCAAAAGAAAGAACAAATTAGTGAATTTGTTAGAAAATCCTTAGTGTGGATAGCTAAGGTAGTGGACATAGACTTTGATTAAGAAAGTCGAACCACTCTAAATCGCTGTGCAAATCTTTTCAATTTTCTGCAAAAGCTTCCACCGAATTTTTAATTGCCAATTCACCCCCCTCTTGGCTAATTCCGTCGATCGATTAACTCAACAAATACATATATGTCCCGAAAGACCACATATCATTCCTTAAGAATCATATACATATGCCAATGATCAAGTATGTGTCTCACCAGACTTCACACATGTTCCAAAGAATACATATATGTCCCGAAGGACCGCGTAGACCCTCGACTCTTGGCATGCCAACTATAACCCTAGCTCTCAAGACACATAACATGGGCATTTCCTTTTATACTTATCATTTCACATAACACATAGTTCAATTACTCATAGAACATTTTCATATGAGTCACATTTACATGTCACATAGCTTATATACTTTCTCACGTAGTTACATAGATCCATATCATATAACATATATCCCAAAGTGCACATAATCACATATATCATATCATATAGCTTAGATCATTTCTCAGATATTCATATAAACATACATATCATATCTTGTTCACATATGATCATATATGTTTCATATAACACATAGAAACACCTAGAACACTTTCTCATAGCTTATATAAATTTTCAGAGTCCTTTCATATTACCTGATGACATATATCATATAGATATATAATAACGGATATCATATTATCTACCTTATACTCCATTTCTTTGTATTCCCTTAGATTATAAATTATGTCGTATTTCTAAACATATATCATTAATAGTATTTTATTTAGGTACTAATTTAATCTATTTACTTAATTCAATTTCATATATTCATTATAATCTTTTCATATAGCTCCATTATACTAATTCTCATAATAAATCATACCACTATATACTTGTCCAACTCATGTTTCCATTATGCATATATTGTTACCCATGTTTACCTAGTTCATATCACTTCTCATAAACTCACTTTCATCATATTTTCCTATTATTACATATTTTATCTCATAACCATGTATTCACATAGTCTTATATTTCATTATCATATTACTTATATTTGTTCTCCTATGACTCTTAATAAACATTTATTTCTATTTCCCTACATCTCTCGACTTATCTTCTATATTCCTATAATTTCATAACTTATTTTATATTCTCTTAATAACACTTAATCGTGTTTTTACATAAACCACATGGCACATACAAAACATATCAATTCAAATAATCAAACATACATACACTCATATTCAACTCATGCCTTTAATCATGAATTCATATGTAACACTTCAGGAAATAGACTCATCGCAAGTCTTATTCCCATCACACCATATACTATTGAATATGCACTCACCTGGTCTCACTAGTCAATCTCGATCTCTAATCTTTCCCCTGATCGATCTTACTTGCCAAATGTTCCAGAATTGCCTTATGCTCAGAATCTACATAAATCTACATTTTAAGGCAAATATTAGATACCTACACCTTGTAATTGGATACTAGCAACTTAAACGAACTTATTAAACCTATATTCACAATTTTCCTTTAGAGGGGTATCGATTCCTTTCTAGGGGTATCGATACCCTCATGACATTCTGGAATTCTTTCGATTGAGAGGGTATCGGTACCCCTTTGAATGGGTACCGATTCCCCCTAACCCAGAAATCATTTTTCAGCACGAAAATTACTTCATTTCCTCTCAAACACTACATATATCATCCCCTTTCTTATTCTTAACTTACAATATACATGCTTAAACTCATTACTACTCATTCAATACATCTTTAACTTCAAAATCTAATTCTCTACATATAATTCAAGAATCACACTAATTTTTCTTCTTGTTCTAAATTCAATTCTATCACTTCATATCTCTTAATTCAACCATTGACAAATCAAATTTATCTTCCAATTTGAGTAAAGAACTCTATTCCAGAATTTCATTCAAAAACTCTTAATCTTTAATCCCTCCTAATTCCACCATCCTTTGTTTTTAAGATGATTTAAGCTTTCCTTAAGCTTAATTATCATCCAATAATCATAACCAAACCTTTAGTTGAACAAATAATCAACTAATGAAGAAACTTACCTTTGCTTATGGCTTCACGGTGGAAAAGAAGAGAATGAAGAAGAGAAGTCTGGAACTCTCTCATATTTCCCACGTTTATAATACTCAAAAAGGAAGATAAAAATCTTTCCCATGAAAAGACCATTTTGCCCCTTTAGTTCATCCATCTTTGCTATTTAATCCAATATTAAAATTCTTTACTTAAATCCCAAGACTTTTAAATTTCATTTCTAAATTGAACACAAAACTTTCAAAATTTACAATTTAGTCACTGACCCTGATTTGGGATGTTACAAATCTTCCCTCCTTTAAAGAAAATTCGTCCTCGAATTTTCACTGCATGCCTTTATAATATCACGTCTTCTAATATTTTTATGTTGCTTCCCTTAATATTTCCTGCCACCGCTACAACCTACCATTTTCTCATACTCAAATTCTTCATATACGTCCACATCTTTATAAGTCCATATAATATTATTCATTATATAGATAGCAACCCCAAATCCTTAATCCTCACTATTATGGATCAATTGATCTTTTCCATCATTCTCTATGTGCTTTGCACATAAATCAAGCTTTTGCTCATTTCTTAATTCTTGTAAGTATTATTATACACACAATCTTTTCATATAACCTTTACGTATTTGTTCAAAGAATAATCACCCATTCTCGTTCTTCTAATAATTGAAAATTGTATTATTTCAATATCAACTTATAACTTAAATCTCAATATACCTCTTGTCTTACTTGATCGTTTAACCTCCATCTTTGTCTTTTCCTATCCCTTTATTCTTTCATTCCTTCCAACATCACAATCTCCTTATAACATAGATCACATCTTTTCTTCAGGCTCTCATACTCTTTTCATATCGTTTATACTTATCCCTGATTACTGATCTTCATCGCATCTTCATAAATTTGATAATTTACTTTACTTATACAGAATCTCATTTTTTTACCATCTCTTGTACTTGTATTTTCTTCCTCAAAGCTCCATTTTAAACATACCAATACTTATTTCTTTGCCTACATCATATTTATATGATCAAAACCATATCCAAATCCATATCATACTTGATTAACTTAACTTTGTATTTTCTTCAAATCTTATAACTTTATTATCCATACTATTACAATTAATCAGTCATAACTTTTCCAATTTAGGGCATAAGCCCTAATCAGACTAATCATATTCATCTTCTCAGTTGAAATCCAATCAGTGCAATTTACTCACTTATCCAGCCCACACTCTTATTCATATACAATATTATTCTCTTGTTTCCTCTATTACCTTACATTTCCGTGATCAAAATACATAATCGTGTCTTAATTCACACCCTACTTAATTAATTTACCCTGACATCATCTTCTAATCCTTTACCTTTGATACACTTACCATCACATAATTCTGTTAGTCACCACCAATTATTCCAACCTAAAGCATAAACCTTCATCGAACCATTCATATACATTCATTCCAGTCGGAATTATCTCAGCAATAGTTTACTTAACTTATCAAATCCACATTTGTTATGATCCAAATATACAACCGTATCCAGATCCACCTCATCTTTGGTTTTTCTGTTCTGACAATATCTCAAAATCTTATAATTCACATACATTTTCCATCACATAATCTGGTTAGTCAACGCTAACTCTTTTCATCTAGAATGCAAACCCTTATTATAGCCACACTCTTGCTTATACACAATATTATCCCTTTGTCTTAAATTCATAAACTCTATCTCCATATCTCTTATACACTTGTCACTGATGCATCTATTCTTGAATTCTTATACAAATACTCACCACATCCCTTGATCTTTTTAACAATCTTATAGTGACACTTGTTCACCATATTCTATCTTATCCACATAATAACAAAACTACTCAATATCGTGTTTCCGATTCAAAACAATGAAAACTTTCTATTATTATTCAGATATGATTTCAGCTTTCTGAAATCAACTTTTGATCTTACTAGGCATTTCCTGAGGTGTCCGCTCTTCATCCTGCCTGGCCAGGGTAGGTGAATAGCTATCACAGTCAGGAATATCACCTTTCACTTACTTCGAAATTATCACGATCGGATTTCTACTGTATTAAACTATTCTTATTCTATTAGCAAGACAACATACTCTTTACACTATCATAACAGAAATTTTTTCACTCTATGTTGGCATGTACACATTTTATGACACTTTGGACTTCGGTTTATGCCGAGAATCGGCTAAACCTTAGCTCTGATACCATTAAATGTAACACCCCAACCCGTACCCTACCCGGATACGAGTCTAAGGTGTCACATTGACTTTTCAAACTTTGACTATTGACAAAATTCAAAGAAAATTTAAAACTTTCCTTAGAGTAAAAGAAGTTTAGTTACATAATTTGACCACAATAACCAAAATCGATCAGAGCATATTTAACTCAATCAATTAGTACATGCCAACTATATTCAAAATAACAAAAATCATTTAACTCATCTATTTTCTGATCTGAAATCTTGTAAGGGAGATGCTGACCTGTAATGCTCCTCACAGCTTCCATATTCACTTTCTGTAACCTGCGTGTGAAACACTCACACGCTAAGTCGATGACTTAGTGAGGCATAAAGAAAACACATCTAATGGAATTCATACCCACTAATCATGCATGATTGTTTTATGCTATCAATTATACAACTCATTTACATATACATCAACATATTCATGTATATTATGTAACAGATACCATAACCCCTATCACACATATATCATATCATCCACACATCATATCACATATCATATACATATATCACATACATTGTTCTCATATCACTAACCTGTTTATCCTTACTAATTCCCTTGTCATTACTTCAATTCCGTCATATGAGCATATAATGAATATAAACATATTATATATATTTTAATAAACCACAATACATTACTAATTTCTATAATCATATAATATATAAACACATAGCATCTCATATCACCATGACATATATGCACTTCTACCATGTCACGAGAAATACACATATCATTATATCAAATTATGTTCTCTTTTCAAAGCCCATGTACACATGTGAGAACTATAGATATGTGAGTCTATAGAGGTTGTGCACTATGCTATCACCACAGCTCGTATAATTGCACCGAAGTGGCACGTAGAATTGCACCGGAGTGCCGCGTAGAATTGCACCGTAGTGCCATATAATAATGTCCATAAGGACCACATATCATTCCTTAAGAATCATATACATATACTAGGGATCAAGTATGTGTCTCACCAGACTTCACACATGTTCCAAAGAATACATATATGTCCCGAAGGACCACATATCATTCTTTAAGAATCATATACATATGCCAAGGATCAAGTATGTGTCTCACCAGACTTCACACATGTTCCAAAGAATACATATATATCCCGAAGGACCACATATCATTCCTTAAGAATCATATACATATGCCAAGGATCAAGTATGTGTCTCACCAAACTTCACACATGTTCCAAAGAATATATATGTCCCGAAGGACCGCGTAGACCCTCGACTCTTGGCATACCAACTATACCCCTAGCTCTCAAGACACATAACATGGGCATTTCCTTTTATACTTATCATTTCACATAACACATATTTCAATTACTCATAGAACATTTTCATATGAGTCACATTTAAATGTCACATAGCTTATATACTTTCTCACGTAGTTACATAGATCCATATCATATAACATATATCCCAAAGTGCACATAATCACATATATCATATCATATAGCTTAGATCATTTCTCAGATATTCATATAAACATACATATCATATCTTGTTCACATATGATCATATATGCTTCATATAACACATAGAAACACCTAGAACACTTTCTCATAGCTTATATAAATTTTCAGAGTCCTTTCATATTACCTGATGACATATATCATATAGATATATAATAACGGATATCATATTATCTACCTTATGCTCCATTTCTTTGTATTCCCTTAGATTATAAATTATGTCGTATTTCTAAACATATATCATTTAATAGTATTTTTATTTAGGTACTAATTTAATCTCTTTACTTAATTCAATTTCATATATTCATTATAATCTTTTCATATAGCTCCATTATACTAATTCTCATAATAAATCATACCACTATGTACTTGTCCAACTCATGTTTCCATTATGCATATACTGTTACCCATGTTTACCTAGTTCATATCACTTCTCATAAACTCACTTTCATCATATTTTCCTATTATTACATATTTTATCTCATAACCATGTATTCACATAGTCTTATATTTCATTATCATATTACTTATATGTTCTCCTATGACTCTTAATAAACATCTATTTCTATTTCCCTACATCTCTCGACTTATCTTCTATATTCCTATAATTTCATAACTTATTTTATATTCTCTTAATAACACTTAATCGTGTTTTTACATAAACCACATGGCACATACAAAACATATCAATTCAGATAATCAAACATACATACACTCATATTCAACTCATGCCTTTAATCATGAATTCATATGTAACACTTCAGGAAATAGACTCATCGCAAGTCTTATTCCCATCACACCATATACTATTGAATATGCACTCACCTGGTCTCACTAGTCAATCTCGATCTCTAATATTTCCCCTGATCGATCTTACTTGCCAAATGTTCCAGAATTGCCTTATGCTCAGAATCTACATAAATGTACATTTTAAGGCAAATATTAGATACCTACACCTTGTAATTGGATACTAGCAACTTAAACGAACTTATTAAACCTATATTCACAATTTTCCTTTAGAGGGGTATCGATTCCCTTCTGGGGGTATCGATACCCTCATGACATTCTAGAATTCTGTCGTTTGAGAGGGTATCGGTACCCCTTTGAATGGGTACCGATTCCCCCTAACTCAGAAATCATTTTTCAGCACGAAAATTACTTCATTTCCTCTCAAACACTTCATATATCATCCCCTTTCTTATTCTTAACTTATATGCTTAAACTCATTACTACTCATTCAATACATCTTTAACTTCAAAATCTAATTCTCTACATAGAATTCAAGAATCGCACTAATTTTTCTTCTTGTTCTAAATTCAATTCTATCACTTCATATCTCTTAATTCAACCATTGACAAGTCAAATTTATCTTCCAATTTGAGTAAAGAACTCTATTCCATAATTTCATTCAAAAACTCTTAATCTTTAATCCCTCCTAATTCCACCATCCTTTGTTTTTAAGATGATTTAAGCTTTCCTTAAGCTTAATTATCATCCAATAATCATAACCAAACCTTTAGTTGAACAAATAATCAACTAATGAAGAAACTTACCTTTGCTTATGGCTTCACGGTGGAAAAGAAGAGAATGAAGAAGAGAAGTCTGGAACTCTCTCATATTTCCCATGTTTATAATACTCAAAAAGGAAGATAAAAATCTTTCCCATGAAAAGACCATTTTGCCCCTTTAGTTCATCCATCTTTTCTATTTAATCCAATATTAAAATTCTTTACTTAAATCCCAAGACTTTTAAATTTCATTTCTAAATTGAACACAAAACTTTCAAAATTTACAATTTAGTCACTGACCCTGATTTGGGATGTTACAAAGGCAATCAATGCTGATAAATTTACTTGGTGTCGATCCTCCTGTGGCCTATCAGAAACGTAAGCAACATGAAAGGTACAAGATAGAAAGAATGGTGTGAAGATATAATTGTTCCAATCAAATCTTCAAGTGGGAGATTGTTGAAAATTGGCACACCAAATTGCATCAATTGTCAACATTATGGGTGGCAATTTGGTGGCATTAATGGGGTGGCAAAATTGGTCAAATTTGGCCACCAAATTGTTGAAAATTTTGGATGGTAAAACTATGCAATTAGTCATTGTAATTTAGGGTATTTACAAATTAGTCCTTAAAGCTTCAACTATAAATACCCTAGCTCATTTAGCTTCAAAACCATCCCAAAGCATTCTAGCTTTCTTCCAATACTAGAGAGAATTTAGAGAGTTTCTTGAGAGTTGTTTTCTCCTTTTTATCAATAGAGAATTATCATTGTTTTCTCCTTGGTAGATCGAGAGAAGTTGTAATTCCTATTTTCTCATAGTGAAATTCTTCTACCGTTGCCCGTGGTTTTTACCTTATATTATTCAGGGGTTTTCCACGTAAATTTTGTGTCTCTTTTATCTTCATTTTTATTTTCTCAAATTATCAGTTGCGATTTTGCTCTATCCGATAGCCGTCTTCCGCAACAACATCTGCCTTGGATGCTCCCAAGGTCTTTTTTCATTTGTTTTTGTGATGTCTTCCTTTTGCTTTTGTCTGTTTAAGCACGTCGTTGATTTGTGTATGCCAAGTAATGGGTCATGGCCTGCCTGTTAAAAAGGCTGCAATCATTTTTGCTTTTCCTCTACATGTCCCAAATGCAGAGAATTGAAACCCTTATTAGTTTTTTGGTTGCATAATTTGTGGGACTGTATAACTAATAAGAAATTTTAAGAATAATTAATGTGTAACACATCAAGAGGTTGCTTCACTGCTAAGAGAACATCAACAGCATGCCTGTAGGACAGAAAAAAGGAATATCAAACTAACGGCATCAAATCATATCCTCAAACTTCCTGTCTTCTTTACAGCTTATCCTAAACAAAGATACGTTCTAGTAATGTGCATTGTTCCTAGTGGCAACGTGAAATGTTGCCGATGAATTAATCAAACATGATCACTGACGATCGTAAAAAGTATATTCCTAGTTGATGATGATTTGGGAATCGTGATTATTTTTAAAAAAATTAACAATCATGAGGGAATGGTATAATTCTAGATTAACCTCATAATTCCTATGCATAGCTAGGCCACCTCAAAAGAGTTATTGGAAACTGTTTTCTTATTATTATTTTTAACCTTTTCGGTATTCTTTACCCGTTTTACTATGCTCTATTGTTCATTGATTGAATTAGATTATTGGATTTTATATTGTATACCCATTTTTATCAACGTATTAACGAATACTCAATCGATTATATCGATTCATGGAATTCAAGTTTAGTTAGTGATGAGATCCATTCAAGTTTAGTTAGTGATGAGATCCAACAGACATGTTTTTCAGGTGGAAAAGCTGTGGAGTCTTTAGCATATCTTTGTTCTTACAACTGAATTCCTCAGTCCGAGGAGGCTTCATCAAGACAAAAGTGCTTACCTCCATTCCTTAATGGAAAGTTGTTTATCATTATACTTTCCAGCGGAAGGATGATTTTTTCCCCTCTGCTTGAAAAACAAAACAAACAAAAAAGTGTGCAACTTTTATGAGCTTTCCATATCAAGATGTCTAGCAAAATCTGGAGCTCTTTCTCTCATTTCATCATCTCCCTGGTAGAATCTGCTTTCTGCTGTTGAGGTGACTAAAAGGAGACAATGGGCAGATCCATCATGCAAGAGTGGAGGCTTTGAATTTGGTTTTCGAGAGAATGATAATGGGAGGAAGCCACTTTCCTTTGCATTTTGCCTATCTTCTTTCCCTTTCCTGCTCTTAAATGGACCACGTACGTAGGAGCAAAAGCAAAGATAAAAACATCCATTTATCCACTCTCCATTCACCCATTGCCATGATTTTCAATATCTTTTGCTTGTAACTCCCTACTTAACACTTAAAAGTGCCTTCTTTAATAATAATTATAAAAACTCCTCCATTGAAAAATGTGGGTTTTGCTCTAGTTTTATGGAGGGCAAGGGTTCCAGCTAAGTACTTAAGACACCCCATTAAGCGAATTGCCAACAATTGATCGCTTTAAAAGTTTAGGTAACATGGATGCACCAGGTATGGCTTCTTCCCCTCATAGTACCAGACCATATGAGATTTGAGATCCCAAAGTCTTGTCACTGTTACCCAAATGGCATTATAAGTCAAGTTTTTCAATGGGTTGAAAGAAAAAAACTTAGACAAGTGCCAAAAGTAAAGCATTTTGATTGCTACTAGATCACTTCTAGTTGAACTCTTCCTTCTCAAGTTCAGAAACTGGAATCTCTAGGGGAAAGTCATAACTGACTATAAAAGCATAATATGCATTGAACATGTTTATGTACACGTCAACTTGGACTTATTAATTCAGTTGCAAGTTTAAAAAAAATAGTATTATAGTAGTGGTAGGCGTCACATCGGCCCATTGGTTCACCGTCGCAACAAGGCCGAGCTATTGGCTAGTTTTTAGACACAGTGGAAGCTCATGTCTTAATCATTGCTTTGGTAAAGCTTATGTATCTGATCAGACTAACCAACTAAACTATCGCCTCTCTGTCTGTCGGCTTGTCGCTTTCTTCAATATTGACCCCAAACCCCTACTTTCATCTCTTAAACAAATTGGCATTAATTAATAATTTAGCAATTTTAAATACTAATCTGTTGGGGAATAAACTATTATGGTTTATAACGAGCCACATCATTTCATTGTCTTTCTGTCTTTATCCTTAAAATAATGTGTATTTTAGAAAAAGTTGATGGTTATGTGGGGGTCCAATGGTACAACACCCATGTGATCATATTAAGAGAGGCATTTAAAAAATCCATATATGTTTAACCGAACCGTAGAATAAAAATTCATACTATATGGCATGCATAAAATATCATATTATTATATAATAAAAACTATGATTAACTATAAGCTGACATAACGATATTAATTATGTATTGCAACCGCCCTTAATGGACCAATTATTATTTAATAAGCTTGGGTTAATGCATGAACCAGAGGGGAATTTAGGATTTCGGTGCCATAAATCTATGAACTTAATACCAACACCCTCAATTAAAAGCCATCTTAACAGACTCATAGGAAAACTCCAAAAAAATAATAAAATGTATCTTATTGCTTTTAATAATTGTGCTTATCAAGAACATGATCTGATGGGAAAAGCTAACAGAAAGATGTGCAAGCAAGCTCTCCTTTATCATTTGTGGGTTTCCTGACCAGAGGACAACAAGTTTAAGTCATACTTGTGGCAACAACAATTCATTCAATTGAACCGTATAACATAAAGAAAATTGATGGAACCATTAAAAAGATTGAAAGTTGCTCATTACCCAGAATTTGTTTTTGCCTTTGTTGTTAAGTGTGCAACAAACAAAAGGGCAACTTAAGGAATAAAGAAGCAAGACAAAGAGTTATACCCACATCCGAAGTAAGCTGTAGACAGCCATACAGTTGCTAAAATGTTTTCAATCGGAAACAACAGGCCTACGGTGGTACATAGACAATTAGCCTTTAAGAGAACCACAGGGAACAAAAACTTTAAGGCATGAAAATAAGGATCAGAAACTAAAAGCACCTTTGATGCAAAGTTGAATTGATAGAATCACCAATATGCTCAGCACCTCCAACATGATGCAGCAATTAGCTCTCTTCTCTGCCAGAAAAGAGCAAGTGAAGACTGCCTCTTCTCAACATGGAAACCCCTAATCGGAGTTCGTTGAATCAAACACTCAGCTTGGGACTCTGTGAAGTTACTGAATGTTAACGGGGAAAATCCAGATTGTATAAACAGACTCCTCCAAGGAGGTCTTCTTTCCGGGAAATGATGTCGACCCAACACGATCTTTTCGATGCTGGGTTGAAGGAAGAACCGTTCAATCTTTTCCAAGGCATCGGGATTCATGTTCACAGCATCAAGGGACTCAAGGAGGCCGGAATATGATTGAAGTGCATGGATTATATGGTGAGGAAATGGGACATCGGTTCTGTCGCAACCCCTGTCTGAAGAGACTACAATTTTGGGTGACAACTGCTTCACAAAACTGAGGACCAGAGGCAGTATTGAAGGATAATTAGAAAACGAACCAATTGGGAGATTAACAGCAATTGCTTCATTTTCACCCAAACGCAGAGGCAACGGCCAAGAACCAGAATTCAAGGACTCCAGGCTCATAATTTCAATGTCGAAATTCATGTTGATTTCACTAGCAAAGTGCTTGAGATTATCATGGGTGAAACCAAGCTCTATCTCATCATGGGTGGATGGAGAGGCAAAGGCAGTGAGTTTCATGTAAGGGACACCATTTCTTAAAACAAGTTCCTGCATCAAAGAAGCCCATTGTCCACCATACCCAACATCGAAATCAATTATGTGAACTCTACTACACCCTTCAAAAGCCTCAAGAAGTGCTTGGTTGCAAGTAAAATTCGCAAACTGGACGATTGGAGAAATCTCAGAGAATGACTTGTAAGCACCAATTTTGAAAATCATGTTATGTGAGGACAAAGCCGGTGAGTTGGTAGCATTCAGAGGAAGTAGTGACTGTAAGGCCTCCTTGAAGTAGAAAGCAGCTCTGATAAATGGCTTACCTACAGGAGAGAGCTGGTGATTGAGCCGCGCCAATATCCCTTGCGCGAGTATCGGATCCCCGCTATCGATCAGCTCTGCGGCCTGTATTAGTTGGTTGATTATTGCCTGCTGAAGCTGCTGGTTAGCCAGTTCATCGCTAACAATTTTCGGTTTCATTGTTGCAGCCATTCCGATTGTGGTTGGCCTTTGCTGAACCATTTGGATCTGTTGCTGCTGGTGCCTTAGAAAAAGCTCCTGCCCTGAACCCGAAAACGGAACCTTAGAGACCTGATAGTTTAGCCCACTTGATCCAGAGTTAAATCTTTTTGGCGGCGGTGGTGATAGAAGATTATGTTCTTGCAATTGAGCATTATATGAAAGCGGCAAGAACATAGTGGGGTTTTGAGTAAACCTAGTTTGATTTTGGTTTATGATCATCTGTGGATTGAAAATCTGAGGCTTTTCATCCAAAGCTTCAAGGGGCTGCTGTGCAAAGACACCATGAGCGAGTGAAGTAGGCAAAAGATTGGTTGCTGAAGATGTGAATGCAAGATTTGTGGCGGTCGAAACGGAACCGAAGCCGGGAAAATCAGAGCAACTTCCAGCTATATGAGGGTCAATGTTGCTAACAAAGTTGCCACCACTAGTAATGGACTCAAAGGTGAAACCTTGATCCACTATACCGAAACCAGCATTGAACTCCATATCATGCGACCCACCACCTGACTGAAGAATTTTGTTTAATCCCATAGAAGAAGGGTCATCTACATCACCCATAATTAGCCTCAAAATGGACTGCTCTTGACTAGGAGACCCGGGCGTAACACTCTCCCAATCCTCCATTCCTAAACCACATTTTTCCGTTCCAATATCCAAGGATTGGCTATTGTTGTTGTTGTTGTTGTTGCCGGTGACAGTCTTGTTTGCCGCCACGCCGGTTGTGTCCGTGGAGGCACCGCTGCCTCCGCGGCCGTTTCCACCGAGAGAGGAAGACAGTGTTGAGGAAGATGTAGGAGGACTTGGGCTTCTTCTAGTACTAATAGATGTGGGCTCACTGCCCGCATAGCAGCAACCTCCCTTGTTGTTCTGCCACTTGCCTTGATGATGCTGGTTTTGGAGCAACAGTGATGAATCTGAACAAGTAGAAGAAAAAAAATCTAACGCCCCCTTCCCTTGAAACTCCTCAAAGGATAGGGGCATGCCCTTCATCTACACAAATCAAAAACAAAATTACCCTCCTAGTACGCAAAACTCTCCAGTTCCCAATATTCAATAAACCACCAGCCACTGGTTATACAATAAGAGGGGGGGAGTCTCCAAACCAAGTGAAGGGCTCGTTTGATTACTAACAAAGAAAAACTTAAATATACACAAATTTCAACAGGAAAACCAACTCAAATTTTGGATGATACACTTTCTGAAAGATCAAAAAAGAAAAAAAGAAACACTCCTGCCATGCTAGACTTCTTCTTCTTCTTCTTCTTCTTCTAGAGCTTTGTTGCTTTTAATCCATGCATGTTATTGTTACCTCAATACCCATTTTTTACGCCATATTTTCCTTATCGTTGTTTGTTCTACGCATTAACTTTCTTTTTTTTCGCTTCTTCTAGAGACTTTGTAGTAGTAGTACTATGTCTTCCTTCTGTTTTCTGCTATGGATGCGTGCAACATATAAAAGTGGTAAAGTACCCTCTATCCCCCTCCTCCCCCCTCCCTCTCTCCTCCTTTCCTTTTCCCTCTAATTTTTTTCTTATTTTCTATTTTTTTCCTTTCCTATTCCCTCTAATTTTTTTCTTATTTTCTATTTTTTTATGTGGCTTTTGTCTGTAGACGTAGTAATCTCTCTACCAGGGTTTCTGTCGTTCATTTAACCGCGACTCTCACCTCACCAGCGCGTGTAAAACAGATGTTCTTCAATCCTCATGATTCCATTCCTCATTAAGGAAAATATTCTCAATTCCGGATAATTTCCAAATATTTACTATTATTACATGATACTACTAGTGCGTGTGTTGGACCCATTTAACGTTTATATATTACTATTTTTTAATCAAAAAATCATTTTTTAATCGTAATAATTTCTGATGGTAAAACTAATTATTATAAACAACAAATTATTACATTACTTAGGGGGAATTACTACAAAAATTCATTAAGGTTAAAAAATAATTTTTTTGACGGTAATATATGTTTAAAGATATTCTCAACCAGTTGACAATGAATTTTTATACCTCTAACAATAAAATTTATAACTATTAAAGTCACTTAGTTCTTGTATCAAAATTAAAATTTTAAATAGTGGTTTTATGAATTATATAAGTGATTATATAATTTAATTTTTAATAATGTATAAATAATGAATTCATCAAATAGTCTCAATAATTAAGAAAATATTATTCTAGAGTTTTTGAATTTAAATAGTTGTATTTGCATATGTGTGTATTATCAAATAATATTTTATAATCACTCTAAACTATTAAAAAAATAGGATAAGTTATGTCAATGGTCACTAATGTTTGGGTTAGTGTTCGTCTTCACTACTGATGTTTCAAAACTCACAAATCGATCATTAATGTTATCGTTTGTTATAAATCGGTTACTAATATTATCATTTGTTACTAATCGGTCACTCCACATTAACAGTCGTTAATAGGGTAACAAAAATCACAATTGACCATTATATGCTTAATTGAACTATCATGTGGACAGTGAAATGGCTTAATGATCACTTCTTCTTCTAGAACTTTCTCTCTCCCCAAACACTCAAGGATTTATATTCTTTTTTTCTTCTTAGAGCAAACATATCTTCAAAGTGTTAGAATGCGAGATTTATAGCATATATTTTTCCTATTAGTTTTCTTCAAGCTTCACCAAAGCCAAAACCATGTTTTACCCATTGATTTCCATTAAAAATCTAGTTTTTTTAAACTAATCCAAATACCTCAAGAATCCAGGAAAGATGCTCAAAGTTTTCAACTTTTCAATCATTCAAGTATTTTTTAGCAACAAAAAGCCAGACCCAATATTTATACAGTGTAATAAGAACAAGTCCTGATGAATTCTTTGTGGGAGAAGGGGAGAAAAAATAAGGGAAGTTTATGAGAAAATATGTTTTAAGAAATGATGAGATTGTGTGGGTTGGAGCATTGGGTTCAAGGGTTTAGGTGTTTCCTTGGTTGCCTTTGAACTTCCACATGGCTCATCTTAACTTGGACCTTTTAACATTGCAGCTTGTGCAAAATTTTGAGAAACTCCCCATAGTTGCTAAGTCACTTTTTGGGATTCTCTCATATGCTCTATTTATTAGGGGTGCTCGTAGAATATAAATCCTTTAGTGTTTGGGGAGAGAGAAAGTTCTAGAAGAAGAAGAAGTGATCGTTGGAGCCATTGTATTGTCCACCGTGACAGTCCAAGTTAGCATATAACGGTTGAGTTGTGATTTCCGTTACGCCTAGTAACGACTATTAATGTGGAGTGATCGATTTGTAACAAACGATAACGTTAGTAATAGATTTATAACAAACAATGATATAGTGACCGATTTGTGATTTTTGAAACATCAATGGTGAAAACGAATACTAACCCAAACATTAGTGACCATTGACATAATTTATCCTAAAAAATAATGTATAAATAATCGACCGAATTTTAAGTAGTGATACACGCTTCTTATAGGCACGTCGATTTCTTCTTTCGTATGATTTTTATTATAATATTTTTTATTTTACGGGAACCGAAGGGTGAAGTGTTTCAGAAGTTATTTATTCAAATCCTTATAATACCCTTCCCTTGTCCTAAGATTTGCTCGGGCAGTTTGGGAATTTCAACCCAACAGATACTGTGCGGCTTGTTTTTCGAAACTGAATCAGACGACATGAGACGATGATAGATAATTTTTTCTTACCATTAATCTGTTAATTTAAATAAACTACCTACGATTAAACGTATTATGTGACTTAGAACAACCTTTTTATTAATTACATGAGAAAAGTAGTTGAGTTTGCATGCCATTTGCTAAGTCCTTTATCCTCGACTCTTGTGGACCAATCAGTTGGGTTGGGCCCGCACAGGTCGTTTTTTGTTTTCAGGTAAAATATGTTTAAAGTTAAAGATGTTAATATTATAAGGATAAACTGTGCTTTTCATCACTAAGCTTTAATCATATTCTTATTTTGATCACTAAACTTTAACATTATTCGATTTGATATTTCAACTTTTAAATTACTCCGTTTTCTTCTTTTTCTTGGTTACAAAATTACTCCGTTTTCTCACTCCTGCGTTAAATTAGAAACAACATGATGGTTTACCCCCTTTTCGGTGATGTGGAAGGAAGCTGCCCTAGTTTTCTCATTTTTTTAATCTATTTTTCCCATTTCATCATATTCTCAAAAAAATTAAAATTCTTAAATTTTCATCTACATCTCATGTCTTTGTTGACACTATTATTTTATGAAAGTTATTGGATTTTACTAATAATCAGTTAGTCTAGTGGGATGAGACATTATACCCCTTAATCAAGGTCAAGGGTTTGAATACTAGCGATTGTGAATAGAACAAACTGGATTAGGAAAGTTTCCCTTGCTTCTGTAGTACCCAATCTGGATTAGTTGATTAATAGATCAGATACATGTAGTTATACCCAAAAAGTTATTAGATTCTTTTAATATTTGACGTCATTTTCAATAGAATATTTTTTTTGTATCTTTGAATTTAATATTTTTATTTATATATAAGTTTTTTTTGGTATTATTGTCTCTAATTTTCTTTTTTATTGCATTGTAATTTTGATTTTTTTATTTTATTAATAAACTTTTGTTGCCATTTAAAAAAACATGTTTTGTCCATTTCCAAGGTATGGAAATATTTTTTTAATATTTTTCGAAAGTATGTTTAAAATGTGAGATTCGGTATATAAAATTTAAAAATTATTTTAAAAAAGATGAGCAAGATAACCATTGTGCAATTAAATATGTATAAAAAGAGGGATTTAAGAAGAATCAGTTCCTTCTTTCTTAAGACAAATGTTTTTCGGTGGATAATTAAAGTTGTGTGAACTAATAAAAGTACATGTTCCATTTCTTGTAGCATAATACACAAAATGTTACTCAACTAAAGGTTTCAAGCAAGGGTAAGACGTAAGTGGATAACTCTACATGGAATGTCACTTATATGTGTATACATTTTCAATATAAAATAAAATAAGTTATTATTTTCTAACCATATTAGCTTATTAATTAAAAATTAATAATATATTTAAATTTTTAGTTTAAACAATTAATCAAATGTTTTAAACCAATATAACACCTTAAGAGTCCCACGTGAAATAAAAACAAGAATACTTGGCACAAAATAATTAAGCAATTAATGTCGTCTTCTCTCTATCATTTATGTTGTGGAATTCGGGTTAATTTCCACCAATAATAACAAATTCACCTTTCAAACTATTATCTAGGTGACTAATGTGAAAACGATTGTACTAAAAATCACACCAAGGTAGATTCCCAGGAAAGAGGAGGGGTCACAATGGTCCCTCTTAAAACCAACTTTCCTTAGACAGAACTACCAAGACAAGTAATTTTAATAGGATAATAATTAACAACAACTATACCCGACAATAGCTATTAAATAGACATAAAGAGAACACCAAAATTTAACGAGGTTAGGCCAAAATTATGCCTACCTCCTCGAACACTACTAAAATAATATTTCACTAATAGAGGAAATATTACAAAGAGAAAGAAAGAATACAAATAGCCTTTAATATAGAAGAAGGCTTATATTTGTGGGATGCTTAACTAAGGAGGATGATGACTCTATTTATAACAAAAGAATTTCTCCTCCTCCTTATACACAACCAATGTGGGACTTTGCCAAAAAACCAACAAATCTCCACCTTGGCAAATTCCACACATATCTCTCAAAAATCAATCTTCAATAGTGCCTGCAAATTCATCTTTCAATTTGTAACAATATTGACCAAGTCTAAACAATGTTTAAACTTGATCGCAGTTACCACTTTTGTCAACATATCAACAGGATTCTCAGTGGTCCGAATCTTCTGGATTATGACTCCACCATCTTCTAGAATCTCTCGTACAAAGTGATATCGAACATCGATGTGCTTCGTCCTTGCATGGTAAACCTGGTTCTTTGCTAAATCAATAGCACTCTGACTGTCACAATGCACTTTGATGTGCTTTTGTTCCATTCCCAATTCACCAAGCAACCCTTGAAGCCAAATTGTCTCCTTCAGAGCCTCTGTAACTGCAATATACTCTGCCTCTGTAGTAGACAAAGCCACTGTTGACTGTAAGGTGGACTTCCAACTGACTGGTGCCTTTGCAAATGTAAACACATAACCAGTAGTTGATCGACGCTTGTCCAAATCACCTGCATAGTCTGAATCACAATACCCAGCATAGTCTGAATCACAATACCCAACTACACACTGACCATCTTGTTTATCCTGCTGAAAGACCAAACCAACATCTACGGTGTTCAAAATATACCGCATAATTCATTTCACAGCTTGCCAATGCTCCTTTCCAAGATCATGCATATACCTGCTCACAACCCCAACTGCCTGTGAAATATCGGGTCTCGTACACACCATTGCATACATCAAGCTACCAATAACACTTGTATATGGAACCTTTGACATGTATTCCCGTTCTCCATCATCCTTAGGTGACATGGATACACCGAGCTTGAAATGAGGAGTAAGAGGTGTACTAACTGGTTTTGACTTCTCATTCATACCAAACCGTTTTAGTATCTTCCTCAGATATTCTTTCTGAGACAAACAAAGCCTCCCCAATTTCTTATCCCTTGATATCTCCATACCTAGAATCTTCTTTGCTTCACCAAGATCATTCATCTCAAACTCCCTGTTCAATTGAGTCTTTAGTTTCACAATTTCTGTCTGACTCCTGGAAGCTATCAGCATATCATCAACATAAAGAAGAAGATATATATAAGATTCGTCTTGTAGTTTGCGTAAATACACACAATGATCATATTTGCTTCTTGTGTACTTCTGCCCTATCATAAACTTGTCAAATCGCTTGTACCACTGGCTTGGAGATTGCTTCAATCCGTATAGCGATTTTTCTAATTTGCACACCATCTCTTCTTTTTCAGCAACTTTGAATCTATATGGCTGAGTCATGTAGATTTCCTCATCCAAGTCTCCATGTAAAAATGCAGTTTTTACATCCATCTGAACTAGTTCCAAATCCAACTGTGCTACTAAAGCTAACAAAATTCTGATAGAGGAATATTTTACAACTGGAGAAAATACTTCATTATAATCAACTTCCTCCGTTTGAGCGTAGCCTTTAGCCACCAATCTTGCTTTGTAGCGGATGTTATTCTTGTCAGGAAATCCATCTTTCTTTGCATATACCCACTTGCACCCAATTGCCTTCTTTCCCTTCGGAAGACTAGCTAGTTTCCACGTCTGATTATTTTGAAGGGATTGCATTTCTTCATTCACGGCGATCCTCCACTTTTTATGTTCTAAACTTTGGACTGATTCATTAAAAGTGGCAGGAACGTCATCAATTGTAATTGGTGATGCAAAAGAGACTATATCAGCATAACGAGCAGGTTGTCTAATGGTTCTCTTTCCCTTTCTGAGTGTAATTTATTCATGTTGCTGTGGAGGTTCTTGGATCTGAACCTCTTCTTCATCTGACTGTTCTTCTACCATAGGAGAGTCATCATCAGTTTCTTTACTGGCTGGGTCAATTTTGCTTCCTTCAAACTCCACCTATTTGGGAGTTCCATCTGTTTGCTCTAATTTTTTGAAGTCACCTTTCTCAACATGGTAGATTCATCAAAGGTAACATCCCTGCTGAAGATTATTTTCTTTGTTTCTGGACACCAAAGACGATAGCCTTTCACACCAGAGGTAATCCCATAAAGATCACCTTCTTTGCTCTTGGATCTAGCTTTGACTCCTTAACATAGTAGTATGCAGTGGAACCAAACACATGTAAGGAATCATAATCTGTAGCAGGTACTCCAAACCATTTCTCTAATGGTGTTTTACCACCAATAGCAGTTGATGGTAAGCGATTGACAAGGTGACAAGCATAGACCAAAGCCTCGGCCCAAAATTCTTTGCATAACCCAGCATTATACAACATACACCGAACCTTCTCCACTAATGTTCGGTTCATTCGCTCTGCCACCCCATTTTGTTATGGTGTAGATCTGACAGTGAAGTGCCTGACAATACCTTCTTCTTCACAGACTTTTATAAATGGATCATTTTTGTAGTCTCCACCATTGTTTGTACGGAGACGTTTGATTTTTCTGCCTGTTTGAGTATCCACCATCTTTTTCCATTTAAGGAAAAATCCTAGCACCTCATCCTTTGTCTTCATTGTATACACCCAAACTCTCCGGGAAAAATCATCAACAAATGTGACATAATAGTGTGTTCCTCCCAATGAAGTTATCTTGGAAGGCCCCCATACATCTGAATGAACATAATTTAAAATACCTTTAGTATCACGGATTGTTGTTCTAAATTTCACACTCATCTTATTCCCTTTGATGCAATGCTCACAAAAAGCTAATTTGCAAGCCCGAGCACCCTTCAATAATCCTTGATCTATCACCAATTTCAAGGATTTTTCACCAACATGCCCCAAGCGCATATGCCATAACCTGGTTGCTTCTGACTCCTGTTCATCAGTAGAAGCTGCCACTGCTGTTATCCCAACAATTGTACTACCCAGAAAGTAATACACATTATTTTTTTTCCGGATTCCCTTCATTATCACCAGTGCACCAGAGATAATCCTCATAATCCCATCTTTTGCCCTCACTTCTAAACCTTTTGACTCTAAGGTTCCTACAGAGATGAGATTTCTCATTAAATCTGGTGCATAATGGACACCTGTTAAGGTTCTGATTGATCCATCCTGATTCTTCAAGTGAATTGAACCAATCCCAAGTGTGTCAAGAGGGGAATTATTTGTTGTGTAGACAATTCCACCTTTTAGTTCTTTAATATCAAAGAACCATTCTCTATTGGGGGTCATATGGTGGCTACAAGCTGAATCTAACAGCCATGAACTGGAACAGCTGGTTGATGGCGTAGCAGTGAATGCGAGATCTGAATCTGCATCATCATACTCGACCATATTTGATTCTGAGACAGCCTTTCCCCTTTCAGGTTTGCCTTTGTTCTTTAGCCTGGGACATTCTTTCTTCCAGTGCCTTTTTTCTCGACAAAAGGCACATTCATCTTTGCTCAATCTGGACTTTGACTTTGATCTCCTTCTCCTTCCTTTATTCTAACTCTTTGAACAACCTCTAACAACAAGAGTTTATGCTTCGACACTTGTGTTTTCTTGTTTGTCTTTCTTTCTCAATTCATAACTATACAAGGCAGCAGTTACTTCACTGAGAGACACATCAACTTTCCCATGAAGGAGAGTAGTTTCAAGATACTCAAACTCATCATGAAGTGATCCCATCAACATCAGAGCCAGATCTTCGTCTTCAAAAGTCACGTCCATATTCATCAGATCAGTCACCAGCTGATTAAAGCTAGTAATGTGATCATTCTTAGTAGAGCTTGTTCTGACCGCTTTTCTTCAAAAAATTCTCCTCCATTGCCTTCCACAATTTACTTGTAGAAGTTTCCTTAGAAAATGCATACTTCTGCTCTCTAGAAAGACACGATCGAATAGTACCACATGTCAATCTATTGATCCTCTTCCATTCTTTCTCCTCAACATCATATGGTTTCTCTCCTTTAATATCAATGTATAGACCCTGCTGAAATAGGGCATCTAGAACCTCATTTTGCCACATGTCGAAATGACTGGTGCCATCAAAAATCTCTACTGCAAATCTAACATTTGTCACAGCTGTTGACGACGATGTGGATGTTTTTCTTGCGTCTGCCATTTCTGCTACACATTCTATTTAATAATTGTCAATGCGGAATGCCAATTATCCCAAGGAAATTTTTTCTGATGTGGAATATCAGCCTAAGCCGCAACCACAGAGCATACTAAAATAAACCAAGAGCTCTTATACTAATTGTTGTGGAATTTGGGTTAATTTCCACCGATAATAACAAATTCACCTTTCAAACTATTATCTAGGTGACTAATGTGAAAACGATTGTACTAAAAATCACACCAAGGTAGATTCCCAGGAAATAGGAGGGGTCACAATGGTCCCTCTTAAAACTCACTTTCCTTAGACTGAACTACCAAGACAAATAATTTTAATAGGACAATAATTAACAACAACTATACTCGACAATAGCTATTAAATAGACATAAAGAGAACATCAAAATTTAACGAGGTTAGGCCAAAATTATGCCTACCTCCTCGAACACTACTAAAATAATATTTCACTAATAGAGGAAATATTACAAAGAGAAAGAAAGAATACAAATAGCCCGTAATATATAAGAAGGCTTATATTTGTGGGATGCTTAACTAAGGAGGAGGATGGCTCTATTTATAACAAAAGAATTTCCCTTCCTCCTTATACACAACCAATGTGGGACTTTGCCAAAAAACCAACAATTTACACGTAGTTCCCGGAGAAGTTATAATCATGAAAACGAAAAAATAGAAAGATAGATGAAGAGAAGTAAATAATACAAAAACAAGAAAATAAAAAGATTTTTAAAAAGGTTAAAAAGAGAAAAATTTAAAGAAGTAGATTCAATACGTATATTTTGAAAATAAGCGCAGAGATTGAGAGAGATATTTTGAAGTTTTTCAATTCTCACGTTGTAATTGAGTCATCGCTTTAACTCTCGGCTTGAAAGAAAATTAAAGAAAACGAAAATAGAAGAAAATAATTTTTTATTAAACTAAAGAAAGAAAGAAAAAAGAATCAATTAGGCTTACCCTAAGGAGTATTTATAGATTTCTAAAAATCCTAAAAATAAGATGAAAAATAAAAGATAATTGTTTAAACTTAAATCCTAAAAGATAATTCTTAAACTTGAATTGAAAATACTTGAAATGCTCCAGCCGTCCATCAACCTTCTAGAATTGTTAATTGGACATTATTAATTGGACATTCTAAAAGCTATTGATTCATTGCCACATAAGCATTTCATGCCTAAATTTATGTCCACCGTTTCAGCCTTGATTCAAAAACAAAAAGTGTAGTTTTCAAGCCTTTTAAACATATTTTTGTAAAAATCATTGTCCCGCACAAAAATCGTGTGAATCCATAAAAATGATATGAATAGTAATAAATTCAGTGAATCCAAATCAGCAATAAAGATAAATAAACAATGAACATTTAAGCATAAAATGTAGCACAACATAGACATTAGTCTTGCTTTTCCTCTAGTGATTTCATCATCAATTATCATTTTTTTTCTAGAATCCATAAAAATGATATGAATAGTAATAAATTCATGTGAAAACGAGGAGCGTTTTATATTCGTATAAACATACTTCAAAGAGAAAGAGTAATTAATTTTAAAATTCAAGTGGGGGAGATAATAATGGAAAATGCAGGAAGAGGGTTGTCTATTTGTCTGGAAATTAGGGCATTAATGTGGGGGAGGTGAGACATGCTTAGTAGGAAATCCATGATTTGGACATGTCAGGAAGATGGCTTAATTTATCACCCTCCCCCATGTGATTCTTAACCTCTCAATGCTTCCTTTTAAAAAAAAATTATAATGTATTTTATCCTTTAATACTTTTTCATTGGCTCGATACACCTCAAATCTCAAGCAACGGATACAAAAAAGAGTTTGGGTTGTATTTGCTTTTATTAATTATTTAACGTACATAAACTTTTGCGGGAAAACGAAAATTCGGCTGTGTCGATGGGCGACGTGAGGGCCTCTACAAAGGGTTTACGAAAATAGTTTGTATAATCCACACAACATGTCATTGTATTTTCTTAATTATGTCGGCCATGAATTATTAACATCCAACACGGAAAAAGAAACGATGAACATGGACCATTGAAGACAAGCATGGCTGACTTCCATGCCACGAGGCGCCACCTATCTAGATCACGGATCAATCCATTCTAAGCACTTATAACACAAAAACAATGAACACGGATTAATTATGAAACTCGAACAAGCGCATGCACATTTGTACTTTTGTTTTACTATGTTAAATCTTATTTTGATTTTCTTCTACTTTTACTATGTAGAGAGGATCACATAATATAATATATATTCAAAATTGCAACTTAAAAATTGTTTATGTTAGTCAATGTTTCGGAATTAGATAGACAATTAGGGTTTGGCATTTGCTGTTTCGATTAATAGAGTCGGTGAAGGGCAATGCGGATAATGATAATTTCATTAAATATTTTGTTGGTTACCTTCTAAAGTTATGCACGAAACCGCTACTCTGGAACCAAATATTAATTAAGTTGCAGATACAACCAGACAACTGTCTTTTAATACTCTCATCAATTTGATAATTCCTGGTCACCAACTTAATTTTAGTGCATTCAATCAACTTCAAATTTGTACTTTAGTATCCATAATTATTTCAATTATTTAACTATATAATTATATAAAAATAAAAATAAAAATAACATCAATATAATTTTACTTGTAAAATATTTTTTCATCATAATGCATGGGATAATTTTTTTTAAGAATAATTATTTATGTTTAGTAAAAATAACAATAATAATCAATGTCTACTCGATTAAGTCATACTTTGTTAAATTTTAAGTAAAACTTCAAGAATTACTTATGGAAAATACCAAGAGAGATTACCCTTAAAATAAAATCTTACTATACTCATTATAATGACACGAGGCTAGACTGTTGGCTAGCTGTTCCGTACGGCCCTTAGTCGCTTTTCTCGGTTGCTAGGCGCTAAGGCAGCCTTGAAATATAAGTTTGGTTGCTTAGCTTGTTACAAAAGTAAGCATAAAGAGAGTATGAATGGAAATAAGAGATGCATGAGAGTATTTGACTTGAAATACGAGTTAGTCTTATTTCCAAGAAAAATAATGAATTAATACAATGGGGGTGGGGGCCCCATTTTATAATGAGAATCCCCTAAGAGTTAATGACTAAGTCTACTTCTACTCTAACTAAAAGTGCATCCCTACTTTAGTTAAAAGTCTAAAGGTTGAATCCTACTTAAACAAAGATGGTGGCTTTTTCCCTTTTCTTAAGGAGGGCCTATATTGGCTTGGAGGGGCCTCGAGTCACGGTAAGCTCGGCCTTATCCAATTTCGGTGCGGGCTTGGCGCATCCCTTGGTGCATTTTGGGATAGACTTGGTGCTCCGCCTGATGCGTCTAGTCCTGGGAGTGCTATAGAGCACGCGGATGTGCACCAGTGGGTGTTGGACTCGCCCTCACGGTCGTGGTCCGTGACATTCTTCCCCACTAGTTCTAGCGATGCCCTCATTGCTTGGCTTGAATGAAATTACTCGATTTTATCCTTGAATTTCCATAGGGCTCCGGCAGGTTCCCAACTCTCCTCACTTTCAGGAAGCCCATTCCATTGAACAAGGTATTCGTGCCTTGGTTTGTGTCCAACTCGGTGATTGGCTCTTTCAGATTGGATGACTTTAACTTCCCTTTTGTAAGAGGCTTTTATTCCAACTGGAGCTCGATGGGAAATACTTTGATCGAGATCATCTTTGTCTGGATGAAAAGACTTGAGTAGGCTCACGTGTAACACAGGGTGAGCCCTGATGGTTTGTGGCAAGTCTAACTTGTAGGCCATGATGCCTATTTTTTTCTTGATTTTGAATGGTCATTCGTATCTTCGCACCAACCCTTTATGTTTATATTGGTTGTGTAAGATGTTTGTGAGTTTGACAAGAACTAGGTATGCTTCTTGGAAATTTACGTCCCTTCAACTTTTGTCTGCCACTTCTTAGTATGTTTCCCTATTTTATAAAGGCAGGCTCGGGCTAACTCATGGTTATCTTGCCATTCCTTGGAAAATTAATAAGCTGATTGATTGGGTCCTTGGTACCCAATTATAATTGTGTTGGGTGTAAGCAGCTGTTGCCCGTTTACAATCTCGAACGGGCTTTGGTTAGTGGTTTCGCTCTTTTGCAAGCTGTTGGAAAATTGTTCCACGTCCAGGAGATTTGGTCAGTCGCGTTGTGTAGCACTTACATAATTCCTAAGGTAAATTTCTAGAAGGGCAATGACTCTTTCAGTTTGCTCATCGGTTTGTGGGTAGAATGTAGTTAAAAGTTCAGGCTTGTTGTAACACTCCCAACCCATATCCGACCCGGATCCGAATCTGAGGTGTCACATTGACTTCTCAAATCGTTTGCTTTTACAAAATAACAAAAAAATCATTTAATATTTACAATAAAGCCGAATAGTTTCTATTATATAAAACATATGGATTTACAAAACCTATTAGAGCATACTTGATCCAAATCTTTAATTACATGCCAACTGCTTTCAATAAAACAAAATACATAAGATTCAAGTCTTTTCTGATCTGATATTTAGAAAGGAGAAGCTGACCTGGCTTGCCCATCTTCGATCCCTTTTCATCTTCTCATAACATACGTGTGAAACACTCACACACTAAGTCATTGACTTAGTGAGGCATAATAAAACATATAATGGAAACTTAACTACCTAACAATACATAATTATTCCATATAATAATATCATGCAAAAGCATATAACAATTCATATAACCATTGCATACATATATATATATATATTATCATTCTCAACCTTCTTATAGTTATAAATATTATTGTTATTCATTCCTTTCATCATGTGATCTTATCCTTAATACTTATACACATCATATCATATATTTCACACAACAAACACATAACAACACATACATTTTATACATATTATATATTTTAGTTGCCCATGGTACATATATGAGAACTAAATATATGTGAGTACATAGAGGTTGTGCACATATGTTGTCACCACAACTCGTATAGGGTCCCACTAGTGGCGTATAAAATTTTCCTGAAAGACCTTGTAGATGTACCGAAGGAACACATATAACCCTCAACTCTTAGCATGACAACTATACCTCTAGTTCTCATTTCACATAACATAGGCATTATCATTATGTTTATCACATATTCACATATTCATATAATCACACAAATCATCACATACTTATATCCTTGTACTTGTAATATCGTATCTTCTTTTCATATATATTATGTAATATTCTCATGTATGCTCATAGTTCATTGTCATATAGATAACATATCACATAACTTGTATCATGTAACATATACTTTGTTCTCTTATGATCACATATTCATAAATCCCTTATATTTATATCACATAACTTATATTATCTCCTCATGTAATCACATTTATTATTTACACTAATTCACAGGGTTTATCATACTATCATGAATTCATATAGATCATGTAACATATACAATAACATATATCACATTACTATATACTAATTTAATCTATGTACCTAGTTCAGTTTCACATGATTCCTATAAGCTTTTCATAGGGCTTCTTAGTTCTTCACTCTATAATTCCTATATCGTAGTTTCATTTAAACATATAAATATTCCTCATATAGCTTATTTTATAGGTCCGCATCATCAATGATGTTCATGTCTCCTAATTTATATAATATTCTTATATTATCCTATAGGTAGCATATTTAATCACATATCACAGGTTCATATAATCATTTATGTCCAAATCATATAACTTGTATAATATTCTTATATAATCACATATCTCATGTAACATTTTAGTATAGTCTTGTAACTTATATCTCTTTCTCTTGTTATCACACAGTACAATCATAATCAATATTCTATTCATACAATCATATATGAAAAATGTCGGAAACAGACTTATCGCAAGTCTAATTTTCCATCAAATCATATTTCATACTAGTATGCACTCAGCTGGCCTCACTAGTCAATACCGATCTCTTATCTCTTTCTCGATGACTATTACTTGGTCAACTTGTCCGAACTTTGCTCTCGATCGCTATCTACATGAATATACAATCCAATAAATATCGGGATTCGAATTACTCGAAAAGATTCTTACCAATGCAAACTAAATAAAACAATAATTTCTAATTTTCAACTTAAGTAGTATCGATACTACCAGTACAGTACCGATACCTCTATGCTTGTAGTATCGATACCCTTCCACGGTATCGATACCTATTTTCGATTCTATAATTTCATCTCAAGAATGGTACCGATACCTCCACATTGGTATCGATACCCATGGCAATGATACTACCACTTCAGTATCGATACCCCTTGAAGATTTATCCCATTTCAGCCTTATGGCATCGATACTATTCATGCAATATCGATACCCACACATAGTTATCTCTTAATATTGCCTTGTAGTATCGGTACTTACTCAACCAGTATCGATGCTACCAACCCAGATTCTACTTCACTACCCCAAAAATTATCATCATTTTGCTTAAATCCACTTATTTCACTCCCTTCATACCCTTAAACTCAATTGCATATGCTTAAACCATCTTTTATCACTATAACACCTTATCATCTTCTATATCTCATCATAATTCTTAAAACTAAAAATGTTACTAATTTATCAACATGTTCCAAATTCATTTCTAAAACTTTGAATCTCTTATATCAACTCATGACAAGTCAAATTCAACTTCAAAATCTATTTACTCCTTCTTTTTCAATAATTTACTCAAAAACGCATTTTACTTAATCTCTCATATCTCATCCATCTTTGAGTTTTTACTTCTTCGTAAGCTTCCTTAAGCTTTCTTAATACCCAAATAATCAAAAACAATTTAAAAATGAAAGAAATAATCAAGTTGACACCAACTCACCTTACCAATGAAGTCACGGGAAGAAGAATATATTAACCCCAAGTCTCCAGACTTTTCTTTCATTTCCTCTCATCTCCACGTGATTTATATCTATAAAAGGAAAGGTAAAAATCTTTCTTATCAAAATACCATTATACCCTTTTCATTTCCAAATTTAACTACTAAATCTAACACCAAAATTCTTTAATTAAGTTCTTGAATTTATCAAATTTTTGAATTCAGACACTAAGTTTTAAAAACTTACATTTTAGTCACTATTCTGGTTTTTGGGATGTTATAAATCTCCCCCTTTAAGAAAATTCATCCTCGAATTTTCACTGTATAAATAGATGGGTACTGTCTATATGCATTTTATTTGAATTCCCATGTTGCTTCCACTGCCTTATGATTCTTCACAAAATTTAACCAACGAAATCATTACATTCTTTAATAACTTACCTTCCTATGTCACAATTCACACCAATTCTTTCTCATGGAGCAATTCAAATTAAATTCTAATTCTTTTGATGCTATAATGTGAAAAAAGGTCTATTCAATATTTATTTCTTCCAATTTACAAAGGAGTTTTGTTAACTATAAGCTATCTTAGGATGATCTTAGTTAATTTTACTCTTTTTCAACTTCCTTGATCCAATCTGTCTGTATCAAATCTCAATATTGTTATTCAAACCAACTTATTGGTATACAATATTTCTTTTACACCAAATTTCACTTAAATCTATCTTGATACCTTTCTCAATTTGCTGACATACCACTCATTACAAACTATCTTAATAATAAATCTTTTTGTAGCATGACAACATTCATTCGATTTTAAGTCTTTAGATCTCCCTTTTTCCTACCTATTTCCTACTTGACCCACATGAAATTTTGATCTTACTCTCAAGATCCTTAAATCATTCTTATAACAAAAGCTTCAATTTATTTCTTTCATCATTCTTTAATTATTTTGCAACAACAACCAAACCTTTATTCTTGTATCATCTTCATCCAAATACAATACTTATATATATTTTTTATCCTCTTAAAAGTAACACTCTTGTTTTTAACCATTGAATCAGAGAGAAATATAATCATTATCTCTTAGACCACACTTACATGGCTAAGAAACACAACATTAAACAAATACATTTCACACTTAGCTAACTTCTTTTGGCATTTTCTTCTGATCTTTTTAAATTCAATTCCACTCAACTTACATAACCTTTTTCATACCAAAAATAATATACTTAACTAACTATCTATCTATACATGAATACAAATGTTACAACAAATTCGAATTCCCAAGACCTTATTCAAAGGTTTCCATAACTTGAAGGTAACAAATCCTTTATCATAGATAGTCAAAAATATAAACTTCACAACATCAAACAATCTTTTCATATTACCTTTTGTACTTTTCCAAGGAATCATCTCCTCAATATCAAACTTATAATTTCTACTTCCATATAACTCTTGTTATATTTGATCCTTTAAACTTCATCATTTATTTTACTTATATACTTACTTCTTCACTCCTCAAAATCTTCTTACAACATAGATTATATTTTTTCTTCTTGCTTCAATACTATTTTCCAATCACTTATACTTATCTCTGATTACCAATCTTTATTGTATCTTCATAACTTTAATAGTTAGCTTTACTTATACATAACCTCATTATTTATCATCTCTTGTAGTTGTATTCCCTCTACTTAATTCATCAAGTACCAATTCCAAATAATCACTTGATATTTTTTAAATAATTCTTCTATTGCTTCGTAACTTTCTTCAGATATACAAATCCTTATTTCGTTGACTACATCACATCTACATGACCAAGATACACAACCATACACAAATCCTCTTTATACTTGATTAGCTTAACTTAACATTATCTTATAATTCTTTAACTCTATTACACTTACTATTACATATCCTCCTTAGTCAACGCCCACTCTTTTAATCTATGGCACAAGCCCTCATCATACCAATCATATACATCCTTTCCAATCAAAGTTAACTCAACAATAATTTAATTAACTTATCAAACCCGCATTCTTACTCATACACAATGCAATTTCCTTGGTTCAAACTCAAACATTCCTACTTCCTTTGTCTTATAAACTGATCACCAATGTACGCATTCTTAAACTCTTCCAAAACCATATCTACATCACTTGATCTTTTAATATTCTCATGATAACATCTATTCACTCTACTCTAACTTGTTAGTGTAGCAAAGGAACTACTCCACTTCAGAACAATGGAGGTCTTCCAACCCGATTCGGATGCGTTTTCAATTTCTAGAAAATAATCCTTAATATTTTAAATTTTTTTTACAAAAGCACTCTCCATCCTGTCTAGCTAGGGTAAGTGAATTGCTACTACCTTCAGGTATATCGCCTCTCGCTTTACTTAAAAAATTCTCATAGTTAAACATCTAATATAACATAACAATTTAATCCTATTAGCAAGATAACATACTCCTTACACTATCAGATCAAAAAAAAATCAATTTGTGCTGGCATGTATACATTTTAAAACTCATTTGACTTCGATTTAAGCCTAGAATCGGCTAAAACTTAGCTCTGATGCCATTAAATGTAACACCCCAACCCGTATCCGACCTGGATCCGAATCTGAGGTGTCACATTGACTTCTCAAATCGTTTACTTTTACAAAATAACAAAAAAAATCATTTAACATTTACAATAAAACCGAATAATTTCTATTATATAAAACATATGGTTTTACAAAACCTATCAGAGCATACTTGATCCAAATCTTTAATTACATGCCAACTGCTTTCAATAAAACAAAATACATATGATTCAAGTCTTTTCTGATCTGATCTTTAGAAAGGAGAAGTTGACCTGGCTTGCCCATCTTCGTTCCCTTTTCATCTTCTCGGAACCTACGTGTGAAACACTTACACGCTAAGTCATTGACTTAGTGAGGCATAATAAAACATATAATGAAAACTTAACTACCTAACAATGCATAACTATTCCATACAATAATATCATGCAAAAGCATATAACAATTCATATAACCATTGTATACATATATATTATCATTCTCAACCTTCTTATAGTTATCAATATTATTGCTATTCATTCATTTCATCAAGTGATTTTATCCTTAACACTTATACACATCATATCATACATTTCACACAACAAACGCATAATAACACATATATTTTATACATATTATATCTTTTAGTTGCCCATGATACACATGTGAGAACTAAAGATATGTGAGAACATAGAGGTTGTGCACATATGCTATCATCACAGCTCGTATAAGGTCCCACTAAGGGCATATAAAATTGTCCCGAAGGACCTTGTAGATGTCCCGAAGGACCACATATAACCCTCGACTATTGGAATGCTAATTATACCCCCAGTTCTCATTTCACATAGCATGGGCATTATCATTATGTTTATCATATATTCACATATTCATATAATCAAACAAATCATCATATACTTATATCCTTGTACATGTAATCTTGTATCTTCTTTTCACATATATCATATAACATTCTCATGTATCATCATAACTCATTGTCATATAGATAACATATCACATAGCTTGTATCATGTAAGATATATTTTGTTCTCTTATGATCACATATTCATAAATCCCTTATATTTATATCACATGGCTTATATTATCTCATCATGTAATCACATATATTATTTATACCAATTCACATGGTTTATCATACTACCATGAATTCATACAGATCATGTAATCTATACAATAATATATATCACATCATTATATACTAATTTAATATGTGTATTTAGTTCAGTTTCACATGATTCCTATAAGCTTTTCATAGGGCTTCATAGTTCTTCACTCTATAATTCCTATATTGTAGTTTCATTTAAACATGAAAATCTTCCCCATATAGCTTACATTATAGGTTCGCATCATCAATGATGTTCATGTCTCCTAATATATATATTGTTCTCATATTATCCTATAGGTCAATACTACTTATCTTATCTTACTTATTATTTAATCATATAATTCCATTATACTAGTTCAAATAGATTATCATAAAATCAGGTACTTGCCTAACTCATGTTCATATTGTTTATATCACATTTTCATATGCTTACCTAGAGCATAACACATATATCTTTACTTATAGACCTCATGTCATTTCTTATAGATCAAATAGATCCTTTATACCAATTCACATATATCAGGTAGCATATTTAATCACATATCACAGGTTCATATAATCCTTTATGTCCAAATCATATAACTTGTATAATATTCTTATATAATCACATAACTCATGTAACATTTTTGTATAGTCTCGTAACTTATTTCTCTTTCTCTTGTTATCACACAGTACAATCATAATCAATATTCTATTCATATAATCATATATGAAAAATATCGAAAACAGACTTATCGGAAGTCTAATTTTCCATCCAATCATATTTTATACTAGTATGCACTCACTAAGCCTCACTAGTCAGTATCAATCTCTTATCTCTTTCTCGATGACTATTACTTGGTCAACTTGTTCGGAGTTTGCTCTCGATCGTTAGCTACACGAATATACAATCTAATAAATATCGAGATTCGAATTACTCGAAAAGATTCTTACCAATGCAAACTAAATAAAACAATAATTTCTAATTTCCAGCTTAAGTAGTATCAGTACTACCATTACAGTATCGATACCTCTATGCTTGTAGTATCGATACCCATTTTCAATTCTGTAATTTCATCTCAAGCATGGTATTGATACCCATGGTACCAATGCTACCACTTCACTATCGATACCACATGAAGATTTATCCCATTTTAGCCTTATGGTATCTATATTGTTCATGCAGTATGGATACCCATACATAGTTATCACTTACTATTGCCTTGTAGTATCGGTACTTACTCAACCAGTACCGATATTACCAACCCAAATTCTAATTCACTACCTCAAAATTATCATCATTTTTCTTAAAATCCACTTGTTTCACTTCCTTCATGCCCTTAAACTCAATTACATATACTTAAACCATCTTTTATCACTATAAGACCTTATCATCTTCCATATCTCATCATAATTCTTAAAACTAAAAATCTTACTAATTTATCAGCATGTTCCAAATTCATTTCTAACACTTTGAATCTCTTATATCAACTCATGAAAAGTCAAATTCAACTTCAAAATCTATTTACTCATTCTTTTTCAATAATTTACTCTAAAACTCATTTTACTTAATCTCTCATAACTCATCCAGCTTTGAGTGTTTTACTTTTCCCTAAGCTTCTTTAAGCTTTCTTAATACCCAAAGAATCAAAAACAACTTAGAAATGAAAGAAATAACCAAGTTGACACCAACTCACCTTACCAATGAAGTCAATGGAAGAAAAAGATACTAACCCCAAGTCTCCAGACTTTTCTTTTATTTACTCTCATCTCTACGTGATTTATATCCATAAAAGGAAATATAAAAATCTTTCTTATCAAATGACCATTATACCCTTTCTATTTCCAAATTTAACTACTAAATCCAACACCAATATTCTTAGACTAAGTCCTTGTATTTATCAATTTTTTGAATTCAAACACCAAGTTTAAAAAACTTACATTTTAGTCACTATTCTGGTTTTTGGGATGTTACACTTGTCCCCATAAATTTAAATAGCTCACTCCAAAACCTGCACTTGAATCGGGTGTCTCGATCACTGATGATTGTATTTGGAATGCCCCAATATTTTACTACATGTTTGAGGAACACACGGGCTGCTTCCTTGGCTGGGCATACTTTAGACGCGGGGATGAATGTTTCATACTTGGAGAACCTATCAACTACCACCATGATGTTTGATAGTCCATCCGAGTGTGGGAGTCTGACGATAAAGTTCTTTGAGATGATTTCCCTTGGTCGTTCGAGAATGGGCAAAGGTTGTAGCAATCCTATTGGTTTTTTCATTACTATCTCATCTTGTTGGCACACAAAGCATTTTTTCAAGTAGGCCTCTACGTCTTCGCTCATGTGCGGCCAGTAGTAATATTCGTTTATTAAGGTCATTGTTCGATGGATCTCGGGATGTCCTACCCACTTGGAATTGTGTCATTTCATAAGAAGTTCCTTGTGTAGTTTCCCATATTTTGGTATATAGATACGGTGCCCACAGGCATATAGTAAATCTCTCTCAAGCCAAAATCTTTTGGATTTGCCTTCTTTGGTGTATTCGATCAGCGATTTGACTTTTGAATCATGTGATAACCCTTCCTTTAAGTGTTATAACATTTGTCCTTTTGGTGAGCTAATGACTTCGATGTTGTACCTTCGACTTAAGGCATCGGCGACACAATTTACCTTTCCTGACTTGTGTTTCATGGAGAAATCAAATCCGACAAGGAATTCTTGCCAACGAGCTTGTTTGGAGGATAATTTTCTTTTATCAAGAAGTAGTTGTTCGCGATGTTTTCAGTGAACACTATGAATTTTGATCCAAGTACATAGTGTCTCTATAGACGTAAGTTGTGTATTACAACAGTCATTTTTTTTTCATGGACTGCGTATCTTTTTTAATTCTCATTGAGTTTTTGACTTTCATAGGCAATTGGGTGTCCATCTAGCATAAGAACTCCCCCGATGGCAACATCGAATGCATCAGTATGAATCTCGAAAGGCTTGATGTAGTTTGGCAGGCACAACACTGGCTCGCTCATTAGAGTGAGTTTGATCTTGTCAAAGGCCTCTTGGAATTTTTGTTCCCCACCTTGACTTGTATTTCTTAAGTAGTTCAGTTAAGGGAGTGGCGATCCTGGAGTAGTCTTTGACAAATCTTCGATAGTAATTGGTTAATCTTAAAAAGGATCTTAGTTCGGTTACCTTGATTGGTAGCTTTCAATCTTCAATGACTCGGATCTTGTCCTTATCTATTTGGATCATGACATCTCCTATGATGTGGCCTAATAAGGGGACTTTCTTTTGGGCAAACGAGCACTTTTCTTCTTTGCGTAGAACTCGTTTTCTCGTAAGACTTGAAACACTTGCCTCATATGTTGGACATGTTCTTCCAATGTCTTGTTATATATTACGATGTTGATAAATGTTTAATTTAGTTAATATTTTGCTTTTAAATTACTCATTAATCATTGGTTTTATGGCTTATTTGTTCGTTTTAATTTATTTTCTGTGCAGGATGTCAGATTCTGAAAATTGCACTAAAAGAAAGGCATTTTGCAATTTTTATTATTTGGTCAAGACTGGAGACATGGACATGACTTTGGGCATGACACGGTTTGACGTAGCAGTTTCTAGAAGGTCCAGTCAGCGCTTCTAGAAGAACGAATAGATCAGTCATACGTTTCTGCAATTCGGATTTGAATTAAACTCAAGTTTTAAGATAATATTTTTTATCTTTGTTTTAGGTATTTTAGTTTAAATAGGTTTTAGTATTTAATTAAGTTTTAGGGTAATATTTTAAATATTATATTTTATCTTTGTATTTTAGTTTAAATAGGTTTTAGTATTTTAATTAGGATTTAGGATATTATTTTAAATAGTATTTTATTTTATCTTGTTTTAGGTATTTTAGATTAAATAGTTTTAAGTATTTTATTTAGGATTTAAGTTATTATTTTAGGAATTATTTTTAGCTTGTTTTTAGGAATTTGAAGGCTATAAATACCCTCTCAGGGTAAGCCTAGAAACATATCTCTCTCATCTGAGAATTAAATCTTCTTTTTCTCTCTAGCTTAATCTCTATTTTTCGCATACTTCTTCTATTTTCTTTTAAAATTTTGTTTTCAGATATGTTAAGTATGACTTTTGTCATGTTTAGCTAAATTTCTTTTAATTCGAAGGCTAAAGCGAAGGCTCAATTCCAAACCTGAGAATTTTAAGGTACTTAAATCGCTTCGGATTTTTATCTTTGTTTTCTGGGCTTATTTTTCAAATCAAGACGATTTTCAACATTGGTCTGGATATTGTTATGGTTAACGTTGGAAGAAGGATTGGCTTATTGAAGTACAATCAACTTCCTAAGAACACACTTAGCAAAATTGTTTGCTAAGAGGAAACGAATATCAGAATAAGTTATTGTTGAAACAACATAATCCGAGTCGACAGCGAGGAATTGTTCTTGTAATAACTGACGTGAATTTTGAAGTAAAAATTAGTTTCGATGATCAGAGGAATTTGAGGCAAAGCTTAAGTCTGAGGCTGCTTTCACTATAAGTTTCTCTTTATCTCAATCTCTTTAAATTATTTATTTAATTATTTTTATTTTATTCTAATTGTAACATCCTCGATATCAGGCTAGTGACCTAAAGGTGAATTTTGAAAGCATTGTGTTCAATTTCGAAATAAGTTAAAAGTTCAGAATTTTAATTTGAGAATTTTGAGGTTGGATTTAATAGTAAAGTTTGAAAGTAATAAGGGTATTATGGTCTTTTCTAAGAGAAGATTTTTTTTATTTCTCTTTTAGGGGATATAAAAACGTTGGAAATAAGGGAAATGAGTTTCCAGAGTTTTCTTCTTCTCCTTTCTTCTTCACGCGTGGAAGCCAAGAGCAAAGGTGAGAATTTTTATTAGTTGATTATTATTTGAATTCTAAGTTGGTTTTGATTCTCTGGAAAGTAAGAAAGCTTAAAGAAGTATAAAGATAAGTGAAAACTCAAAGATGAAGAGGTTAGAAGAGATTAAAGAAAATGGGTTTTTAAGTGAAATTTTGAATAAGAAGGTTTAAATGAATTTGGAGGATGAATTTGACTTGTCATCTATAAGAATAAGAAGTTAGAAGTGTTAGAATTAAGTTTGGATAACATGGAAAATTGGGTATGATTATTGATTTCCATATGAAAGATGGAATTTTGAGGTTAAAGATGAGATAAATGAATATTAATGAGTTTAAGTATGTATATGTAAGTTAGGAATATGAAAGGGGTTGAAATATGAAGGATTTAATCCAAAAAGAATGAATTTTTGGGTTCAAAAAGAGGATTCTGGGTAGAGTGCATCGATGCATATTCATAGTACACCGATGCATATTCATAGTGCACCGATGCAACAAGGTTAAAACCCAAAAATTGTTTGAAGGTGTATCGATGCACAGGTAGTGCATCGATGCACTCTTTTAATCTAAAAACATCGAATGCAATTGGTGCATCGATGCATAAGGCATGCATCGATGCATCCCAGTAATAAACAAACATCGAATGTATTTTGTGCACCGATGCATAAGTAGTTCATCGATTCATCGGTAGGGAATGCATCGATACACTGTGCAGTGCATCGATGCATACCTTCATTAAAAGATGAAATGGGCTTTTCTTTTAGCCTAAGAAGTGACAATTTAGAAGATATCAATTAGTATACTGATATGTATCAATGTATTATTATGATGTAGATATAGAATGAATCTTGTTCCGAAATAATCTAAGGATTAAGATTGATTCAAAGCAAACAAGGCTAAGGTGAGTGCACATTCTCTAGTATATGAGGTTCAAGGGAAAATAAGACTTTTGATAAGTCTATTTCCAATAGTGAAAAACATGAATTCATAGAAGTATGTATTTGTTATGATTTATATGTGTGCATGAGTATATGTGTTATTGATATGAATATGGTAAGTAAAAGGGATTAATGGTGATGATAAGAATAATAATAAGGATAATGAAATGATAGGTATATGTGAATATAGGTATTGAGGTGTTTTTGTATGTATTGTAAGATTATATGTTTATGTGATAACATAATGAGATGACAATGATTTACATACCATATGAACACATGAGAAATGTTATGAGCTATATGAAAGAGAAAGTATATGTGATACGTGAAGGTGAATCATATGTTTATATGAATATGAACTCATATGAGAATTGACATGAACTACGTGATTACATGTATATGTGAATGAAACCATGAGCTTATATGAATATATGATATGGTTACATGAATACAAAAAAGGATATAAAAGATAATGCCCATGTTATGTGTCATGAGAGCTAGGGGTATAGTTGGCATGCCAAGAGTCGAGGGTCTATGTGGTCCTTCGGGACATATATGTATTCTTTGGAACATGTGTAAAGTCTGGTGAGACACATACTTGATCCTTGGCATATGTATATGATTCTTAAGGAATGATATGTGGTCCTTCGGGACATATATATATTCTTTGGAACATGTGTGAAGTCTGGTGAGACACATACTTGATCCCTAGTATATGTATATGATTCTTAAAGAATGATATGTGGTCCTTATGGACATTATTATATGGCACTACGATGTAATTCTATGCGGCACTCCGGTGCAATTATATGTGGCACTTCGGTGCAATTATATGAGCTGTGGTGACAGCATTGGTGCACGACCTCTATGTACTTGCATATCTTTAGTTCTCACATGTGTATCATGGGCTATTAAATAGATAATATTAATAAAAATGAAGATGATATTATAGATGTCTGGGTGTACGTGTTTTATGATAGTATATATGGTATATGTTATATGATATACATGAGTACAAGTTAAGGTATATGTGAATTAGTATAATTGATTGAAATGATGATATAATAGTGAGTTTATAAGATATATGATATGGACATAAGAGATCATAGGAACATGAGATAAGAGATATGAATGATAATGACATTTATGTATGTATATATATTTGTTACATGTAAAAGTATGAGTTGTATGAAATGATAGTAGTAATTGTTTATGTATGATTATTAGTTATCGTTTACCTTATATGTTTATTGCCTCACTAAGTCTTTGACTTAGCGTGTAAGTGATTTACACGTAGGTTTCGAGAAGAGTAAAGAGAAATGTGGAGCAAGACATGTCAGTTCTCCTTACTAAAGGTCAGATCAGAAAAGATGTGAATAATATGTATTTTAGTATATAAAGTTCTAGTTGGCATGTTTTCAAAAGAATATATTGTTTAAGCTATGAACAGTTTTATAAATGTTTTGAATAGTTATATGTAAATAAATAAGTGAAATATACACGCTCTGATTGGTTTTGTAATAATGAAAATGTCTTTTATGTAAATTAGTCATTTATATGTTATAAAAGTTTTAAATTACTCACTATTTTATACAAGTACATGTTTTAAAAGGTCAATGTGACACCTCGGATTCGTATCCGGGTCGGATACGGGTTGGGGTGTTACATTTAATGGTATCAGAGCTACGGTTTAGTCGATTCTAGGCATCAATCGAAGTAAAAAGTGTTTTAAAAAGTATACATGCCAACATAAAGTGAATAATTTCTGATCTGATAGTGTAAGGAGTGTATTGTCTTGCTAATAGAATTAAAATGTTATGTTATATTAGATATATGATCATGAGAGCTTCCAAAGTGAAGCACAAGGTAATAGACTGAAGGTAATATCATTTACCTACCCTGGCCAGGCAGGGAGAAGAGCGAAAAACCTCAGGAAGTGCCTGTATAAACTTAGGGAATGTCTTCACCATGTTGAAGAATATTCTGATGAATTTTCAATTTATACTTTTTTTTAACTCGTAAAATGAATGTATCGAATTAGTTTAAAAGTTAAGAGCACCCGAGTTCAAGGATGGATTTGAGGAAGGTTATGTTGTTACAGACCTATGGTTAGATGATATGATAGAAGGTTTTTATTTCTCCAAAGAGGAGAAATTAAATTGAGTAGTTTCGTTACTACTTTGGCAAGTTAGAGTATGGCGGATAAATGAAGCTCGAAAATATGAGCTTGAAGCAAGGGAATTACCCATGCATGTGTATGAAAGTAAGTTTGATAAGTTAAGCAGATTTATTGTTGAATTGATTCTGATTAAGAAAGATAAAAAGGATACATGTGATTGATTGTTTAAGGCTTGTGCCTTAAATTAAAAGAGTTTTACTGGTTTTGAAATTGTTCTCATTTCAAGAAATGGTTGATCGTGTTAAAGCTCTAGAGAAAGCTAAGAATAAAAGGATTGAAAAAAAAAATCTCAGATGATTAAGATAATTAGTGCTTCATAGAATTTAGCACCATCAAAGAAAGGTAGAGATTCTGGTTCAACTTTAAACCAGACATGAATTAGTTGTATTCTTTGTCAGAGAATCAAATCAGATGAGAGTTCGACAGACTCCAACAGTAGGTTTGATCTTGAAAGATTAAACAAAGAATTAATTGAGGATAAGTCAGGGTTAAAGACAACCCTTGTGAATTAGGTTAAAAGCTCTTTTAGAAGTTATGTAAATCGAAGCAGAAAAAGTATTTTAAATGGATTATATGAGTATTGAAATCTGGTGATTTTTGAAACAAGTGGAGAAAACATAAGTATAAGAATGGTAAAGAATAAGGTTTTGTGCAAGTAAAGTTGACTATCAAAGTAATGAAAATGTGATAAGGAGTGATAGTTACGGATAAATATATGTGATATAAAAGAGCATGGGAGTATGAAGAACATGATATGGTTTAGTTATGTATAAGACAATGCATATTATAAAAGGATAAATTGATAAAGACCAAGGAATGGATTAAATGTTTTGCTAGAAATTAAATAATATGAAGGATAAGAAGTATTTTAAATGTATCAAGTGAGGTAGATACTATTTTTGTATTTAAGATGGAAAGCGTTAGCGTGGGCTAACAAGATATTATGGGACGGAATATATTGGAATTATAAGATTTCAAGATATGGTGGGTTATGATAACCAAATATGAAGTGGATATGGATACAATTGTATATATATATATATATATATATATATATATATATATATATATATTCTGATCATAGAAATATGAAATAGTGAAGGAAGTGAGGATTCATATGTTTGAGTAAAACTAAGGATTGATAAGAATAGTTTAAGTATGAGTACATCAATGATCAGTTTATAAATAAAGGAAGTTATAATGTTAAGCTTGAACAATGGAAGTGACATGGTGTATGAGATTGAATGTTTATTTGATTAGTTGAGTAAACTATTATTGAAATAATTTTGACTGCAAAGAATATATAGGAATGGTTTGATGAAAGTTTACGTTTTAGATTTGAAGAACCGATGTTGACTAACAGAGTTATAAGATAGTAGTGTATTAAAGTTAAAGGATTAGAAGATGATTTCAGGGTAAGCTAATTAAGTATGGTGTGGATTGAAATATGGTTATGTATTTTAATCATTGAAATGAAAGGTAATAAAGGAGACAAGGCATAATATTGTATATGAATGAGAGTATGGGTTCAATAAGTGAATTACACTTGGTTGATTTTAACTGAAATGATGTTTATGATTAATTTGATCAGGGCTTACGCCCTAGATTGAAAAGTTGTTATTAATTAGCTGTAATGGCATGGATGTTAGAGTTATCAGATTTGAAGGAAACATAAAGTAAGTTAATCAAATGAGATACGAATCTGGATGTGGTTGTGTATTTTGATCATATAGATATGATATAGGCAAGGAGATAAATATTTATGTGTTTTAAAGAAAGTTTTGAAGGAATAAAATACAAGCAAGATACGATAAGAATGAGGTTCTGTATAAGTGAAGTTGATTAGTAAAGTTATAAAGATATAATAAAGATTGGTAATCAGAGATAAGTTTAAGTGATAGGAAAAGAGTATGTGAACATGAAAGAAAGATATGATTGGTGTATAAGAAGATTTTAATTTATGAAGAAAATGAAAGGATGAAGTTTAAAGAATTAGATGTGATAAAGATTATGTTGAGATATAGGTTATAAGTTTAACCAGAAGTAAGAAATGTATGTCAGGTAATATGAGAATTTGTTTAGTTATGCAAAGTGTATGTTTAATCAGCTATGATGAAGATTTAAGGTTATGTTTCTTGGTCAAGTGGATGTAGTCAGAGAAATGAAGAAAGGTTTATATGTATTAAGGAAGTTTTGGAGTCAGTCAAGTAAGGATGAAATAAAAGTTTGGTGATTCTTGAAAGACAATTGAAGATTGATAAGGAATTTGATTGATTTATGAGTTTGGGTAATAAGAATTAATGTTATTGTCTACCTGATAAGTGACATGATAGGAGATATAAAGTAAAAATGTAGTCGAATAATTGAAAAGATAAGAACCAAGTTATTAATGATGATACAAAAGATTAAGTTCAGAAAGCAGCATGAGAACGTTAGAAGATATGTTCTTCTCAGGATGTGCAGTGAAAATTTAGGGACGAATTTTCTTAAAAATGATGGAAGATTTGTAACATCCTCAATATCATGCTAGTGACCTAAAGGTGAATTTTGAAAGCATTGTGTTCAATTTCGAAATAAGTTAAAAGTTTAGAATTTTAATTGGAGAATTTTGAGGTTGGATTTAATAGTAAAGTTTGAAAGTAATAAGGGTATTATGGTCTTTTCTAAGAGAAGAATTTTTTTATTTCTCTTTTAGGGGATATAAAAACGTGGGAAATGAGGGAAATGAGTTTCCAGAGTTTTCTTCTTCTCCTTTCTTCTTCACGCGTGGAAGCCAAGAGCAAAGGTGAGAATTTTTATTAGTTGATTATTATTTGAATTCTAAGTTGGTTTTGATTCTCTGGAAAGTAAGAAAGCTTAAAGAAGTCTAAATATAAGTGAAAACTCAAAGATGAAGAGATTATAAGAGATTAAAGAAAATGGGTTTTTAAGTGAAATTTTGAATAAGAAGGTTTAAATGAATTTGGAGGATGAATTTGACTTGTCATCTATAAGAATAAGAAGTTAGAAGTATTAGAATTAAGTTTGGATAACATGGAAAATTGGGTATGATTATTGATTTCCATATGAAAGATGGAATTTTGAGGTTAAAGATGAGATAAATGAATATTAATGAGTTTAAGTATGTATATGTAAGTTAGGAATATGAAAGGGGTTGAAATATGAAGGATTTAATCCAAAAAGAATGAATTTTCGGGTTCAAAAAGAGGATTCTGGGCAGAGTGCATCGATACATATTCATAGTGCACCGATGCATATTCATAGTGCACCGATGCATCAAGGTTAAAACCCAGAAATTGTTTGAAGGTGTATTGATGCACAGGTAGTGCATCGATGCACTATTTTAATCTAAAAACATCGAATGTAATTGGTGCATCGATGCATAAGGCATGCATCGATGCATCCCAGTAATAAACAAACATTGAATATATTTTATACACCGATGCACAAGTAGTGCATCGATTCATCGGTAGGGAATGCATCGATACACTGTGCAGTGCATCGATGCATACCTTCATTAAAAGATGAAATGGGCTTTTCTTTTAGCCTAAGAATTAACAATTTAGAAGATATCAATTAGTATACTGATATGTATCAATGTATTATAATGATGTAGATACAGAATGAAGCTTGTTCCGGAACAATCTAAGGATTAAGATTGATTCAAAGCAAACAAGGCTAAGGTGAGTGCATATTCTCTAGTATATGAGGTTCAAGGGAAAATAAGACTTGTGATAAGTCTATTTCTAATAGTGAAAAACATGAATTCATAGAAGTATGTATTTGTTATGATTTATATGTGTACATGAGTATATGTGTTATTGATATGAATATGGTAAGTAAAAGGGATTAATGGTGATGATAAGAATAATAATAAGGATAATGAAATGATAGATATATGTGAATATAGGTATTGAGGTGTTTTTGTATGTATTATAAGATTATATGTTTATGTGATAACATGATGAGATGACAATGATTTACATATCATATGAACACATGAGAAATGTTATGAGCTATATGAAAGAGAAAGTATATGTGATACGTTAAGGTGAATCATATGTTTATATGAATATGAACTCATATGAGAATTGACATGAACTACGTGATTACATATATATGTGAATGAAACCATGAGCTTATATGAATATATGATATGGTTACATGAATACGAAAAAGGATATAAAAGATAATGCCCATGTTATGTGTCATGAGAGCTAGGGGTATAGTTGGCATGCCAAGAGTTGAGGGTCTATGTGGTCCTTCGGGACATATATGTATTCTTTGGAACATGTGTGAAGTCTGGTGAGACACATACTTGATCCTTGGCATATGTATATGATTCTTAAGGAATGATATGTGGTCTTTCGGGACATATATGTATTCTTTGGAACATGTGTGAAGTCTGGTGAGACACATACTTGATCCCTAGTATATGTATATGATTCTTAAGGAATGATATATGGTCCTTATGGACATTATTATATGGCACTACGGTGTAATTCTACGCGGCACTCCGGTGCAATTATATGTGGCACTTCGGTGCAATTATATGAGTTGTGGTGACAGCATTGGTGCACAACCTCTATGTACTTGCATATCTTTAGTTCTCACATGTGTATCATGGGCTATTAAATAGATAATATTAATAAAAATGAAGATGATATTATAGATGTCTGGGTGTACGTGTTTTATACTAGTATATATGGTATATGTTATATGATATACATGAGTACAAGTTAAGGTATATGTGAATTAGTATAATTGATTGAAATGATGATATAATAGTGAGTTTATAAGATATATGATATGGACATAAGAGATCATAGGAACATGAGATAAGAGATATGAATGATAATGACATTTATGTATGTATATATATTTGTTACATGTAAAAGTATGAGTTGTATGAAATGATAGTAGTAATTTTTTATGTATGATTATTAGTTACCGTTTACCTTATATGTTTATTGCCTCACTAAGTCTTTGACTTAGCGTGTAAGTGATTTACACGTAGGTTTCGAGAAGAGTAAAGAGAAATGTGGAGCAAGACATGTCAGTTCTCCTTACTAAAGGTCAGATCAGAAAAGATGTGAATAATAAATAAGTGAAATATACACGCTCTGATTGGTTTTGTAATAATGAAAATGTCTTTTATGTAAATTAGTCATTTATATGTTATAAAAGTTTTAAATTACTCACTATTTTATACAAGTACATATTTTAAAAGGTCAATGTGACACCTCGGATTCGTATCCGAGTCGGATACGAGTTGGGGTGTTACACTAATTCTTATCTTTTATTTTAAAAACAACTTTTAAAAACCAATTTTTATCTTTATTACTATTATTTATTATTTTATTATTTTTCACTTTTATTTATTATTATTTATTTTATTTAATTATGTCTTTTCAACTTCATCTGGAATTCTATCCTCTTCTAAATTAAGAGTTTTACTAAATCACAAAAATCATAGTCCCTGTGGATTGACCATGTTTCTCTATACTACATTTTTTATTTATTAAGAAACCGGAAATTATTTGATAGCAAAACGACGGTTATCAGATGTCATCAATGTAGACAACAACAAATTAATCGAGAAAATGTTGTAATACCTTATTCATGAGGGTGGAAAAGGTTACAGGGGCGTTTGTGAGGCCAAAGGGCATCGCGAGAAATTCGTAGGAACCGTAACGTGTGACACATGTTGTCTTTGGTTCGTCTCCTTCGGTAATTCTAACTTGATAGTACCATGACCTCATATCAAGCTTGGTGAACCATCTTGCGTCACCAAGTTGATCAAGCAGGTCTGCAATGAGGGAGATTGGATACTTGTTCTTCACAGTGAGCTTGTTTAGGGCTTGGTAATCTATTCACATTCGAAGTGTTTCATCATGTTTCTTTTGGAATAATATTAGTACTCCATATGGTGCCTTGAAAGGCCTGATGTAAACTGCATCAAGGAGTTCTTTCAATTGTCTGCCTAACTCTTCTAATTCTGGTGGAGCCATTCAATATGGTACTTTGATGGGTGGTTCTGCGTTTGGCAGATGTTTTATCTTATGGTCCACTTCCATTTTTGGTGATAATGCCTTGGGCAATTTGGGAGGCAGTATGTATTTGAATTTAGTCAATAGTTGTCTTACTTCCCGTGGGACATCTTCGGTTGCAATTTGTGTCTCGCTTACTAGTGTTGCCAGGAATGTCAACTCCTTCTTGTGCATGGCTTTGGAGAATTGTATTACAGATAAAACATTGGCCCTACTTCGGGTCCTCGATTAACTAGGACAATGCATTGATTCTTTGGGTCCAATATACATAGATAGTCGGCAAAAGGGACTGGGAAGACATTGATTTTTTTAGAAAACTTAACCTGAGTACCACATCGAAATAATCAAGGAAAATTACTTTGATGACTTCTTTACCGGTCCAGCTTCTGATGTTGAGTTCAAATACTTTAGAGAATCCTATGATTGGAACTTCTTTGGCATTCACGGTTTTGATGAAGCCACTCACCCTATCTATGTGAAGGGCGAGTCTACTTGCGACTTTGTCGGACATGAATAGTTATGAGGTGTCAGTGTCCACAAGTGCACTTAGTTTCTACCCCTTTATGGAGATTTCCATGAACATTAGTCATTTTTTCTTTCGACCCTTTTTGACTTCCATTGTATTGATTATGGATCCAAGTTTAAGAGTCTCATTTTCTTCTTCTTCCTTATCAGTTTCTTCGATGGAAGAAAGTTGATTCTTTTGATGGCACTCCCTAGTCAAATGTCTCAGACCCTTGTAATTGTAGCATTGGATGAGTTGTTTTTTTCTCTTTTCCCCTTGTTGGGTTTTGCTATTTTATAGCTTTCTAGGGCCACTCAATTCTTTGTTCGATTTTCCTTTGAATGACTTCTCCTTATCTCCATATTTGGCTTTATGTTTTGATTTGAATGAGTCATTCTTTCGAACCCCAAGTTCTATGAGTGACTCGACGGTGGTTAAGGCTTTGGCAAGATCCTTGACCCCTCGATGTTCTAACTCGTTCTTTACCAATGGATTCATCCCATCTATGAAGGTGAAGAACTCATACTTTTCACTTAGACTTAGGATTTATAAGCTTAACTCGATAAATTGTCGAACGTGCTCCCTTAGTGGGTATTCTTGCCTAAGACATCTTAGTTTTGATCATGCCTCGTTTTCAGTATGATGAGGGTAAAATTATTCTTTGAATTCAATTTGAAACTCTGTCCAGGTTCTCATGGTGGTGTTGTCTCGTTTAATCTCGGCGCACTTACGTTGCCACCATAAGAGTGTTAAATTCGTTAAGTAAACAGAAGCAATGTTTACCTTTTCAGTATCGTTCTCGATACCCATGGCTCAGAAGTATTGATCCATGTCCCACTTAAAGTTTTCACGTCTATGACCGATATGGTCCCTTTAAACTTTTCTGGTTTAGGGACTTCGACCCGGCCTTTGGGGGCGATGGTCAGCATGCTGTCAGCCATGTCAGCCTTACACAAGGCCACCTCGATCTTGAGTTGCTCGATCTATTTCTTCATATTTTTGACTTCAGTCCCAGAACCCTTATTATTAAATTCTTCGACCTATTATCTTAGAGCTAGGATTTGGGCTTCAACGACATCTTCTTGTTGAGAACTCTTCGTATTGAATCCATTGAGTGACGTTTGCACTTCCTCCTGTATGTTCTCCAAGGCTTCAAGCTTCTCAAGATCTTGTGATCCCAACTTCTCGGGATTGATGGATTATAATAGATCCAAAACCTCCTTGGTCTCTCTTACAGAGTCTTCAAGTTTGATGATCTTACCTTGGAGCGATATGAGCATGTCCTTTGAAGTTCCTCGATTTTTCTTTGCGTTGCGAGTCTCGACGCCCTCAGATGTTGTTGCCTCTCCATGTTGTGAAGCCATCTTGTCTAGTCACGAACCTGACTCTGATACCACTTGACATGGGGCTAAACTATTAGCTAGCTGGTTCGTGCGACCCTTAGTCGCTTTGCTCGGTTATTGGGCGCTAAGGCAGCCTTAAAACCTAAGTTTGGTTGCTTAGCTTGTTACGAAAGTAAACAAAAAAAGAGTATGAATGGAAATAAGAGATGCACGAGAGTATTTGGCTTAAAAGTCAGGCTAGTCTTATTTCCAAGAAAAAGAATGAATGAATGAATACAATGGGGTGAGGATGCCTCCTTTTATAATGAGAATCCCCTAAAAGTTAATGACTAAGTCTACTTCTACTCTAACTAAAAGTATATCCCTACTTTAGTTAAAAGTCTAAAGGTTGAATCCTACTTAAACAAGGATGATGACTTTGTCCCTTTTCTTATGGAGGGCTAGTCTTGGCTTGGAAGGGGCTGAGTCACGATGTGCTCGGCCTTATCCAATTCTGGTGTGAGCTTGGTGCATCCCTTGGTGCGTTTTAGGGTAGACTTAGTGTGCCGACTGATGTGTCTGGTCATGAGAGTCTTTTGGTGTGCGTGGATGTGGGCTGGTGGGTGTTGGACTCGCCCTTATGGTCGCGGACCATGACAGTAGACATATATATGAGTGAAATGTACTGTCTAAATTCTCGGAAAAATTATCATTCTCCATCGAATAACCATCTTACTCTCGAGATTATAATTTCTTGGATAAGATGATATTTTCCGTCGTCCTTCCACTAATAAAAGTATACTTTTTTCTTGATTTTTCACAAACAATTATAACGATAGAATATTTCTATACCAACACTTGAATTAGAAAGAGTGAACGGACCTTCATACTATCATCTCTCCCATTATTTATTAATAAGTTCAACACCACTTAATTCCGGATTTAGTTGAAGTTATTATGGGAGTCTCAGAAAAAAGAAGACGAGGGTAATAATTTCTGCAGTGTGTTATAAATGCATGCGTCTTTCCGATTTTCTCAACTTGTTATAACCTTAGAGGAGTATAAACAAAGAGTAGATGACGATATATCTCCTGCTTCTTTTACGACAAAGGCCGTCCTTCCTCTCTTGTCTATATGATCAAAGAAACCAAATGAAAATTCAACAAATAAAACTAGGCAAAGGTGGCCGGTGTGGTTATAACATCATTCATTTATTTCACTGTTTTTTCGTTTGTCGTTTAGCTGTTCTGTTTTTACCATGTCTGGAAAGGCCTAAATATGGCATCTTTTCTACTTTCCTTCGTATTGCAACCCCATGTGCGTTCCTATTTTCCACATTAATTGAGCTACCAGTAGGTCTAGTCACCCTATGTCATCTTCCTTGTTTAACCTTTTAGCCCAAATAAACTTGTCCACTTGGTTCACAGAAGCTTTATGTTACTGAAACCCATAATCGAGGGCTCAAAGCCTGAAACCCATGGATCATCTTAGACAACTTAATTTTTACAAACCTGCACAATTCATTCCTTTACATTTTGTGACATCGTAATTTAAATCGATCAATACTATGCTAATAATTTGATTTTTTTCAATATATATATCAACTTGTAAGTCTTCTTCTAAAGGAAAGGAGTACTAAACGAGGAAAAAAGGGTTTTGTCGAGGGGTTGCTGTATATACGGTTAGGAAAAATATCATATGCATATATATCTATGTCTTTACGAATATAGTTTCTCTGTATAGCGTATAATGTATATAGCTTCTCATCAAACTAAAATGTCAGATCAATGAGTGATTTAAAATCCATCGGTGTGCGTTATATTCCTGCATTTCCAATGGTCAATTAGCGTTGACAGTTCGAAGGTGTTTCATCTCGAATCATGGGCATTTTAATTCTACAATGTTATACCATTTTTCTTGTACAAGCCTACACTACAATCTTGCTTATATCTGCATGTGTGTGATAAACCTAGTTGCACCTATGCTAGCTATTTGGATATTTTATTTATTTTCAAGTATTAATTCACGTGTCACGAATAGATTCTAGTGCAAAACATATCTTAATATAATAGCAAGGATATGTAATTCTTTAAATGCATGCATGAACTAAGTTATCTTAGTGGTTAAAGAGATGATTATTATTCAAAGAGTTCTCGAATTTGTACACATTTGTATAATGAATGTTTGAGCATTCATTGTTAAATGAGTTGAGAGTCTTTAAAAACGATACTATCTTGTTGTCAAGAAAAAAATTAAACATACACGCCTCAAATATATATTTACGTCTAATGGTGAAAAATCTTTGGAAATCTGCAACTCGGAAATTGAAAAATAAGCAGCTAAAATAGGCGTGGGGGCAAGGCAAGGGAGAGTGAAGGAACCGAGAATGCTGGAGTTTTACTAGACATGGATTGGAGGTGATTTGTTAGCTCGAATCCCCATTGGAGCCTGTCCCGCTGTCGCTCCCTTCTAAACACAACAAACACAAACATCCACCCATGAAGATCGCCAAGCTACAGTTCCTTAAGACATCAAAGCTAAATGCATGCTCTCAGCAGGAGAATGTTTAGCGGCGGTCCTTGCCTGAAATTTATGTTAAGGAGAGAAACAAAGCTTTAAACTCATTACAATTATATTCCCAAAATATTATTGCTTGGTTTTGTATTTTCAATACGGATGCATGAAATATGAAAGATTTTGGTCCCAGGTATTCTCAGCATTAGTAACAGTGTGTTAGACAACCTTAATAACCAAACCACGACACCATCACGGTCACTACTTACCGGTTCAGTGATGTATACAAGAAAAAGCATGGAAGGAGGCAACAGGCTTTTGGGGCCATGGAATGGGGACGGGTCGCAATTTAATGGGTCACATGGATTGGCTGACACATGCAACTAGAGCCGGTATTGACGGTTAAGGGGACCCCTTTTGTGTTTATCAACATGAACAAACAAACGATGGTTCACGCATTCTGGTCTCTTTTTTCTTCTATTCTACCCATGGTATTTGTTGGTCCTACCGTCCCTACAGGTTGTTTTCGTAGGCCCAACTTATATTTGCAATGCTTTTTGACCTTCTTCTTCTTCTTCTTCTTCTTCTTCTTCTTCTTCTTCTTCTTCTTCTTCTTCTTTCTGGAGTCAAAGGCCTTCTTCTTTCTAGTTCGTGTTTTGGGAGGACCATTTGCAATCAAGTCTATTTTTTTTCTTTTAATTCTTCAAAATTTTAAATTATTCAGATCTCATTCTATCATTTATGGATTACTATAGTTCGAATTTAGATATGGAAGAGAATTAAACTGTCCTAAATCACTAAATCATTCTATAAATTCTTTTTTCCCTTATTTTTTCAACTTTCATTTACAATTTAAAATAATGAATTATAATACTAAATATATAGTTTCACATAAACATGATTTCAAATATCAATTTCATTTAAAATTATATAGTATAATATGCAATTTTCAATATTGTTTTGTAACTAGTACAGAATAAGAGACATTTTGGTCACCAAAGAAGCTTGTTGTCGAGTTCGATCAAAAAAGGCTTTCCCACTTTTTAAGTTGAGCATTATAATATTTAAGTATTTCAAGACCAAATGGTGGGCAAAGGCAAAATGAAGTGCAACACAAGCGACCTGGCTTAATTGCAGCCCATCATCCTCGGAAGACTCAATTAGCTATCAACGCTAAGATAGTTGGGCGCCGCGTTAGCTTTCTTTGAATTCCTTTGTCTTCATTGTTCTTCACTTCTCCCTTTATTTAACATGTGATTTTCTTTTTGGATGTTCTTCTGAATCCCCTACATTGAATTTTCCAAATAAAGGTCTGCTTTGTTGTTCCTTTTTTCCCCCTGGTGAGGGCTGCTTGGATTGGGACCCAATTGATCGGAATAAGGACATGAGGGAAGCAACCCATACCATGTGCATGTTCTAAGAGAGATCTTTAATCTACCCGCATTTATTTCTCTTACTACAAATACCACCATAACACCTACACTACACTCTATCTCTCTACTCTACAAAAAAAATTTGCCTTTAACATGTCAATCACACCTTGTTTCCTTGTTTTCCTTCTCTGTCTTTCTCTGCATGCTTCTACTGCTCGTCGCCTTGCTGCAGTTCACAGTGCTAATCAACGTATAAAAGAACTTCACGTATCGGCCGCCAAGGTTTGTCTTCATTATATAATCATCTTATGCATGTGGATACTCAACTTATGTTGGGCATTTGTCATTTTGCAGAACGATACTCAGAAGCTGCAAGACGCTGAGGTCAAGTTTAAGACAGTCGAAAACGAGAAAGAGAAAAGTAGTTCAGGCGAAATTGGAGCAAGTAAGCCTGTTGTTTCAGTTTCATGGCGGGTTCCTCATAGAAAACATGGCGAAAAGCTTCCTGGTTTTAACCAAGATTACTCACCACCAAAGACACATCCTCCTTCTCACAACTGAGATGATCAACATTTAATCCCTGTGTTGTTCAATTTTCTTGTCCGGGGAAGCAACAATGCAATGGATACTAGCATCGTAAACTATAGAGAGTACTCCAAGTCATATATATTAGGGCTTAAATGGTCATCATTCCAACATAGGCATAATATGTAATTTATGTTGGAGGATTATAATGAGTGAAAAGCCCCCAAGATTTAATGTACATTGAGCGAGGATCATATATATGTTTAATATATTTATGCCTCGTTTTGTATTATTGAAGTTTAAGGCTAGTGCCTAGTGTTGAAGCGAAACCCTTTCAAAAATGGGATTGTGATTAATAATATAACTGTTTTGGGGCAAAAACCTGCAAGTCCAAAGTGAACCATCCCTAAAATGAGCACAGTTACTGGTATATGTGATTCAAAAAATAAGCGTGGGGAGTTGAAGGTAGAGGAAAATAGAAGACGAATTAAAAGCAGAAATGGTGTGTAAAAGAGAGATACGTAGGGACATTGATGGTAGGAGCATATATGTAAGGTCTAAAGATGCGGTGGTCGAGTTTTCTCCTTAAATGAGGTCGGCTGCTTATCAACAGAAAGTTTGAATCATGTTGCACAATGCACATGGCCCCAACTGAATTTTTCTTTGTGTTCACCGGCCCTAGCATCTCGAGGAAGAATTAATACTTTACTAGTCATAGGATATACTATCATATATGAATGTTGTTAGTTTGAGTGATCATTGGAGTTGAATGTCCTTTTAGGTTATAATTTCACATCTTGTAGATAAATAAAACAGTATTAAAGGAGCTCAATTCCACGACTAAAATTTTAATTAAGGTTCAATAAAATAATCGGATATCAAAAGTCTAGAAAATAAATAATTAATGCAGGTAGCAAATGTTGAATATACCAGTGAACCCGCTGCTCCATTTTAAATGCTAAATCTTGTTGAAACCAGACCAACCAGTGGATCAGATCCGTTGGACTAAGAATTCGTTGAGGCAACAGTCCAGATATTAAGGCTGCAGATTACGAATTATATTAATGAACTTGCAGTAACCATTCGACCCTACATACCCCCTTTAATCTTATTTTAGTCTAGAATTACAATAAAAAATTTACTAGCATAATTGTAAACGTAAACTAAATTATAATTAAGATATTTTTTTATAAACATCGACACAAAAAATAGCTACTTAGATCACACAAAGACCATAAAAGGAAAAGGTTAAAAAACCTAACAAATGCTCAAACAAAATAAAGATGTGAAAATCAGAGTTAAGCGATGTGAGAAAATTATCCACGAGCATAAAATGTGTATCCAAATCAATATAAGGTCCAAAGCATGGAAAATTAACATGATAATAGATAAGTGACATCTTGATCAATCGTGACGATATCAAATCCAACCCTAAGAAAAAAGATAAACAAAAACAACTGTCAAATAACCGAAAACTACCAAAAAAATAGAGCAATATGTGCCACAAAAACATAGATAAACGCGTCATAAAGACAAAGATAAAATTAATTTTTATTAAAAAACTAAAAAAAACAAAGAAAAAAAGTAATTTGATATAAGTAGTAAAAAAAGGAAAGAAAGAATAATGCATAATTAGAAACAAATTTGCATATACTGTTTGGGGAGGGGGGCTGGTTTGCCTATCCATACCATATGCTTATTGGTCTCTCCAAGGCAAGGCTTGGATTGTATTTTTGGGCCAAAACGAATTTCAAATTATTCACTTATAAATTGGACCGTCTTCGCTAATCGTCGTCACTAGTTCTAAATTCTTATCCCTTTCTGTTTCCCGCCAAAACTCTCGAATCCCTAAAATCACTTATCACGCCTCGATTCCAATCGTTCTCATCCGTACTGGGGAGAGTAGAGATGGATGCTAGACAAGTTGGTTCATCTCTTGATTCTCTGATATCTTCGTTTAACACTCGAATCGCTGAGCTGCAAGAACTCGTGATTGCAAGGAACAGTGAGTTAACTCGGAATTCAGTTCACTTCACCATCTCCCCCTCCCCTTTTGTTTCGGGACCCATGCTAAATTTTGCTTTAGATTTTTTTCCTCGTAAAAACAGAAGCCGGCTTGTCAGCTTAATGTTCTGCCTTTGTTTACAGTGTACCCGGCGAGTAGTGTGACGGATTTGTCGGCAATTGATGCGGCTTTGAAGGGCATGGAGCTGCAGGTAAAGGCGATCAATGACCGGTTGCATGAGGAAACCGAGGCCATTCCCAAAGCCAAAGTTCGCTACTTCTAATTCTTCATTTCTTTCTATCATCTAGGGACTTGGTTTTTAGAATTACAGTTCAAAATAGGTTTTCTTACAAGCTAATTCGAATATTATTGGAAACGTTTTGGATGAGCTGAGATTGTTGATTTCAGAAACTGATTGCCAAATCGCTGCAGCAGCAAAAGAAATTACAGAGTATGTCCACTTATGTACCCACCTCATATTTGCCTGGAAGGTCAACAACATTGCCTGAAGGGTAATTAAATTTATAGATTTGTTTCCCATTATGTATCCAGGGATCTTTTCAATGTGCTAATATACTTTGATTTCATTTTTTTATGGAGAGATAATGATAATTTGTAGCATCTTTTTGTCTCAGTTTGGTTTCAGAAGCCTTTAAACAGCAGCCTAACCAGGGAACTATGGTTGAGGAGCCTGTGGCTTTGCCAAAGGTTTGTAATAGTAGTTAAACGAATGGATCTGAACACGGACATATTTAATTATACTTCATGCAATTGCAGGAGAAGAAGAGCCGTGGCTCTCCACCATTATGGTACATAACTGCAAGTGAACTGGATTCATTGTCCTCGTAAGTATGTCTTTTTAAACCAATGCTGGAATATTCTCTTTGCTGAAGTCTTTTCTTGTACAGTGACTTAAACAATCGCTCATTCTTGTCTGTCACTAACTCGTGCATTGTGCAGATACATGAGAGGAAGGCTCACTCTTGAGAAGGTCAATGCAGCCATTAGTGACATGGCAACATATGCTGAGGCAAATGCTCAGCTTGTTGCTGCTCCTAAAAAGAAGGTAGTCATTTAAAGCTTTGTGGTGTTTATTTTTGTGTCTAACTGTCTATGATATTGTGGTCATTGTTGATAATTTTCACTTTCTTCATGAAGTTGGCAGAAAACCTGTGGGAGAGAGCCTTGGTAAGTGAACCCTAACCAGCTTACGACACAATGTTTCTATGTTGTCTATTGTTAATTTTTTTTCAGAACTAACAATGTTTTTTGTAAGTTAGAGAACCATGGCATCTCACCAGAATATGTATCAGCTGTGTGGATAAGAAATATTGTCCTTTATTTCTGTTTCAAACAATTGGCTTATAACACATTGGTGTAGGACATGCTGATTAACTGCTTTGAATTTGCAAGTAATATTCTAAGTTACCATATGCAGGAACTGAGAGATATTGCAACGTCGGATTCTGTAAAGGGGAAACACTTTTTCCTTGAAACTGACATGAAAGGACCATCATTGAAGCTTGACAATACTGGAAAAGCCATTCTGACAGTGAGTTCCTTCTTGCCCTTCCTTTCGTTTGCTAAGTGATAAAGGTCTGCTCATGTGATGCAAATGAATTAGGATTCATTGTTTGACCGATTAATAGGGCTGGTTTTATGGTATGTGATCTCAGAATGCTTGTTCTTTAAAATTGTTAAGATATATGGTTGAAATTTATTAATAGCGTTAGGTTATTCTCATGTGAAAAAATTTATAAGACTGTCAATGATTGTGCTGACATGGTTTGTAGTTGATTGATAAAAACTTCTAAATATTATACAAATGGGGGAAAGAGGCCTATTTCTATGATTGTTTTATATGTTTTTATGCGTGTAATGATCGTGGTATGGAAATGTCATTTGTCATGTTATAAAAAGTGACGTTTTATTATAGAAAAACATTGAAACCCCTTGCTTTTTGACATGGGGTTTGAGGTATTTATATAAGGCATTTCATGGCTGTGACAAGTATCATAGTGCATCACGCTGTTTGATAGGTCCTACGTCACCTTGGCCGCATCAGTGAGACGCGGATTGCACATCATCGAGTGATCATTCTTTTGAAACCTCAATGAATTGCCTCGATTCATGAATGCCAAATTACATTGTGTATTGCTAAATTGTGTCGGACCTGCATTGATGTTGAAGTTTGAAGACGATTTAGGGAGCAGTAGCCATGTAAACTCCACTGCGAGGATCGCTAAAGCTTACTATGACCGTCTCTAGGAATGTGGTTCAACTTTGAACTTGTTTATAATTTGGAGTTGTGATATATATAAACTTACATATGGGTTGATTTCTTTTATCCTCCAACAAGAATTTGCCAAGCTGTTCTCTCACGTGCTTGAGGCAATACACTTAATTTGGAGCAGACGGAAACTAGGATTTTTCATTAATTTCATTATATATATTTGAAGATGAAATTTCTCTAGTTTTTTTTTTAACACAGGAGTGGGGTTTACCTGTAGACTATTGAAATTTTAAGTCGATAAAACAAATATTATAAATTTAAGAGTAAAAACACTCAAAGCCCCAATTTGTTGATCTTACTAGGGATTGAATTCCCCGGATTTATATAGTAATTTTGTTAGGAATAGTCAAATTCAGATTTCTTTTAAGTAATCCCATTCGTCACTGTACCTATTCCTCATGACAAAGACAATTATTAATACTTATTCTTCTCTACGGTAGTTAGCGGAACCCACCCGTGATTGTTTGTTAGCGATTAGGAAAATCACTAGTTAACGGTTACTGCATAAAAAAATAGGCTTTGCTTTTCTTGCAAATCTATGGCTCGTTATGGTATGAAATATATTCACCGAGTAATTCAGATCAAGTTTTGTAGAGGCTTATTATGGAGTAAACCTTTAAACCTAGTTTATTGTATTCGTAAATGTCAATGATTGAATCCTTCTAATCTTGTTTAAAAAGTCTAGTTCCTCCTCTCACGACCAATCAGTTGTTAGTAATGTTTTATTTCTTTAATTACAAGAATACATCAAATTTCCATATATATAAACCCTAGCCTACATCACCATATTGGCCATACCGTAAACACAAAATTACCTGTGAAGGAGTGCTATAATCTTAAACACCTCAAAGAGCTAAGAAAATGGGTTCCAAGACTGGCAACAATTGCTCTTCTCATCTCTCAACATTATGTTTTTCACAATGGTGAGGTCAACTTGAGCCCGTTGCCCACCAAGTCCCCATCATATGAGCCTCCATCCACTAGGCCACCCCCGAGTGCAGCTTCTTGCCCAAGGGATGCCCTAAAGCTGGGGGTATGTGCCAACTTGTTGAAAGACTTGGTTCACGTTGTTGTGGGTACCACACCAAAGACCCCTTGCTGCCCTCTCGTCGGGGATGTTGCTGATCTGAAGCTTCTGTTTGCCTTTGCACTGCCTTTAAAGCCATTGTGTGGGGAATTAACCTCAATGTTTCACTCTCCTTGAGCTTGGTCTTGAACTACTGTGGTAAGGGTGTCCACAAGGGCTTCCAATGCGCCTAAGCGCGCTGCGCGTCTCTTCTATCTCAACTAATTTATTCTCCATTTCATGATTTCTTATTTCGTTGTTAAAAGCTTTCGTTAAGTTTGTTTCTGTTCTTGTTTATGAGTTTGATTTTGTGGTGATCAACTCGACCATATTGCTTTTTTGTACTCCAGAATAACCAAATTCATAGTAAAAAGAGCAAGAGTTTAAAATGTTTCGGAGCTGAATGACCAATTTAAAATTTGGGTTATAGATTAGGATCATCTAGTGAAATTAACCCCAAAAACTGTATTTTATAAACACTATAAAACTCGTTGCCCTATTACATATGAGTACAAATTTCTAGCTAAGTTATTTGGTTGTACACATGCTGTAACATGGACCATTAACATGCCTGTTAAGCATAATTTGGATTAAAATATAATATTGTCAATGTTTATTAGGTTAAATGACAAAAGAACGTTTAATTTTTAAGTAATGTTATAGGTTTAATTTTTTGAATAAAGAAAATCGATATTACAATAATTTGTTTTTTAAATTAGAATTTAATCTGAATTAAATAATGGAAAGTTGTTATATCTATAAAATCAAAATGTCTTTTTAGAAGAAAAGAATGAGGTTAACTAGCTAAGCATTCAATATTAAACAAGATCAGGAATAATCCGTTATATAAGCAAAGAGGACGGATAATAAACAACAAAATATGAGCAAAATAGAGAGAATTAAGAGGATATTTTATGGGCATACAAAGCCTTGAGGAACCTTTTTCCCACAAGCATTTATCGACAGACCGATGGCAACGGGTATTTTGACCTTGATAGCTCCAAGCACATTGGCCTTAATCGCACTACACAAGCACGATGCAGCCTCCAGATCAGCTAGACCCTAAATCAGTGTACACCACTCCTTAATAGCCATGCACCGATCCCAACCAGCTTCCGCGAACCCCAAACTTGAGCGTATCTTTGGGACATTTGGCCGCAGGCAAAAGTGTCGGTTTCGGTGGAGGCTGGCATGGGGCGACCTTATGAGACGAAACGCAAGTGAAAAACAAAACGTTAATCAACATGAAAAGAGCTAGGAATCAGTTTGATATTTATGGAAAGTGAGGTAGGCACTTTCTTGTAGAGCAAAACGAAATGTTGATGGATGAGTTTGAGGAGAGCTAGGAATCAGTGGTATGGAAAAGTAGGATGTTAGATATTTATGGACGTGTGATTGACATTGAAATTTCTAAAAGTGATATAAAGAATTCGTGGTTCTTATTAGTATCAGTAAAGCTAGTGCCTGCCATTGCCAGGCCAGCCTAGCATCAAACGCTGATGGCAGTATTCGGCCATCGTTGGAATTAACCCAGACCCATTCTTCACTTATTTCTGTGGTTATATTCTTTTAAGAAAAATATCTATATCAACAGCTGATGTGAGTCTGAATATTTGAAGATATTTAATTTGTTCTTCATGCATTCAGATGCTGTAACCATTATTAAGAGTGGACGGGGACATTAATCTAAATTCTAAAATTTTAATATGGTTTATTTTACATTTTATATGTTAAGCGAAAATCCAAATACTTGGCAGATACTGTTATTCAGTTTGCATTAAGATGATGCATATAGTAAACCGATTTGAATTCTAAAGTACAAACATCCGACACTACCATATGGCATCCCTAGTTAATAAGCTGATGGACCTCTTTAGCCAATTGAGAAACAGAGGGATGGATGGTTCAACCATTTGGCTCAAAATAAAACATTATAACCCAACAACCAACATGTTACACGTGTAAGCGAAACCTGAAACGGCAAATTTATTAACAATACCTTAGTTTACATAAGCTTGAGACTATCTAACCATCACGGAATCAATTCACCTGATCGATCAACACATTTTCTCAGGGATACAAATTTTACACACTAAAGGCAAGGACCTAAAAGTCATTAAATTTTTAATATGAGTCCGTTCTGAGTTCTTCCTAAGCTATCTTAACAAGATAGCCAATCAGGACACCAAGAAGACCAACTAGCACCACAAACATTAGAGAGAAGCCACCAGAACGAGTTTTGCTAATATCTTTTCTCATCATCTCCTACACGAAAAATGTGTTATGGTGGAGCCATAATTAGCATGTAGAAGAACAAAAGATAATAAAACGATTCTACAGTACAAATCAGCATAAATTCGAAAACTATGGTTATGTCACATCAAGGGATTACTTTGGACAAAAAAATAGGGGAGAGGTGAGCTAACAAGAGATCTAAACAGACAAGTATGGTTAGGCAGGATGTAGAAAGCAGTAATACGAAGCCATACTTCATACAGAACAGCAACATGATTCCAGTGACCAAGATAAATATATTTAACTGCAAAGCAGTCATCATGCCAATGTCATCATTGAAATTCTGATCTAGCCAATTCTCAATTTAAATTTCACCCCTTTAACTTAAGAGCAGAAATTGGACAAATCAGCCTGAATGGAACTAATACTATTATAAGATGTTCAGAAAAGTTGAACAGATACATAAGAGATTATGAAAAGGAACAAGGCTGGGTACTCTCCGGTGCACAAGATAATCAAAACAAAGATATCTGCTACTACAAGCTCATACCAGTTCTTGTCTTAGCCTCTGATTTTGTTGCAAAGCAGAAGCTTTCTCGTCAGTCAACTTCGAAATTGCAGACCATGCCTGGAGATAAACATACATTTAAAAACCAATGTTACAAGAAAACGACAAGTCAAGATTACAATACTTTTAAAATCACATCTAACATGATAGATACAAAACAGAGGAATGTTAACAAATAGGGCAATGTACCATCTAGATATAGTTTTTGTTATATGGAAAAGAGTCTAATGCTTCCCGCTTTTTTGGTACATCTCATACATAAGAATTATATAAAACCATTAATGACATACAATGTCACACATTGCTATGTCTCAACATTGCATCAATAATGAATTATTTTTGTAGTAAAGAATAATTATCATTTATCCTTAAGAGGACAAACTTAAGGCAGGTAGAGATACTTTAATCACCGGTATCCGACCCATTGGCCAACTAATCCGAGTCGGGCACTATAGAGGCCCATTATGAGGGCAACCAGTCCAACTCACTTTGCACTGTTCTCAACGCTAGGATTTGAACCTTAGAAATTGTTCAAGGGATCTAGCATCTCATTCCGATAGACCAACTGGTAGTTGGTATAGTTTCTTTTATTTACTACCCTTCTTAAGTTTTTTGCAAGAAATTTATCATTACTCATACTAACTAAACACAAGCATACCCTGGAATTCCTTTAGCTAGAGTTGGAAGAAAATTCGAGGGGAGTCTGAGTATAACTAGATTATAAAATGAGCATTTTGCACAAACCAAATAGTAAAACAATAACAATTAGGTCCACGTAGTTGAAATGCAAATTAAGTTGAGCAACAAGTGACACAAAAACAGGAAATGTTAACTAACCTACATACTAAAGATGCCAACCAAATGTACTAACAGGACAAGATCATGACAGTTGTGTTAAGATGAAATGCTTCTTCAAAGAAAAAGGTTGGAAATATTAACTAAGCCACAGGGAGATACATACCTCTGATGACTTCTCTTTAGTATCCTCTAAAGATCTCGATACCTAAATTTCAAATTAAGTTGAGCGGTAAGTGACACAGAAAGCATATCACTAGTGAGTAATAGCTTCTCCAATAATTGCTGATAAAAGGGGAAAAAGAACCTTAAATAAAAAACATATTCTTGGCCTCTTACCAACCAGAAAAACTAGAAGAGACATACCTCATCAAAATTTTGGATCCCATTTTCTACTGAAGATGATCTGGGAGGGGTCCCCTCTTCAGATCCTTCAGGAACAGGAGAGGGGGGATTAGCAGGAATGTAAATGACTCGCATTTTGAATTCCTTCACGACACGGCCATCCTCTTTGTTAAACTGCATTCAAATCACACATTCATGCAACACAAAGAAGAAACCAGTAAGTTGACAGAACAAACAACAGTCACATAGCCGTCATACCATTTCTGGGTTATGTCTTTGTTGGTTAAGCCATCAGGTGCAATAACACTCTGGATAAGGAACTTGTCCCTGCATGGCTCAGGAGGCGCCTCCTTTTGAGCTTGCATGGCAACTGCCAGAAAAAACTCATGTCAATAAACCATAAAGATATAAGGTACTATCTAAGAGGAAAAGAAAAATAACAGAACAAGTAAACGCCAATGTATTACATAGCTGCCACATAGATCAAAAGCATGGACAAAAAACTCTAATTAAAAACCAATAAATTACTCAATACTTACCGGTCACACTGCATGAACTCCCTGGCAAAACGATACCAGAGTTGGGACGGACGCAATATTTCTTAGGGTTGGTTGTTTTAACCTGTGAATAGCATTAAAGAGAATTTTCATATTATGATATAAGTTTATCAAATATCAAACCAATCACAGATAAAACTGGATGAACATTAAAATTACCTTGAAAGCAACATATTTTTCTGTCTTGTTGGTCAATTGCATAGAACATGAAGTTTGCCTCCTCAATTCAACTACGAAATTCCATATCAGGTATTCAAAACTTCTTATTGTTTGTTCACTGATTAAAATCAAATGGAAAAGAAAACGTACATGACAATAATAGAAATACAACCTAAACCCTTTTCATTTATTTGCTTCTAGGTATCAGTATTTACTCGCATGGTTGTTTTCTTATTTCGTAACTTGTCAGATCAGATTAGTTTATTTAATACATATATTTACAACAAAAGCAAGAAAAAGGGAAGGATGCAGTCGAGAGCTTACATGGGAATTGAATCTCTGATGGATGGATACTGAGAAAATGTCCCATGCTCATGGATCCAGATCAACAGATTTGTGGGTTTTTTAATGGATTATTTCCTGATAAAATTAAAAAAAAAATGTGAAGAAAAGAAATCGGAGGGACAGCGAGGTTTGATTTAATTTTTGGCTAAAATGGTCACTGAACATTTGTATTTTGCTCATTAAATCTTAAAAACTTGCAATATAATGACTAGACACTTAGTTTGGCTTCATTATTGTCGATTTTCATTTTAAAAAAAAAAAACTATAAAACCATCTTTCAAAGCTGGACAAATATGGCTTATGCGTTGTCTTCGAATTCTTATGATAAATGAAAAAAGTCCTGCATTAGATTCCACTGCACATAGATCAGACGGCACAAAATGTTGTAGTGTCCATGTCTAAATGTTAAAAGACGAGTTATTGTGATTTCTTTAAGAAGAAAATATTTAAATTGGCGACCATTGTCGAACAATGAATATGTTATGTTGGCCGGCTATATCTTGATTATCAATGAATATGTGCTTTTTGGTAATGATACAGAGAAAAGATGGATCAAGTTCTGGAATAGAAATGGTAGCATGTTGATTGAATATTAAAACATTACTTGTCTACCTAACCATAACCTCTTACAATAACAACACTCCTTCTAACCACTAACATCATTTGACGGGTTTCGAATAAAAAATGTTAATTATGAAAATAACACAAGAATCAATGAGGGTTATACTTTGATCAACGAGGTGGAGGATGGTGCCCGTAATAACTAGAGGAACGAAAGTGGGCTATGGTGTCGTCAAATGAATGTGGTGGATACATTGGCCTGATTCCAACTTTAAATGGGACCATTACAGTCAAGCTGAAAATTGAAAAATCCATGGTTGTTTTCCCAAAAGCCTAACATTTTCATGAAAAAGCTTAGATAAATCCTTTTTCCCCTTAAAAAAAAAAAAGACAGTTCAACTTTGACAAAACTATGTTATGTATATTAGGGTTAAAGTCTAGGACGAATTTCGTTTAAGTTTTGTAATATAATATTCAGTCACTTTCATTTATGTTTGTTTAAAATGTAATCACGAGTCAAATGTAATTAGACTTTTAGCGGATTGCTAACGGTGAATATATAAAATTTAAAAAGACAAATTACACAAATGATCATTAATATTTGAATAAAATTTTATTTTTTCAGGTAAATATCTAAAATCTCTTTTTCAGACCGATCAACCTTCTTATAAACATCACACTTTCTCTCCCAAATAGATTTGCTCCTTGAACCCAATACATCTCCCAAATAGATTTGCTCGTTTTCTTTACTTCCTCAACAATATCTTGAAAATATACAAACTGAAAATACTTTAAGGCCGTAGAAAAGTTCGACTAATAAGAAGTAGAAAACATTGCTAAATGAACTAGCAGGTAAGCATGTAAGCAACTCAGTCACCCATTCTTCAAGTGATAAATACCACTAAAAAAACCAATAACTGAACAATAATAAACCAACAAAGAAAGTAGCAAATTAGAAAAGGAATCCATTATCTGCAACAATACCAAGAACCAATTAGAGATACCATAAATTTTTTAGCATGAAAAAAGGAACATAAAAGCTCAAAGCATGAAAAAACCACATCATATTTAAGCAAAAGGCTAAAACTTGACATAGGAAATCTTATTTTTGTAGATGTACTCAGGGATGTCAAACCCACGAGGAGCAGAGCCAATTTATTTTGCACGGATACAGATACAGGGAAAGATACGAAAAACGATAATTTCTAAAATTTACATGGTACAAGGACAACAAGAGTAAGACATATAAAAAAAATTAAAAATTATAAATATATGTCAAATCTCAAAATAAGCAGACTCCCGTTATTACTCTCAATCTCACTACCGCTTTGAGATGTCATATTTAAACTAAATTGATTTGTTTACATTAAATCAGAAAAACATATTAATTGAGTTCAAAATCATGCATAGGACTAAGCACACTGAAAATTGGAAAACAACATTTGAACCGGACTAAGCACACTGGAAATTAATCGGACTAAGCACACTGTTTTGATAAAAAAAAAGTTCAATCAAAATAAGTATTATTGTTGATGAAGCCTAGGACCTGCATTCAAACTTTTCAAGGGAGACTGTTTTTGATATCACATTATTATTAATTTATTATTCTCCATCATCGTTGCTTCTTTTCTAGGCCTTACTTGCTTGGCCCTGTTAAACCCTGGCACGAACAAGCAAAGGGCACTGCATTTGAACTCAACTTCATTACCATCCATAACATGCTAATTTGAACTAAGCACACTGAAAATTAACATTTAAACCTGACTAAGCACATTATCACACTGGAAATTAATCAGAAATTAAATAGGACTAAGCACATTGTTTTTAACCGAACTAAGCTTCAAGACTGAAAAACATGATAATCTAAATTAAGCTTTAAGACTGAAATTACATTGGGGGCATTTTTCAAGTTCCAAAATATGGAAAACAAGCAATAAAATAAGAAAAATGAACACTGAAAAAACCATTTTATGAAAAGCTTTTCAAGCTTTAAAAACCTGCTTACCTCCTCCTTCCTCTCTTAGTCAATTCTCCTTTGCCCACCTTGTTCCAAATCAGGCAAATCTTTAGTATCCCCTTTGTTTCCAAGGCACCCCACAGTTTCCAATAAGCACAAGAGAAGAAGACGAGAATAGAGACGGAAATGCGGAAATTTTACTGTCTCGTGCTTCTTAAAAGTCAAAATTAGGTTTTGTTTTATTTTTAAAAAATTTTAATGCAAAATGCCAAAATTACCCCGGACACATGTAATAGTCATGTCCCCGAAACATCTCCAGAATTGCGTTGATCGTCCCCAAACTTGGTCAGTCGTACTCCGCCACCGTGGCACATTCCCATACCGGGGACGTTTCGGATACTTGAAACGTGTAAGAAGTGCCGTCCCTGTGCTTTATACGTGCCAACAATAATATCAAAGGAGACAGCATTGGAAACTCCAAAATTTCAATAACTTGTTGCCCATATCAATTCGTGAAGGAGGGAATCTGCAAATTGTTCATGTAGCAACAAAGAATGTTTACACTGACAAGTTTTTACTTGTCCAGGTCATAATATAGTAGCAAGCTTTAATGATGAGAAGCCACTCTCAAATACTAGTGACTATTTGTGTAATTTTAACTCTCAATGATCACAACTTAATCAAATAAAATCAAAAGTGACCAAATATTATGTATTTTAAATTCAGTGAGGAAAAGTGTACTAAATTTAGATAAAAGTGATTAATACTGTAATTTACCCATTCTTAAATTATGGTTGAAATTTTAACTATTCGTTAAAATTTAAAATATTTTCATTTGATTCATTTATTTTAAATATATCTTATGCCGCATACGATCTAACTTTTAACGCCTATGGCATTTAGGCTAGAAAAGGTTGTAATTGATATAATCTAGTACTTTATGATTCAATTATAATATTTTTAAGTTTGATGACTAATTTAAAATTTATGTCATAGTTTTGGGGTTATCCGATAAACACTAGAGTTACGAAGAACTAGACTAGCTACCAAGAGAAGTAAGAAAGTTTTGGTTAGGGGAGGAATCTGGGTCGTGGTGCATGCCTTTAATAGGCAATGGACATGATCCCTACTGGATAAGGGTCGATGATATAATCACGAGTGTCCTCCTAAGATGTGGTTGTATCATACAATAAATAGGTGAGATAGAAGAAATATGTGAGGCTGCATTGCTTGGCTATTGAATGTGATGGATATTATAAAAGCCTTCAAGTATATGACCTGGTGGTAATCCCTAGACGATGACCCCTTTATTGATGAATTCTTTGGGTGGGAGAGCACTTAGATCAATGGAAGGCCTCAAAGCAAAAGAGAAAAAAAATGACACATAGAAAAAGAAGTATCTGTTCTAAATTTCAAGATCGACGAACGCTAACAAAAGGGGCGTATCTTCCTCATTTTATTAATTTGATCCAAAACCTTGAACGCTTACCCCAAGTCTAGACACAGTGCAATATCTTACGTTTAAATATTGTGATCGTATCTTTTTATTATTAGATCGGAATCTCTAATAATCGAAAATATGTTATTTTTAATGATGTCTACGAGCCTCTATATTTTATCTCCCAACTCATAAAAGGATCTTAAGGGCATCTCGACTCAGGAGAACACAATCGTACGTCTAGCTCTTCTCATGTGTAGTTCACTTCAGTTGATTTGGATGGAGTCACAAGGTCCCAATTTAACGATTGAACCCATGCACTGAGCAAAGTTTAAATCTACTGATCATGGATCAAGGTACTTTTGGGGACTCTCTCAAGAAACAAGAGAAATCTCGATCCAAAATAACATTCAGACACTTCACAAAGCAATACATTTTTCTATTGTTTGAGGGTTCTGATCAGATATCTCAACAAATATAACTTTGGGGATGGAGAATATTTAAGAAAACCTAGCAAGTAATTTTAAAGCTTTTTAGGTCGAATAAAAAAAATCACAAATGCAATAACAAAGACAAAAAAGCAGATGCACACATTTATATATGTCGAACAATATACTACGTTTGTTTAGTTCTGTTTCCAGTTAGTTCGCAAACCCTTAATCTACTAAATGAAACAGAAAAAAAGACGCAAACAAATTAAACGTTAAAAGGAGAAGATTAAGCGAGAATTAACAGTAACCATTGGACGAACTATTATGACATGAGGCTAACATCTGAGAATTATAAATTCATCAGCATAAAAGCCTTCATCTTCATAAGAGTTCTTTAAATTAAGGTACGACGACCAGATGTAATTAGGTTTCACAAGCATTAAAGTCCGTTCAAAGTAACCCACGTCTTTCTAGGAGAACATAACTTAAAAATTGATAACGAAGCCTAATAACAGCTTAAACAACTGTAGGAAATAGAGAAGAAACAAAGAAACCCTAACAGTAGTTTGCACTTGTTTATTAGTGGGGAGCGACACCCACGTTGGTTGGAGCAAAGAACCCATCTTTCATCATCACGTCCTCTCCTTCCTGCAACAAAAAATATCCCAGAATAAAAATGAAAACCAGTTACTAATTGTGTAGGTTAGCGTATCATAGCATGTTAGGACTTAGGGTTCGAAAACCAGTTGGCGTACGTTAGTTTTCTTCACGGGTTGATCAGGCATGAGTCCAAAATGTATGTGGGGGAAGTGAGCCCACTACAAGAAGATAAAAACAAAAGAAAATTAGTACACCAACATGACTAAACCCTAGATTTTTTTTCCTGGAAGAAAAGAAATGTTAAAGAAAGACATTCTCGAATCTTGGATCACACATTCTTGGCAGCAGCACTGAAGGCTTCTCTGTGACTAATATCAGGATTCCCAGCTTTGATGCGTTGGATTTCGTCCCTGCAGATATGAAAGATGTCGAGATCATGCATGTGCTTCATTTTTCTTTTTAATATCTTTACTTATACAAGGGGATTAAGTTAAAATATAAGAGTGCGTTTAAAGAGGAGCGTAAATAAATCACGAGCGTAAATAAAGTTGGCTCACTTGATGAAGCGGTTGTAGGCAGATGGGACTCTCTGCCTCTTCTCCGGAGCTGGACATATAAAAAACAAATTAGCACAGACAAACAATGAGACAGATGCATTAAAATCACATCGCTGACTTTTTTTGGGTAAACTTCGGCTTTCATTATCTTCTCTCTCTTCACCCTCATCATCACCTCATCATCATCTCTACACATATAGATCTATATTTCCGGGGGAGAAATTAAGAAAACTGAAATCTAGTAATATTTTCGTACGTACGCTTTTGTTTAATGCTTAAAAAAAAGTCTTTCTATGAAGGAAAAAAACCCTGCATATGATGAATCTTAAGAAGATTTCCCTTTTCCAAATACAACAGTATACAAAGTATAATAGCTTGAAGCTACAGATAGCAAGAGATGAAGTTAAAACTTTTTAAAGGGAAGAAGACAAGTGCAAATGAACAGAGCGTAAGAAATAAAAGCATGTAGACTAGACATGTAAAGCATAGCTGGACTTTTTCTCAACAAATTGACCTAAATCGGTTTCCGTTGTTTAAGGAATCTTATAGCTTTCTAGCTAGTAAAAGGGGTGGTGGAACCAAATGAGAAGCACAAAAAAAGGAATAAAAATATGAAGCAAATCTCACGTCTGTTGACCATGGGAGGTTTTGGGATCTCCTCAACTCCTCCTCGAATAGCCGGCATAATCGAGTCATTTGGGTTTGGCAGATTCATCTGCATACTCGGTGGGGCAGTACTTCGGAGCTCCTCCTGGCATATATGTATATATGTCAATGTTACTGGCAAATCAGGGTTTTAAAAAACGGTCAACGACCGCGATTTCAGCGGCGATATAGCGGTTTCGCCGCAGTTCGATGGCCGCAATCACGGTAAATCTGAAATAACCGAAAACACGGCCGCGATTTGAAACTCTGCTGGCAATAACTACACTAAGTTAACTGTGTTGGAATATTCTGAAACCCTAATTTATTTACCATGATATTCTGAGGAGTCGAGAAGGAATGGCCAAGGTGAAGCTGATTAGCTGCAGGGAGAAGCAAGCCACGCATGTTGACAGACAAAAGATTGGTGCAGTGACCGCATCGAACTGTGACGGTCTTGAACAAGCTAGTGCAAGGAACACTCACCTGAAGTGACAATGATACAAACACACAAGGAAAAATTAAATAGGGGAGAAGATCATAATATAGAACACAATAGGGACAAAACAAAGGGAAAGGGAAAGGGAAAGAAAGTGATACAGCAAGAACAGTGTCGCAAAAGTTGCAATGGACGTAACAGAGCTGGTCGGAGGGAGAGAGGTGGTCCGGTGAAAAAGCAGCTGACGAGGACGACATCTTTCTTTTTTGATGAGGTTTTGTTGATTTGATTGATTGATAGATTGACTGATCAGTGGATTATGATAGGTATCTAACCCACTCCTTGATCTGATCTTCTTGGTTGTGGAGTTTGTGCTAAAGATACAAAGAAAATGGATGAGGGTGGATAGAGAGGAAAGAGAAGAGGAAGCTACTAATATACTAGGAGATGGAAACAGACCCAGAATGTGTTTCCTTTTATCTCTCTCTCTTTTCACATCTGTATTTAAATATAGCGCATTTGTACATTGGTGTGGGTTTCAATAGTATTGTACAAGTTGTTGACGTATCATAAACAGGTCCCGGTAGAGATTTAAACATACAATAAAAGAGAAAGAAAATTAATAAAGAAGGGGGCAAAAGAAAATTTGAATGGTTGGCATTCCCAATAGATGTTAGTGCTTTGTATGAGAGAAAGAGACAGACGAGAGCAGAGACGGAAGATGTGGGGGAGAGGGAGCTAGAAAGGGACGTGTGCATGGTAGTAATTGGCTTTCGCCTTATTCACCTGTTGTTTTCACACTTAAGAGGCTGTGTGTGTTCCATGCTTTTCGCGGTTCTCTACAATTCCATGCCTGCATCCAATTATCGTAGCCCTCTAAGAATTTTTACTTCATCAAAACCCTAATTTCCGAGCACCTTATATTGGAGTTTTGATCTTTTTATAATCTTAAAAAGAAAACAAAAGTTGGCTTAACTACCAGTAATCCTTTGAGGTTGTTCCCAGAGTGTTGTAATTTCAAACTAAATTAAATGAATTGAAAATTAGAGCTATCAACTTTGAGATGCGTTCAACATTAGGCTTGAAGATAATTTATCATATAATGTATCTCCGAGGTTCATTAAACTTATTTGTTCGGAAAAACAAGGGCTGGAACAACAAATAATATTTCAAGAAAAATATTTAGCAGAATGAGAAAAGAGATCTGTTTTTGGTGTATTGAGAATGAGAGAAATATGTCAGTAAAATTCTTTACTGAAGTGATCGCTTATAACTACATTCCAGAGAACATATTTAGGGAAAATTATATTATTGGTCAATAATTTATTATATTATTTTTACTTTGTTCGTCAAATTGCTTTTCTATAGATTTATTATTAATCTGTACTCTATAATTTATGTAAATCTTTTAATAATGCCAGGAGTGAATGATCACTACAACTTATCCTGAAAAAAATCAACTACAAAGATGAAAAGTTGAAGATAAGCAGAAGTAACTCTCTCTTGATATATTAAGTAAAAAGAGAATTACTAACATGTGTCGTGAAGGGACATTGATTAAAGGGTTATCTATGTTCCACCTTGTATTATGTTGGTTGGCTTGCTTTATAACAGAAGATCAAAATAATTGCTGAACTTATCACTTAATTCAGTTCATGTTCATTAATCATTCCTTAAGTGATGGAAGTGGAACCCAAGAGATTTAGATATATAGAGCGAACAGTATGTATCATTTCACTGCATAAAGCAAAACACATCGATGATCATCATATAAAACTATATCTAGAATAAGTTACTGGTAGCTGTTTACCATCCAATGCACTTTACTTCAAACAGAAATGCTAGCAGTATAAAACGTTGTGGTAGCTTTAAGAATAGGGTAAGGCTAGCCTGCTATATAACGGAGCCCGGCACCAGAGCCTCCTTGGGAGGGAATTCACCGCCAAATTATTACAACATTATAACCAAAAAAAATATTATAATAAAAACTTTTGAAATATCGATTTGACTACTCACGTAATAATCTTCTCTCACATAATGTACAGATATACGTAGTTGTCAGTGATAACAGCAGACACAGATCCTTTAATCGAATTTATTTTACTTTGTCCTTGCATTGCATTGTGATGAGTTTTTTTTAATTATATCTTCTCTTTTCTTTCCTTTTGGGCTGGTTTCATTAGTCCTCTACGCTGCACTGCCGCAACTGCTATCTATCTCAATGGACATGGTGGTTCTTGCTTTTTGTTGCAAAGTAACCCTAAACTTTGCTGAAAAAGATGGCTGTCATTTCTCTAACATTTTTTAAAACTATCACCATCCATCCATCCCCCATGCGTGCAAAAGGGTTTCTTTTGTTTTTCGCACCAGATCTGCCCATGTAGGTAAAATTCCAAGTCACTTAGTTAAAAGTGAATGTGGGTCCTGAATAGATGCCTTTGCCAGCTTTCACCGCCTCTCTGTATAGTTAGGGCATAGCTGGCCTGCAGTCTGCAGGCTCTGTTGGAAGTTTATGGTATGCCTTTGGAACCACGTCCCAAGAACCATTACCCCTTGGTGGGGGTGCCCTACGGAGTCGCCTTTTTTTACCCTTGAAACTCTCCTCATCATACGACCTTAAATTCCTACATTATTTCACATATGTAAACATTAATTTCCATTAAGTAGTTTCGTTACAAATGAACCCCAAAAAAATACAATTAAATAAAAAAGCATTACCTAGTACAAAACACTTCTTTTTAGCTATTATGTCATGTTAGTAATTAATAAAAAGTTAATTCGCGTTAAATGAATGAATAAATAAATAACTTACGTGTTCATACATACAACAGTCTATAGGTGCCACTAGTAGGGGTGTAAATGAGCCGAGTCGAGCTCGAGTATTGCTGAGCTCGACTCAACTCAAAAACTCTGAAATTGAGCTCAACTCGACTCGAAAACTCGCGAGCTTAAAATTTTCAAGCTCGATTAGAATTCGAAATCCTGAACTGAAGCTCGTGAGCAGCTCGAAAATGCTCGAAATGAAGAAAAAAAATTCTTAAACTTAACTCGATTGAAGTCTCAAACTCGAACTCGAACCTGAACCTTAAATGCATGAAAATCTTAATGTATTCTCTTTAAAAAAAACCAATACATAAATATTAATATTTTTTTAAAAAAAATATATATAATCTTATATATTATATTTTCGAGCTGCTCACGAGCTTTTCAAGCCGAGTATCAAGTAGCTCGTTTTGTCTCGTTAAGAATTCGAGTCGAGCTCGAGCTCGAGTTGAGTCCATTCGATCCGAGTATTTATCGAGCCTTGATTAAGTCGATCTCGAGTAGCTCACGATCTGTCTCGTCTCATTTACAGCCCTAGCCACTAGTGAATGGTATATTCATACTTATTAGTATAAAATAGTTAGGGTTCGGAAACAAAAATATGAAACATAACACTCGACATATCGGCTTCATAGTACACTCTAGAGAGATCGGATTCAGACATAATGAGGAAAAAAAGCAACATCTAATATCAAAACCTTAACCATATCAGAGCAATGACCCTACTTTTATAAAGTTCGTCAGCTTGTTTTAATCTTCAGGGTTCGTATTGATATAATGCCCTCTAATCATCTTTCATCTACCACTTGCTATCGGATCCGCAGCTTTGATGAGGTGATAGTTGTTAGGAAAATAAACCGAGTACAAGTAATTTCCCTATAACCAGATTAGTGAGAATGCGAAATAAAAGCGGAAAAATAATACCCGAAAATTGATAACGGAGTTCAGCCAATTGTGCTTACGTCTCCGGGCTGCTGCATATCTTTTACTAAGAGAGAAAATTTACAGGTGTTTACAAAACACTCACTACTCACAAGAAAGCTCTCTAGTATAGGAAGAAAGAAATGTTTTGGGATGATTTTGAAGCTAAATGGGTAAGGGTATTTATAGTAGAAACTTAGGGACTAATCTTTGAAAATACCCTAAAGTGCAATGACTAAAGTGAATTTACCCATTCCTATTTTCAACAAACATCTACCAAAATTTTACCAAACTTTGAAAAATATTTTTCAAAGAAACATTTACCAAACTTTAAAAAAACATTTTCCAAAGTTGGTTGCCAAACGTTGAAACTTTTAACAATCTCCCACTTGAAGACTGATTTTAATATGTCTTCACACCTCGATCAATGCAGCAGCATGTCTGGTCTTGTTATTCTAGCATGCCAACTGAAGCTGAACACAACTTCAGTTTGTCCGTAGTCACCGTCTTTGTCAACATGTCTGCCGGATTTTGAGCTCCACTAATCTTTTCAAGTTTCAAAATCCCATCTTCCAGAAGAGACCGGATAAAATGATATCTCAATTGTATATGCTTTGTCCTGGAATGAAAAGACATATTCTTTGCTAGATGGATAGCACTTTGACTGTCGCAATACAAGATATTGTTTTCTTGTTTCTTGCCTAACTCTTCCAAGAAACTTTAGAGCCAAACCATCTCCTTGCTGGCTTCCGTAACAGCGACATATTCTGCTTCAGTTGTGGAGAGAGCAATTATCTTCTGTAGTTGAGAAACCCAACTCACTGCAGTTCCTCCTAGAGTATAGACATACCCTGTAGTGCTCCTTCTGATGTCGACATTTCCGGCTAAGTCAGCATCTACATAGCCTGTCAGTATCATATCTCCACCTTTGAAACAAAGTGCTTTGTTTGTGGTACCCCGAAGATATCTGAGGATCCATTTGACTGCTTCCCAGTGTACCTTGCCCGGATTATTCATGTACCTGCTAACAGCTCCCACTGCATGAGCAATATCTGGTCTGGTACAAACCATGGCATACATCAGACTTCCAATTGCTGAGGCATACGGCACCTTCACCATGTGTGCACGTTCTTCCTCCGTCTTTGGTGATTGGTCTTTGGAGAGTCTGAAATGAACACCTAAAGGTGTACTTACTGGTTTAGCATCTTGCATGTTGAACCTGGAGAGTACTTTGTTGATATACTCAGCCTGTGATAACATCAAAGTCCCCGACTTTGTGTCTCTCTTGATCCTCATCCCAAGAATCTGCTTTGCAGCGCCCAGATCCTTCATAGCAAACTGCTTCGACAATTTTTGCTTCAAGTTTATGATCTCTTGCATGTTTGAGCCTGCAACGAGCATGTCATCAACGTACAACAATAAAATAATGAAACTATTGTCGAACCTCTTGATGTAGCAACAATGATCTGCTTGGCATATGGTAAACCATGCTACTCATGAAACTATCGAACTTCTTGTACCACTGTCTAGGAGCTTGTTTTAAACCATACAAGCTCTTCTTCAACCTGCATACCAGGTTTTTCTTGCCTGCCTCTATGAAGCCTTCTGGCTGCCTCATATAGATCTCTTCCTCCAAATCACCATGAAGGAAAGCTGTCTTTACATCTAACTGCTCAAGATGTAAATTCTCCGCAGCTACAATTTTCAACACAGTCTGATTGTAGACAGTTTTACGACTGGAGAGAAAATTTCATTGTAGTCAATACCTTCTTTTTGCTGAAAACCTTTGACAACCAATCTTGCTTTGTAGCGTTTTCTCCCATCATATTCTTCTTTGATCCTGTAAATCCACTTGTTATGGAGCGTTTTCTTGCTTGGTGGTAATTCAGCTAATTCCCACGTCTGATTTGACATAAGCGAGTCCATCTCATCTTTCATGGAAGACTCCCACTTGACTGAATCCTCCACCTGCATTGCTTCATCATAGCACTCTGGTTCACCATTGTCAGTCAGCAACAAATAGTGCAAAGAAGGCGAATACCGTTGGGTTGGTTTAGGAATTCTGGAGGAGCGTCTCAGTTCTGGTGTGTGTGGTTCTTCTTGAACTGCTTCAAGATTGATCTGAACATCATTTCCAGAAATCTCCTCGAACTCAGCAAATTCCTTTGTTTCAGCTTTGGTATTACTTGATTCTGCGGTTGACCTATCTTTGTACATCACATTTTCATTGAAAATGACGTCTGTGCTTCTGATGATCTTTCGATTTTCGTAGTCACAAAACCGGTAACCGAACTCATCACCACCGTAACCAATAAAGACGCATTTGTTGGACTTGGCATCAAGTATACTTCTTTCAGCAGAGTTTATGTGTACATAATAAATACAACCAAACACTCTTAAGTGTGAAAGGTTTATTTCTTTCTTGCTCCAAGCTTCCTCTGGTATTCCGCCATCCAAAGGAACTGAGGGCCCACGGTTGATCAGGTAAGCTGCAGTGTTGATAGCTTCAGCCCATAGAAATTTGGGCAATCCGGCATGTATCCTCATGCTTCTGGCACGTTCATTCAGAGTTCTGTTCATGCGCTCTGCTACGCCATTCTGCTACGGTGTTATGGGAACTGTTGTCTCCATCTTGATCTCATTGTTTGCGCAGAAATCTCTGAAACTACTGTCTCTGTACTCTCCTCCATTGTCAGACCTCAACCGCTTGACTTTCAAACCAGTCTCATTTTCCACCATGGCCTTCCATTTTCTGAAGGTATCAAAGACTTCTGATTTCTTCTTCAGAAAATAAACCCACACCTTCCTTGTTGAATCATCGATGAAGGTGACATAATATAGTGAGCCTGCAAGAGATGGAACAGGGGATGGTCCCCATACATCAGTATGAACAAATTCTAACCTTTCTGCCTTGGGAGTCTTGCCAATCTTTGTAAAACTGACTTTCTTTTGTTTTCCAAAGATGCAATCCTCGCATAGTCCGACATCTACATTCTTTAGATCCGGCAGCTTCCCTTTTGACATAAGTATCTTCATTCTTTTCTCGCTCATATGGCCGAGCCTTTGGTGCCATAGGTTTGATTTTCCATCAGCATCTGCTACTGCAATGATATTCTTTAAATTTGAGGTTACATAGAGAGTACCGGTCTTCTTACCACGAGTAATGACGAGTGCTCCTTTGGTAATCTTCCATTCACAGCCTGAAAAAGTTGTACTATATCATTCTCCATCAAGCTGTCCAACAGAAATCAGATTTCTTTTGAGGCCAGGAATATGTCTCACTCCTGTCAGCTTCCAGGTGGTCTGGTTTGGCAGCTTTAGTCGGATATCTCCTTTTCTGACGATCTTCAAGGTTTCATCATCAGTTAGATGAACCTTCCCAAAATCACCACTGACATAGTTCTCCATGATTTCTCGGCATGGGGTGGAGTGGAAAGATGCCCCTGAATCCAATATCCATGATTCAATCGGACTGTTGACGCTTAAAATCATGGCATCACCTGTCTCCTCCGTCATGTTGGCAGATTCCTGTACGCCGGTATTTTTCTTCGGTGCTCGACAATCTCTTTTGAAGTGACCCTTCTTGCCGCAATTATAACAGGTAAAATCTTTATTTCCTGTTCTTGATTTGCCCCTTCTGGATTTTGATCTACCACGATTTGAATTTCTTTCTGAAGTTCTCCCTCTAGACTCCGTGTGCAAGGCTGAGGAGGTTGATGCTTCACCTGATTCTCTTCGTCGAATTTCTTCACTCAATACCAGATCCCGAACATCGTCGAATTTTAATTTGATGTTTCCCGATGAACTGCTGATTGCTATAACAGTAGCATTCCAACTGTCTGGTAGAGATGATAAGAGAATTAAAGCTCGAACTTCATCATCAAACTCAATTTCCACTGAACTCAACTGGGTTGTGATTGTGTTGAGTTCATTTAGGTGTTGTGCCACCGATACCCCTTCCGCCATCCGCAAATTGAATAATCGCCTCATCAAATGAACTTTGTTTGAGGTCGATGGCTTCTCGTACATACTGGAGAGAGCTGCCATAAGACCCGCCGTGGTCTTTTCCTTTGCTATGTTAAAAGCAACATTGCGGAATAACGTCAGTCGGATAACTCCGAGGGCTTGTCTTTCGAGAAGAGCCCAATCTTCATCCTTCATGCCCTCTGGTTGCTTTCCTGAGAGAGATTGATATAGATTTTTCTGGTACAAAAAATCTTCAATCTGCATCTTCCAAAAGCCAAAGTCCGCACCATCGAACTTTTCAATTTTCACCTTCCCTTCGTCTGCAGCCATCGCTCCCACTCGAATCTGGCTTCGTTTGGATCGTTTCTGACAATTCTTGCGAATCACCGTGTATTAGAACACCACCGTCGACAAACTCGTATCGTCGACCGAATTTCACTATTCACGGAATTCACTATTCACGTGAATAGTAATCAATAGTAACCTCGCAGAAAATTTGACAAAATTCACAACCAAAAGCTCTGATTACCAGTTGTTAGGAAAATAAACCGAGTACAAGTAATTTCCCTATAACCAGATTAGTAAGAATGCGAAATAAAAGCGGAAAAATAATACCCGAAAATTGATAACGGAGTTCAGCCAATTGTGCTTACGTCTCCGGGCTGCTGCAGATCTTTTACTAAGAGAGAAAATTTACAGGTGTTTACAAAACACTCACTACTCACAAGAAAGCTCTCTAGTATAGGAAGAAAGAAATATTTTGGGATGATTTTGAAGCTAAATGGGTAAGGGTATTTATAGTAGAAACTTAGGGACTAATCTTTGAAAATATCCTAAAGTGCAATGACTAAAGTGAATTTACCCATTCCTATTTTCAACAAACATCTACCAAAATTTTACCAAACTTTGAAAAATATTTTTCAAAGAAACATTTACCAAACTTTGAAAAAATATTTTCCAAAGTTGGTTGCCAAACTTTGAAACTTTTAACAATAGTATAGGTTGATATCTCATGACTGACATTCACGAGAAACCCAACATAAAACCAATTAATGCTAAATATAATGCATTGATTTCGGCAGGTAGGACACATTCAATGCTTTCATTGGATTGAGAATTTGTCTCATCATCACATGAGCAAATATATGCCACCAACATTGAACTGCCTGCAGCTGAAACATTGTACCATAAAAGAAAACAAGTTGGACGCTGACTACAGCTATTGGTTAAGGTTGATACATATACAAGCTAATAAATAGGTTTACGTACGTACATGTAAAAGTTGTAACAAAGGAGAAGAATCAAATTAGTGTCTTATGGGTCATGGTATGAAACTTGATATTAATGAGATGAGTTGTCTCCTGAAACCAAAACTGATGTGATTAGACTCTAAACTTAATCGGTTCAGGAAAACGCTGAAAATCATTGGGCAAATATCTCTATTTATTTATTAATGTGTTTTTATGGGAAAATATATCTACATACAAATTAATGGAAGGGCAGGAGGCGTCTGGAAAAGCCTCTGAGGGGTAGACTAGAGAGAGCTTAAAAGCACAAGAAAGACGAGCGTAATTTATAGATCTCAATTCTCAAGCAGCGTTGTTAGCAGTGCACAGTTTCACACAGTGAATATTCAAAGTACGTAGTACGTACTGCATCTGTAGCTTCAAAGCAGAGATGTCCTCTCTTCTTACTTTACTCCACCTCGAGGAACCTTAGCTACCCACCACGATATATTCATCAAAGCAAGATATGTATTTTTTTAGCTTGGCTTTGTAGCGATTTATTTGAAACCTAGACCACTACTGAAACTGTATAGATAATGTTGGTCCCCCGCTTCCCCTTGCAACTGTCTCGACTCGACAACTGCGGATGAAGACCGCAAGGCTCTAGCATTTGTGGCAGCAAAGCAGGTAAACCTATATCACTAATGAAACTGACCCAACATGGAACCGTCACAAGGGAACCGACTAATACATGTTAAAGCAGTGTATTACAGAGCTCTTTGAGAGCCAACACAGCACTGCTCTCGTCTTTGGGCTTTTTGTTTGATCAAATCGTTTATCTATAGGAAAGCCAACATATTGGTGAAGAAACTGGAAAAGTAACGTAAGCAATTGACGAAAATGGAAAAAGGGGAAACTAAACTACCCAAAATAATTCAATTACAATCGCATTCTGTTACCCGGGCAGTGGCTCTGAAGCTAGTGAACAAAAGTTTTATGACACCGATGGGAAGCAAAAAGCGTTCTTTTATATGTCGCATCAATCTTATGAAGTAATAAATGACCTAAACGAATTACATGCAAAAGAATATAAATACGGTGAGCAAAGAAGGACGCTTGTTTGTCTTTGTGCGAGCATGCACCAAGTTTCTGTGTGTATCTAATAGATTACATAGAGTACTCATTTAGAAGTCTTAAAATTCATTATTCGAGTAGGATTCGATATGATGTTATTGATTTTTTTTTTTAAGAAAAAAATCAAAGTTTCATTTAAATTGCAGCCACAAATAATGTTAAGAAACTCCGAAATAAGAAGAGAAATAGAAGTCCAACTATGTAGATAGGGACAACAGAAAATTGTGACCCATCCCATTCACCACTGTTGGATAAAAAAACACGTCTTTGACGAACCTGGCGGATAGTTTTTCTAAACTCTTCTCATATAGTGGCTGCAGTTGATTGAGTGAGATTATAATGTTTACCTGTGATAATTGGGCTTGGACAACATGATATAAACATCAAGGCTTGATCCATTTTCCAAACAAATATCGCTGTTTTTGGTCCAAATTTCTTATAGACATAGACACCAGCATGGGCCGAAGCATTAATGAATTTTAAGAAGAGAGCCCATTTGAATATAGTATCAAAATCTATGCCCAACTCCTTTGGGCCAAATTTACAACACTTTATTTTAAGCACGAATGAAAACAATTTTGATTGTAAATAGAGTAAACTAGGTTGAAGGAGTCGTTTTTGTCTCTATAGTACTTAATTCGGAGTAAAACCCCAAAAAATAAAAAGAAACATGATTAGACGACTTCAATCATTTGAATTTTAACGACCCAGTTTTTAGTATTAAATATGTATGATCATATTTCATTATCATTGATATATATTTTATGCATAATTATTTCACAAATACTAAAAAAATAAAAAAAAAATGAAACAAGTGGCAATCATTATATACATATATATTATAGAAAAGAAAGCATATTTTATGGCTAACAAACAAAAAGTTGACATCGAAAATCAAACTTTGCAACTTGAGCGACTTTATATCATATCGTACGGTACGTATTACACTCTGTAGGAGATATATCTCCTACCCCTTAGAGCCATCCAGAAGCTCGATCTAGAGCTTGCAAATGCACAAGTACCCTTACGTACGTATAAATAAATATAACAACGAGAACTGACGTGTAAAATTTATAAGTTTCTTTTCTGTTTCCCAGATGGGCCAGCTGCTTTATGATTGTTTTATATTAAGAGTTCCTACTTACAGGTTTTATAAGATAGTATATTTTTTTATATATATTACAAGGCAAGGAGCTGGTGAGAGAGAGCTTTCGAATTCGGGTTTTGGTGTGGAAGTTGCAACTATTTTGAAAAAGCTTAATGGTAGTAGATAAGAATGAAACGCCAAAATTGACCTAGCAATTCGGAGTTTAGATTTTAAATAATATTAAAAATATGGTATGATATGTTAAAACAAATGTGTCCTACACGACCATAAAGTAAACGTTTGCAAATTGAATTTTTCAGTGCACAAAAAATTCGAATATCCGATTTTGCGTAAAAAATATCCGAAATCGGATTTGGGAAAAACCGGTTTTTTTTAAACCGGATCGGTTTTTACCGGATACCGTTTTGAAAAAAACCGGATAAAAAACTGGTTTTTTATACGAAAAAAAATCCGGTCTGGGGTTTAAAAAATTGGATGACCGGATTTTTTACCGGATTAAAAACTGGTTTTTTTAAAAAACCGGTTTTTTTCAAACCGAAACCGGTTACACCGGTTACATCATCCGGCCCTCCAAACCGGTTATGATCCGAACCGGTTTTTTTATAAACCGGTTTTTTAGCTTAGTGAAAAAACCGGATCAATTTTTATCCGGTTCGGATCGGATTTAAATCCGGCTATGTGCATTTCTATGTGTTTATAGCATGCATGCATATCTATTTTCTTCTTGTCGCTGTCCTGATGGTCCAACCACCCTATACGCTTCACTACTAAAAACAATACTTTCTCTCTTTTTTTCTTTTTTTTTTCTCGGCAAAAATGATTTTTTATTAAATAAATCCTGAGTCAAGAGTCTCGTTAAAAACCTCCCTAAACTTAAGCAGAGGAAAAGAGTACTATTGACTAGGAGCAAAATACAACTCCAAACGAAATAAAACACACAACTCCGCCCCTACAAATTTTGAAACCCCTTTACCAAAGACAAGGCTAAAAACATATCAACGTTACAACAACCAACAGCCTTTTTACAACAGTAGTACCTTCAACTAACACTTTAAAGACTTAACACAAACAACATCTCTAGAATCAACACAGACAAATCGAGCAGAACAAAACAAAGCTAATATTACAATCAGAGCAGCAAACAAAATTCCAGCACTGTAGAGGTTGAACAGACCGACTAGCAACATAACAAAACTTCTCCCTTTAGACACGAAAAAACCAGCGCTGTAAGCATGTACGACATTAATCCACTTCCATCAGAAAAAACCGAAAGCAATCGGTTGTACGCACGCCATCAAACGCAAAGCAAAGCCATTCCATTACGATCACAAGGCACGTAACAACAAACACTACTTAGATCATCCAAACAGCCTAACAAATTACAGGATGAAACATTGGATATATTCTTCAGGGGGAAACCTGTTTGACGAACAAGTCCTCGCAAGACACAAGAATCCAATCACCTTAGCTCACAGTCAATTGTAATCAATTCAGCTAACCACCAATTCCCCAAGGTTCCAACAACCAAGCTGGAAGGAAGACAGTAAACTACGGCACCAACAACAAATAAACAGAGCTTAACAGCTGTTATGGACATCAAAAAACAACCAAGCCTAACACACCACACCTAAAAGGTCTTGAGTCTACGCATACCATCATTATCCAGCCATATTGCCATCCCTTGGCACCTAGTATTCACAACACAAAAATGCACATTTTAAATTAAGTGAAAACATCATTGTCGATCTCAAAGAACAAAGACTGTCACTGCCACTTGCGCTGTAGGTGGACCTTAATTCAGCTTAGCACCATTCTAGACTCCAATTCTAAACTAGATCAGCTTTACCACCCCAATCAATCATCCAAACAAAACACGGACATGTCGAAATTTAATGCAAAATCCAACGCATCTTCGACCTTACCTCCTGATAGTGATCCTCTTATATTCCAGGATAGATTCTTCCTCCAAAAAACTTCCCCCTCTAATTTCAATTAAAAAGCATTAGATAATGATTGGGATATGCCTTCCGATTCCTCCGCTGCTACAATTTCCCTAACTAAAACCTCTTCTGGACCATGAAACTCTATCCCCAACACTCTTCCAATCTGCAAAGTTTTCTTTGCTTCCATCTTTTGTCTCTGTCATCTATCTTGCAGATCGGAATTTGATAAAGACATTCCTTCTAGTTCAGTCCAGTCTTCCTCGTACTCTATCTTCTTCTTATTTTTTCTTTGCATGGCTATTTCTTCCCTTCCTTGGTTTGCTAACAAAACTGTCTTGAATGCATTGTAAAGAAACATATCTTTTATTTTTCCGGACCTTTGCTCTTATATTCTGACTGCTTTTATTCGATTTAATATCCTCACACACAAATACATTTGTTCATTTAACCTCTGGTCCATATCCTCCCCTGCATTCCCTAATTTGGGCTCCCCTCTAATTTGATCTACTAGCATCCCGTCCACTAACCTAGTATCAGTTGTTCCCTCCCAAATAGAAAAATATCTATAATTATCTTCTTCTTCCACGTTAACACGTTTTTGATAATTTAAAAACCTCCTAGCAGTAACTTCGACTCCCTCCACGTTTTCAACCTCTTCATTAATTATCTTCTGCACATTCCCACTGCCAACATCACTTTTTATCAGCCCCATAATTGCTTCTTCTCCAATGTTCCTTTCCCCCACGTCCTCACCCGACAAACAACCGCCTCCTGGTAAATTTTCCATACATCGTAATTGAAGATCGTCTTCCTCAAGCCACCTTTCTATAGTATTTTCCTCCGATGCAGTCCTACTTTTTCTGGCCGAAGATAGAGAGTCATCGACCAACTCAAACTCTTTTTTGATCTCTCTTATGAACCATTGTTACACTGCTACCAATAATCTGTTCTAGAATTCTTACTGTAAATAAATCTTGACCCACTTTCAAATCGAGCACATCATCAATGGACTCTTATGCCTTGAGCTTATTTTCTCCCGCTTTATCTTGATGTTCTTCTTACGGCCATTTTTTGTGAACGCGTCGGTTGTCTTTACACGTAGCATGGCGGAGCCCACCACTTTTGAAATTATCAACTGAAATATGCTTGATGGGGCCCACATACGTACCACTTGTAATCTATGGGAAGAGGTTAAAGTAGTACCTCTACGTACGAGATCTTGGACCTGCGGATTGACTGATATTTTAGTTCTGAACCGGTGCGGCCGGAGGTGTTTTCTACTTGTAATCTATGAATTGTTGGTTTGGTTGGACCATTCTTTCTCACTGCAAATTGCGGTCTGAATTGTGGTTATGATTAACGTTGAATTGTCCCCCAACTAATGATTTAACTAATTATTAGTCTTATGGAGCCATAATTATGTTTTATAGGCCTTTTACTGAGAATTTTATATTAGGGGAGAGAAATATAAATTTAAGAGATAAATATGTCGATAAAAATTACATAAACGAATTTGTAATACATGCCAATTTTAAATTTTCAAAGGGTAAACTACCTCTGCCCACCCCTCGATCCATCTCCACTATGCATTTCTAAGCTTTTGATTTGTTGCCACATTTTTGGAGATACTTCATTATTACATAATTCATTAGCCGCTGCTAATTGGTCATCCACCTACGGATCCAATAATAAATTATTTGTTTAAAAAACAGTTTGATTTTATATTATTCAAAATTAAAGGATATCGATCATATATTTTCTGATTTATTAAATTAATGATAATATCAATCAAATTAAATTAAAACTTTATATTTTTATTGATATTTCAAATCCATGAAATATAAGAAAAAATATAACTAACATTGAATGATAACGAATATCCTTATCCCGAAAAAACTGACCTTTCATTTAAGAGTATCTAATAGAACCAACAACTCTTTAACAAAATAAAAAACATAACTATAATATATTTTCCTAATTAAAACCAAAAACTCAATCTATCAATTTATTTTAAATCAAACTCTTTAAGCAAATTGTTAATTACTAATTTAACTTCCAACTCATAATTAATTTTTTAGAATATTAACTAAGATCCAATCGGTTAACTCTTTCTCTGATATCATAATCTTATTTAAACCACAACCCCGCTAGCTCCAGGCAAGTTCAACTCAAACCCCAATTCCTCCACTTTTGACCCGTTCCTTCATTTATTTCACTTTGTTTTTTTCTTTTCAACCTTCTGGGTTTCCCTCGGTTCACTGTATATTCATATATAGGTTCTTCATCTTCCTGTTCTACGGTTACCTAAGATTTTGAGTGTAGTTCTTGAGGCTGCCTAAGAAGAAGAAAACAAAAAAGGAGGTTACTTCATCAAGGAATTCCGAGTCAGAATTTCGAATGAAAGACTCAGCTGGAGAGCAGTATAAAGATGTCAAACATACCTACGTCTCTCTCTGAAGTTTGCCTTACTCTCTCTCGCCTTATTATGTCCATCGCCGATCCATGGCCCTTTTCCTAGTCGTCTTCTCCCTCTAAAGAAACCCTTCTACTCTTATTCAACTACGCTCAAAATTTAGTCCCATCTTTTTTCTTGAAATATTATATACCGACGATCCATGAGAAAGACAAGAGGATTCAAGATCGGTAAACGGCTTGTCCGGATTCGTAGATGGTTCAACCGCAAAGTTCGGAACCCATGTGGGTACCATCGCCTGACACAAGCCGGATCATTTTGCAAGTCAAACGCTTTATCCAAGTTCATCAATTGGGGTCGCCGCTTTACAAACGGAGTCAAATCCATATGCACGGTGAAATCCGGATCGGGTTACATTCCCATCGGCGAAGACCCCATCAACAAAAAACCGATTGAAGTTCCGAAAGGACACTTGGCTGTCTACGTCGGCCAAAACAATGGCGACTTTCATAGAGTGCTGGTGCCAGTCATTTACTTTAACCACCCTTTGTTCGGCGAGCTCTTGAGAGACGCCGAAAAGGAGTACGGGTTTAGCCACCCAGGTGGAATCACCCTTCCTTGCGGGTTCTCGGAGTTTGTGAAGGTCCAGACCCGGATCGCCGCTGGAACCGGTGGAAGGAAAGCGGTTTGGATGCGCCACCCTTGAGAGGCTGCTGGTAACAAAAAATATGGATCATGATAACGACAATTAGTTCTGATCAACGCTTCTGTAATTTTGGTTACGTAGATTTTATTTACCATGCAATGGATTTTCAGGTGTACATTATAGAGTATACTTTTCCTTACGATTGGTAATTCCTCGAAACTTAAGATTACATAAACAATTGTTTACGTCTCTGATGAATGTGATTGACCGTGACTGTGACATTAAGTATGTGATCATGATTTGCAACTGGACATTTCCTTCTCAAATTTCCGATATACTGTTGATCATTGCCAATAATATTTTAACAAGTTGCATGATTTTTTTTTTTTTTATAACAAAGTTATCTATATTATTCGTCCAATCACTATATTAGCTAGAACAAGATTGATTCCAGAAAATGGAGTAAAAGTAGCAATTATTTTTGGTTTTAATTATTAAGGTAAACAGTGCTTGTCACCATAAGTGTCTCAGTCACGAATCTTGAAGGCGGGAGTGGCGAATCTTGGAGAGGAAAATAGAAATCACAAGCAGACTTGATAGACAAATTCTTGATGTTAAATGACCTGAGGCGGTTGCCACATAAAGCTCCATGTATGTGGTCCATCATTTAGCCAATACTCAATATAGCCATGTGCAATGAATCGTTGCTTCCATTTTCATCGACGCCAACCACAAAATCCTTATGAAACACTTCATAAAAGAATCGTACCTGGTTAGTTTCCAGCTTTGTCAGGAGAAAATCCAAGTATTTGCTTGGATGTTTAATTCTCCGAATGTTATCTTTGAAGTTGTAAAATCTAATATTATTTAATATTAGATGCGATATCATTTTATTTGTTTATTTGATAGAAAACACTAGATTATAGCATTTGATTAAAGAAATTTAAAAATAAATTTTATCAAATTATTTTTAGGTTATATATATTAAAAATACTTATATTTTACTATTAAATTAAAAGTATTTGCATAGAAATTCATTAAATTTTAAATTTTATCATAACTTTATATTTAATAATTAATATAATTAGCATGGCCGGGGCTAGGACTAGGACGTTGGAGACCCTATGCAAATTCTTAAAAAGATGCCCATGCTATTCCGAGGCCCTTGCAAATTTCCTTAGTAAAAATTGCAAAGCTTGAAAGCAGTATATATAGGGAGATTGGTGATATTACTAACTCAAATCCTAACGGTGTGAGATAGGAAGATCATGAAGATGAGCTTATTTCTCGTAAAGTGGAGTTAGACAAAAAAAAATGAGATTTTTATTGTAATAAATCTATTTTTTTTAGGGCCCTTGCTATTTTGGGGTCCTGTTCCGTTGCTCATGTTGTGCTCCCTCTAGCCCCGCCTCTGATAATTAGTATATTAAATAATGTTTAAAAATAAATTTACATAAATAACTATATATATGTGTGTAATATATCTATATATACTTAAATTAAAATCACTTAAGTAAATTATTGAAATTTTAAACAAATTAATCGAGAATATAAACAAATTTCATTATGAAAACTGAAAATTATTAACTAATCCTTAAACATAATATCTATATATATATATATATATATATCAATCTCTGTTTTTTAATTAATTTAAAGAGACGAAAAATATAATAAAAATTAACTTTAATGACTGATTTTATTACGCTCATTGGGCGAAGGAATAATACATATTATTTCAAGGGTAATATAGAATGAAATATAAGAATGCCATTTTTATTGTTTTTTATGAATATGTGATACTGTCAATAATGATCATACGAGAGAATCTTAACAAAAAAAATCGGGAATTATGAGAAATAATTACTATCTCAATAATAAAATATTTAGTAAATATTTTTCATATGTTCATATGACAGTTTCAAATTTGAGAGAATTTGAAAACGTAAGTACATCAAGGATATGGAATCAAGAATGTATTATAGCTAGGGGGGGAGCGATTATGTATTTTTAAGTTGGAGTCTTCTTTAAGCCGGAACAACTATGTGTTTATTACTGGCAAAGGCTTCGGCTTGAAGTTTGGAAATCACGTGTGAATTCGAACTTTAATGAAAAAGACCAGCTCTGATAAGTTTAATGATGTGTCACGTCCTTAGAACTTCGAACCCTCGAACGTGCATCCCTAGTTGCTTTCTATGTGATTGCGGCTAAGTCAACCTGAAAACAACCCAAGCAAATATGCTTAGATTCCAATGGAACCAAAGAACTTTGCAAAAGAGAACTAACAAGCACAAAAGCAAAACAAGAGTAATTTTGAGAGAATGCTATGTGGTTTCTCAAAAATGAAGAAGTGAGTACAAATGAGGAGGAGGGGCCTCTATTTACAGTGGAAGCTCCTCTCAATGAACGGCTAAGATCTAAGTACATCGACGACCCATATCGAATATAATCTCCTAAATCCCCCAAATTAAGGAATTGTATCTACAAGATATTCTCTTAACTAAGGAAACTCTATCAAACTAGTTACATGTTGCCTTAGATAAAAGATTACAAAGTTTATGGAAAGAATCATGAGGATCATTAACCAAGGATTCTCCATCCATAAACATGCAAGGCTCTTCATCTCCATGGAATGGGTCAATCTTCATGGGTCTAGGGAGGCCCGAAATGTCACTTAAGTAATCTTGGGTTATTTCTCTTGTGCTGACCTCAGTTGTGGGCTCGTGGTCCATGACACATGCAATATGCATGTTGAGTCCTGCTGCGTAGGCCTGAGGCATATATCTTTTTCTTCCATAAAAGATCGAGTTGTATCACGTGCTCATGAATTGAGAAGCCTTTTTTGTATTGAAGTTTCAACCCAGATGCGAGTCAACAAGTACTTGGTCATACAATTGAATTGTTCCCTTTGCGGGACAGTCACTTGGAGAAGATAATATTTAAAGTCGAATGTGTTTACTTACTAGATAACTTGTACTAGTTGACTTCTATGATCTATGATTAAATCATGTAGAGTTTCATGTCATGGCGAATAGTTTTTCCCCTTATACAAAAAACCTCACTCAAAATTAATATAAAAAATTAAACCAAATCAAATCAAAATAGATGATTCAATTTTTTTTAAAATACCGAACTAAATCGACCACACCTAGTTATATGTAAAGTGTCATTGGGGTGAAACCAAGCATGTTTGGTCTTTATCATTGGCTTAAGAAGAACAACAGGCCTAGACATGATGGATTGGGGTAAGCTACTACACTCGAGTCTTTTTCTTTTTGTTTATAGACCCAAGTGTTACTTATTTGAAAGATATAGTGCGCAATTGGGCATCTATGGCCTGCACAAGTGGTATTGAACCCTGATTTCTCAAGCCCGTATGGGCTGATTAAAGACCATTTTTCTGACTAGGAACAAACGACTTTCGGATTAACATAATAAAAAACCAAATCCCGTTCCACGAAGTACATGCATGTCATCCATTATCAATTTCAATTAATCAAATATGTTTACCAACATTTCTACCTTCGTTCTCCTGAATCTCCTCTATTAGAAATTTTGATTTCTAATATTGATTCATATAATTTAAGTAATTGATAATTATTGTTGTTGTTCACACGGTGACGATTAGTGTAGTATCGAGGAGACAATTATCGGGTGTAAATTCCTCTATCTCATACCGTGAAAATATAAGTTTGAGTGATGTTATGTGTAACTGAAAAGTAAATAGGCCTTTCGGTTATTTTAGTCTTTCGGTTATTTTTTGTGATTTAAAAAACATAGTGAAATCAGTTTTTTAAAAACTCATGTAGCTAACAGTTTTTTAAAAGACTCACGTAGCTGACAATTTTTTTTTTCAAGACTCTCTTTTTCTCTCTTAAAAAGAAAATAAGAACATTCTCTATTTTGGGATTCTGGTTCTTTCATCAAGAATCAAACAAGTATTGATATTTTCACAAGACGAATTGAGAATTATACAATATTGGGATTAGATAACATCTATTATTTCTTGCTTTTGGGATATTCAACTATCATAACAGAATCATCAAGTAAGTTTTCATTTCTTTTACTGTAATTCTTAATAATTATGACATGAGCTTGATTTGGTTGATTTAATTACCCTATCATTATCCTTATGTATTAATTGCTTCCACATACAAGATTAATTAATTTTAATATTTGGCCTCAGAGTCAGGTTTGATATGAATTAAATCATTAATTTAGGTTTCATAAGAAATTTGTGTATTTAATTCTTATTAAATGTTTCATAAGAAATTTTTGGTATTTTTCTTATTAAAGGTTCATGATAAATTTGGGTATTTTTCTTATTAAAGATTTCATGAGAAATTTGGGTATTTTCTTATTGATGATTAATTGAAGTTTCAAATTGACAATTGATTATAATATTGATGTTAGATTGATTGTTAATTGATAAGGAACAATGATATGATCCGATTTGATGGTGAATGTCGTTGGGGTGGCAACTGTAGGATCTCAGCAAACAATTTTGGATCATGATTTAAATCTTTAATATTTTAGTGAGTGCGTTAGGCACCAAAGTGGCCCACTCGAAATTCATTAAATGATTTATATTATGTTTATAAATGTTTATTTGATGTAGCATCATAAATGACATTTAAATAAATGACATTTAAAAATAATAAACATTTATAGTTATTAACATGTAGTTATACGATTACCTAAAAGTAGATCTTACTCATGGTTAATAACAATTGAAGTAGGTTATGGACCTTGTTTAATTAATATATAAGTTACATTCAAAGATGACTTGTATGTTAAAGTAAACTTAATGATTGACCTTATAAATGTTATAAGAATGATGCATGTTTGATGATTGTTGGTTGTGTTTAGATTTAGCCCAAAAGAGAATTTAAATACAATGTTTTGGTATATGTTATAGTCTGAATTGTGGTTTAAATTCAAAGCAATTAATATGTAAAATGTAAATGTTTGCAGTAATCTCTACTATGTCAAATATGAGTGCCAATTGTATCAAGTTTAATGGGCAGAACTATGTTGGTTCGATCGAATATGTCAAGCTAAATGTTGGCCTTTTGGGCTCGATTTAGCTCTAGTTATGGATGAGCCCACTAAACCGACTGATACTAGTCCGGAGGTAGACAAAAAACTGTGGGAGAACTAGTAGAGATCAAATAGGCTTATGATGAGCTTTCTTAAGCTTAGTATAATGCCTAATATTAAGCCTTCTCAGTCCAAGATTGAGAATGTGAAAGAATTTGTGGTTGAAATTAAGAAGAGTACTATGACAAACATTATGGATAAGTTTATTGTTGCTGCTCTTATTAATGATTTATCTAATAGAGAGAACATTATAGCTCAGTCAATGAAAGAACACATTACTCACATGGTGAATACCTACAATTGACTTAAAAGTTTGGATATGGATCTTTGTGAGATGGTGTTGGTTGAGTTCAAGATAAATCATGTAAGAGTGATGATTTCAAGCAATTTTGGAGAACATACGACCAACTTAAGGAAAAATGATCTCTTTTAGATACTAAGGTCATGCTATTGCAAGATGAGGTAAGGCAAAGGGAAGACCTTAAGGTCAAACTTCCCCATGCCAACTTTGCCTATTGTGGTAATTCAAATGCTGGTTCTAGTGGTGGAAAAACTCCAAGTAAGAAATGGAAGCAAATCAACCATTTAAGGTGCATCCCGGTAAAGGGCAATGAGGGGTTAAAAAGATACTGAAATGTTTCTTTTACAACAAACCTGGGCTCAAGAAGGCTAATTGCCCAAAGAGTAAAACATGTTTTGAAAAGAGAGATATACATTTTGTTTTCGTATGCTTCGAATCAAATCTGATTGAGGAACCTTCTAATACTTCGTGGCTTGATACTGGTGCAACCACTCATGTTTCTAATGTTATGCAGGGTTACCTAAATATCCATTGAATGCCGGAAATTGAAAGCTTTCTATTTATGGGAGACATGATGAAGGCTAGAATTGAAGGTGTAGTGTAACATCCCAAATCAGGGTCAGTGACTAAATTGTAAATTTTGAAAGTTTTGTATTCAATTTAGAAATGAAATTTAAAAGTCTTGGGATTTAAGTAAAGAATTTTAATATTGGATTAAATAGCAAAGATGGATGAACTAAAAGGGCAAAATGGTCTTTTCATGGGAAAGATTTTTATCTTCCTTTTTGAGTGTTATAAACGTGGGAAATATGATAGAGTTCCAGACTTCTCTTATTCATTCTCTTCTTTTCCATCGTGAAGCCATAAGCAAAGGTAAGTTTCTTCATTAGTTGATTATTTGTTCAACTAAAGGTTTGGTTATGATTATTGGATGATAATTAAGCTTAAGGAAAGCTTAAATCATCTTAAAAACAAAGGATGATGGAATTAGGAGGGATTAAAGATTAAGAGTTTTTGAATGAAATTCTGGAATAGAGTTCTTTACTCAAATTGGAAGATAAATTTGACTTGTCAATGGTTAAATTAACAGATATGAAGTGATAGAATTGAATTTAGAACAAGAAGAAAAATTACTGTGATTCTTGAATTCTATGTAGAGAATTAGATTTTGAAGTTAAAGATGTATTGAATGAGTAGTAATGAGTTTAAGCATGTATATGTAAGTTAAGAATAGGAAAGGGGATGATATATGAAGTGTTTGAGAGGAAATGAAGTAATTTTCGTGCTAAAAAATGATTTTTGGGTTAGGGGGAATCGGTACCCATTCAAAGGGGTACCAATACCCTCTCAAACGACAGAATTCCAGAATGTCATGAGGGTATCGATACCCCCAGTAGGGAATCGATACCCCCTAAAGGAAAATTGTGAATATGGGTTTAATAAGTTCGTTTAAGTTGCTAGTGCATATTCAATAGTATATGGTGTGATGGGAATAAGACTTGCGATGAGTCTATTTCCTGAAGTGTCACATATGAATTCATGATTAAAGTCATGAGTTGAATATGAGTGTATGTACGTTTGATTATCTGAATTGATATGTTTTGTATGTGCCATGTGGTTTATGTAAAAACACGATTAAGTGTTATTAAGAGAATATAAAATAAGTTATGAAATTATAGGAATATAGAAGATAAGTCGAGAATGTAGGGAAATAGAAATAGATGTTTATTAAGAGTCATAGGAGAACAAATATAGTAACATGATAATGAAATATAAGACTAGTGATACATGGTTATGAGATAAAATATGTAATAATAGGAAAATATGATGAAAGTGAGTTTATGAGAAGTGATATGAACTAGGTAAACATGGGTAACAATATATGCATAATGGAAACATGAGTTGGACAAGTACATAGTGGTGATTTATTATGAGAATTAGTATAATGGAGCTATATGAAATATATAATGAATATGAAATTGAATTAAGTAAGAGATTAAATTAGTACCTAAATAAAAATACTATTAAATGATATATGTTTAGAAACACGACATAATTTATAGTCTAAGGGAATACAAGAAATGGAGCATAAGGTAGATAATATGATATACGTTATTATATATATGATATATGTCATTAGGTAATATGAAAGGACTCTGAAATTTATAAGCTATGAGAAAGTGTTCTAGGTGTTTCTATGTGTTATATGAAGCATATGATCATTGTGAACAAGATATGATATGTAGTTATATGAATATCTGAGAAATGATCTAAGCTATATGATATGATATATGTGATTATGTGCACTTTGGGATATATGTTATATGATATGGATCTATGTAACTACGTGAGAATATATAGCTATGTGACATGTAAATGTGACTCAAAAATGTTCTATGAGTAATTGAACTATGTGTTATGTGAAATGATAAGTATAAAAGAAAATGCCCATGTATGTGTCTTGAGAACTAGGGGTATAGTTAGCATGCCAAGAGTCGAGGGTCTACGCGGTCCTTCGGACATATATGTATCTTTGGAACATGTGTGAAGTCTGGTGAGACACATATTTGATCCTTTGCATATGTATGATTCTTAAGGAATGATATGTGGTCCTTCGGGACATATATGTATTCTTTGAAACATGTGTGAAGTCTGGTGAGACACATACTTGACTCTAGTATATGTATATGATCTTAAGGAATGATCGTGGTCCTTATGGACATTATTATATGGCACTCGGTGCAATTCTACGCAGCACTCCGGTGCAATTCTACGTGGCACTTCGGTGCAATTATACGAGCTGTGGTGACAGCATAGTGCACAACCTCTATAGACTCACATATCTATAGTTCTCACATGTACATGGGCTTTGAAAAGAGAACATAATTTGATATAATGATATGTGTATTTCTCGTGACATGGTAAGTGCATATATGTCATGGTGATATGAGATGCTATGTTTTATATATATGATTATAGAAATTAGTAATGTATTGTGGTTTATTAAATATATATATATGTTTATATTCATTATATGCTCATATGACGGAATTGAAGTAATGATAAGGGAATTAATAAGGATAAACAGGTTGGTGATATGAAAATGTATGTGATATATGTATATGATGTGTGATATGATGTGTGCATGATATGATATATGTGATAGGGTTATGGTATCTGTTACATAATATACATGAATATTGATGTATATGTAAATGAGTTGTATAATTTGATAGCATAAAACAGTCATGCATGATTAGTGGGTATGAATTCCATTAGATGTGTTTTTCTTTATGCCTCACTAAGTCATCGACTTAGCGTGATGTTTCACACGCAGGTTACAGAAAGTGAATATGGAAGCTGTGAGGAGCAATACAGGTCAGCATCTCCCTTACAAGATTTCAGATCAAAAATAGATGAGTTAAATGTTTTTTTGTTATTTTGAATATAGTTGTCATGTACTAATTGATGAGTTAAATATGCTCTGATCGATTTTGGTTATTGTGGTCAATTATGTAACTAAAACTGCTTTTACTCTAAGGAAAGTTTTAAATTTTCTTTGAATTTTGTCAAGAGTCAAAGTTTGAAAAGTCAATGTGACACCTCGGACTCGTATCCGGGTCGGGTACGGGTTGGGGGTGTTACATGTAGGGACATTAGAATTGTGTTAGATACGTGCTATTGCCTTGATCTAGAGAAGTGTCTATATGTTATAGGTTGGATATTTTAGGATTGAGCATGGTGCCGCTAGTAATTATGGGTTATTGCATAATGTTAAGGGCTACCTTTCTAGACACTTTGAGATGAAGGATATGGGAGAGACTTCTTATGTGGCAGGAATATATATATTTCAGGATAGATACAAGGAATTTTGGGATTGTCTCAAAAGACTTACATCAACAAAGTTCTAGAAAGATTTAAGATGGAATCATATACACCTAGTCTAATTCCCATCCAGAAAGGAGACAATTTTAGTTTGTCTCAATGTCCCAAGAACGACATAGAGCGCAAAGAAATGGATAATATCCTTTATGCTTCTTTAGTAAGGAGTTTGATGTATGCTCAGACATGTACTAGGCTGGATATATGCTTTGCGGTCGGTATGTTGGGTTGTTATCAATCAAATTCTGGATTGGTTCATTGAAGAGCTGCAAAGAAAATTTTAAGGTACTTGCAAGACACTAAGGGTCACATGCTCACATATAGAAGAACTAGTAACCTTGAGGTTGTTGGTTACTCAGATTCGAACTATGTCGGATGTTTAGATACCCGGAAGTCCACATTTGACTATGTGTTCCTTCTAGCTGATGGAGCTATCTCATGGAAAAGTTGTAAGCAGACTGTTATTGCTACTTCCACTATGGAGGCTGAATTTGTAGTATGTTTTGAAGCTATATTTCAATCGTTATTACTATGAAATTTTGTTGATGGTTTAGGCATATTGGTACCATTGCTAAATCAATGAGGATTTATTGTGATAATGCGCAGTTGTATTCTTCTCTAAGAACGATAGATACTCTAATTGTGTCAAACATATGGATTTAAAGTATCTATCTATCAAAGAAGATGTGCAAAATCAAAGAGTTCAAATATGCACATTGGCACCAATGATATGATTGTGGATCTGTTGACTAAAGTTGTTGAAAACATTTTGATATTTCGATATAACAAACTAAATTTAAATGAATTTTAAGATTTTACAAATGATTTTCTAAAGTATAATTACTCCAAGTCTTTCAATATCATTTCAAACCTTACTAAATGTGTAAAATTGTGTTTTATACTTAAACTATTTTTAAAACAATTTTCACAAAATATTTTGAACCAAAATCAAGCCTAAAATCAAATTTTCAAAGTGATGCACCGATGCACCAATCCATACATCGATGCACCATGGAATTAATTGAACATCGAATGCATTTTATGCATCGATGCACATACCACGCATCGATGCACAAGACCATGCATCGATGCACTCAGGCTATTTCAAAACATCGAATGCATTTTATGCATCGATGCACTCTTAGTGCACCGATGCACTGAGAGTCTAACAGTCAAAATATTTGAATTTTACACTTGATGCACCGATACACCTAGGGTATGCATCGATGCATGAGACGCTCCTAACCACTAATATTAATTGTTTTCACACTTAAACGACTCTATTGACTCCACTAATCATCCCCAACGTTCAGAATCAATTGAAAGTGTATTTAAACAAGCTTAGAAGTAATTGATCAAGAACAAGAAACAACAAGCAATTAGAATCAAGAGATAATAAAAAAGAAAGAATCAAACCTCAAGTTTGAGCATTTCAAGCCTATTTTTCATTCAATATTCATTTTGCTTATCTACCTTGTGAGGATTTTCTTGTAAGTTTGTAAATTTGTAATCTTCTCTTTGAGAAAGAGTGTTCTAAAGAATTGGGGTATATTCTTGAGGGTGTTGTAAGGTTATCTCTTTTGCCTCAAAATAAAGAAAAATTAGTGAATTTGTTGGAAAATCCTTAGTGTGGATAGCTAAGGTAGTGGACGTAGATTTTGGTTGAGAAAGTCGAACCACTCTAAATCGCTGTGCAAATTTTTTCAATTTTCTGCAAAAGCTTCCACCATATTTTTATTTGCCAATTCACCCCTTCTTGGCCAATTCTGACTATCGATTAACTCAACAAAAGTACTAGCTCCTAAGACATTTATTGGCCATGTTAGTGAAATGAGAGTAGTCGCGAAGTCCTTGTATAACGGATGATTAGTCATACATGTATAAATATATGTCTTGCACATTTATGTTTGTTTGATACTCTAGATATCGGTGTTTGTTTGGATTTTGCTTATCTATGAATCATATTTCAGTTATGCATATTTTGTTATGATTATAGATGTTGAATCTTATTTTAAAACATTGTCGGATAAGATATTTTTGGGTGTCGGTATTATTACATTGTGTCTGTTTAAATTGGATTGACCTGTAATACATGAAAGAAATTGGGATGTTTGTCAGGCCCGTGAACGCCATGATTCAGTCGATTTAATTATTACGAAGTTATGACTTGTTTATTACATTATTTAAGTGAGCTCAAATTATGTTAATATGTTATATACTTGTCATATATGAATCAAGTGGGTGAATGTTAGAAATTTTGATTTCTAATATTGATTCATATAATTTAAGTAATTGATAATTGTTGTTGTTGTACAAACAGTGATGATTAGTGTAGTATTGAGGAGACAATTACCGGGTGTAAATCCCTCCGTCCCATACCGTAAAAATATAAGTTTGAGTGGTGTTATGTGTAACTGAAAAGTATAGGGGCATTTCGGTTATTTTGATCTTTCAATTATTTTGTGATTTAAATAACATAGTGGAATCAATTTTTTAAAAACTCAGGTAGCTAACAGTTTCTTTTTTCAAGACTCTCTCTTTTTCTCTCTTAAAGAAACAAGAATACTTTATGTTTTGGGGTTCTGATTCTTTCATCAAGAATCAATCAAGTCTTGATATCATCACAAGGCGAATTGAGGATTATACAGTATTGGAATTAGATAACATTTATTATTTATTGTCTTTGGGATATTCAACTATCATAATGAAATCATCAAGTAAATTTTCATTTCTTTTACTGTAATTCTTAATAATTATGTCATGAGCTTATTTGATTGATTTAATTACACTATCAAGATCTTTATATCAATTGATTTTAACATCCTCCTCTTAGCAATGGCTTCCACCACATCTTGCTCGCAAGAACAAATTGTATAGGTTGTGCACTCTAGAAAGTTGGCTAAGGCTTAAATGAGCTTATACGGATTGCACCATACCTTAAATTATCATGGCATGGATCTCACTGACTGTGTAAAGCTTCATGATGAAAGCAAGTATAGGCTCTCGCTCTTACTTTCCTCTCTAGGGCCTAAGCTATACCGTCGATGATGCTTGAACTTGGTGGAGCGGCCCATTCGCTAACCACCGGACTTGTTTGGAGGGGTTGGGCGAGAAGGGTTTTTTGGCTCAAGGTCATGCACATACTCAAAACTTGGCAACTTTGCCTAGTGAGGCTCTGGTATTGTATGCAATGTATGGCAAGGATGCCGTCCTTGAGCAGGGTAAGTGTTGTAAAATAATGGATTTATACTTAATTTTTTCATTGTATTATGCAATGGAGTGGCAGCTTTGCACTTTCGACACTGTATTATGCCGAGTATATGAATACGGGGATTGGTGCTTGGACAGGAAATAGAGTGAAGTGGCCTGGTTTTCATGTGTTCAACAGTGCCGAGGAGCCTAGCCCCTTCAGGGTGCGTAGGGGAGCGTCATGGATTCCAGAGACTGGTGTGCCTTTCAGATCTCTAGTCTAATTTTTTTTTTTGGGGGGGGGGGGTCGTACTAAAATAGCCCAATCAAAAGCCCAAGGAAAGTAATTTCTTTGAGTGCACTTTTGTTTAGAACCCAGCCTGATATCAGTCTCTAATAAGTGCTAAAAACATAGGGCATTGTCTTTCTTCCTTAAGCAGACAACTAGGTTTTTCAGCCAAGATTGTAGTTTTCGGCATAATTTTCAACTGCCAACCTCTTTCATTGTCTATCATAATTTTTAACTTAATCTCGACCGCTGGCAAATACATAGATTGGAGAGAAATTTCATTGAGTGTTTTTTTTTCTTGGGGATTTGTTTGCGGAACTAGATTATTTGTTACTCAAGTTTAATTCTTTATTTTCAATAAAGAATTTCTTCCAATATTTTCAACTACAGACAACTCAGTAATAGTTTACTAGGTCTTTCCTTTGTTTATATATTTTGAATTGAGCTTAGCGGGTCAGTCATACATTAAAAAGAGACAAGTAGTAAATTTAAGGTCCGATGGCTGGTGGCTCGAATGAGGCGCAGACGCTTTCGTGTGCACGTTGCGGCAAGCCTGCTACTCTTCAGTACTTTACTATTTTCGCTATAATTTTTTGTTATTTTCTGGTTTACTTGATAGCAGTCACATCTCTCAGGATATAATTTTCTTGGTGCAAATAACATATGGTATTTTTCAAAATTGTGGCTTTTAGACATTTTGAACTAGGTTCTATTTGGTTAATAATGTGAACTTTAGTATTGAGCTGAATCCATTGTTAGGTTAATAGCAGGGTTTCAAATCGCTGTAGCGTTTTCTGTCATTTCTGCCATAGCGGGCGCTATTTGAAACTCTGGTTAATAGTGTGAACTTTAGAATTGAGCTGAATCCATTGTTAGGTTAATAGTGTGAACTTTATAACTGAATTGAATCCTTTGTGTCTGATATAACTTCTTATCTGCAGGTGTCCCAAGTGTATGCAGTTAAAGCTCCCTCGTGAAGGTGCTGCTTTTTGGTATGTAATCATTTTCTTGTAGAATGTAAAGATGCCAAGAATCAACTTATTCTATCCTTAACCAAAACTTGGTTGGTGATTTGTTTTTGGCTTAATTAGTTTATACCAATTGAGTTTTCTTTGTTCTTACCAACATTTCGATAAATTCTTATTAAGCATTTTTCGCTTTCTATTAATGATGCCCTTTTTATTGACAGCACTCAGGATTGTTTCAAAGCTTCTTGGAGCTCGCACAAGTCGGTTCATTTGAAGGCAAGGTTGCCCTCCCTTGATACAGATGGTTCTGGTCAACAAAATTCTGATTTAGCTGGTGATGGATGGTTATATTGCTTGAGGAAAGGACAGAGTCGGACTCCGAAACTTCCTCCTTTTAATTGGACAGGGTACTTATACAGTATTGTAGTCCCTTTTTTATGCTACTGCTTTGAATCAGTTTCTTACTTTCTTCTCCATTGTCAAGGTTTTTCCATAAAGTTTTTATCTGGATAGTTATTTCCCCTGTTTTTCTGATTCTTCTTATTATCTTTCTTGTTCAGGACTCTTAGACCATATCCCATATCAGTCAAGCGAATTGTACCTGCTCACATTGATAAGCTTGACTGGGCTGATGATGTGAGTATTTTGGAATTAGTTGTGTTTATATTGGATACTTATTCACAATTGAGTGGAGAACTTGTTGATGAGAGAGTGACAAATGAACAATTAACGTTATTTTTTCTCTTCTTTCATGTTGCTTTTGCATCTCTAAGATATTTCTGCCTTCCTTTCAAATGCAGGGAATTCCAAAGGTTGAGCCAAACAGTGATTTGCAACATCGTGTTGAGGTAAGTTTATACTAGTGAAGTCTCTTAAGTCTTATAGAACTAACATATACCTTTATATGCGCCTTGTAATTCTCTTTATTATTTATTTCCCTTTTAACTTTGGGCGTGTCTGTATAAAGATCAAGACTCCAGATCAAATTAAGAGAATGTGGGAAACTTGTCGAGTAAGTTATGTCTTCCTTTTCTTCTCTACTATGTTTCACATGGGAGTTTATCATGCTATGTTGTTTACTACTTGTATCCTGTCTTTCCTATAAAGGATGCATTAGTGTGCCTCATTTGAAAATTAAGATCTTTCCCTACCACCAAAGAAAATCATCTTCAATTGAGATTCAACATAGTTTGGTTTGCTGAACATATTATAAAATGCAAGGATTGACAATGGCTTGATAAGCACACTTCTACCCTATACATTAAACTCCTTTTAACAAATGATAGATTAGATTGGCCAAATTTTGAGGTGTAAATTAGAGTAATAACAAATATATTTAGAATGATTCTGGAATTGTGCTTCTGTTCAATGTAGAAGTTCCTTTTAGTAAGCCAGATCCCATTATGGTCAAGGTGTGTTCCTGTAGATTAGGCGATTGGTACCATAACTGCTATATAGGGGAAGGCTGACCCATTCTCTCCCTTTTTCGTTGAGCAAATCTTAAGAATAATTGCTAGAAAGGGAGGAAGGAACTAGGTTGAAATCCTTTCCAATTTCAAGTACATCTATTTCTCCTTGGAAATATTTCCTATATATCCAATTCGCTTTTGAATCAATGTTTAACATTTCTTGAGTTGTTTCAAATCCTCTTGATGTTTGAATTTCTTCTGCTAGATTGCAAGGGAGGTTTTGGATGCAGCTGCTCGAATGATACGTCCTGGTGTTACAACAGATGAAATTGATCGAGTTGTTCATGAGGCAACTATCGCTGCAGGTGCATGTTTTGAATAAGCTTGTTATTTTGCAGCATATATTTATAGTAGTGCATCTTGTTTCACTTTATATGCATCTCTCATGCAGGAGCGTATCCATCACCTCTCAATTATTATTTCTTCCCAAAGTCTTGTTGCACGTAAGTACTCCTGTACATATTCTTTGAATTTAATGGGGATTATTGTGTTGGTTGATTAAATATTTCATTCTCCTTTCCAGGTCAGTTAATGAAGTTATATGCCATGGGATTCCTGATGCAAGGTTTTAGTTCTGTTCTAATTCTAGGAACTTTTAAGTGTTAACATTTGTTGGTAGTATTTTTCATTTACTAAGATGCACCTGAACTGAGATTTATAGCCAACTATGTGCTAATTGCCAGGAAACTGGAAGACGGCGATATAATAAATGTTGATGTGACTGTGTACTATAAAGGTGTTCATGGTAGGGATCTGCTCATTTTTATATTGATTTAAATTCTGCTGAATATAATGAAGCTCCATACTTGACAGAGGATTGACTCATCATGCAGGTGATTTAAACGAAACATATTTTGTGGGAAACATAGATGAAGCATCTCGTAAGCTGGTTCAGTGTACATATGAGTGCTTAGATAAAGCAATATCTATTGGTATGTGATTCAGAAAGTCATTTTGTCATTGAGTTTACATATTTTAATCTTTGCAATGGCATAGAGATTGTCTTAAAGATGGAATGATCACACTGAAACAGGCAAAGCTGCTTTCTTTACATCTACTTGAGTTTGATATAGGTAAATAAAAGCTAGAATTTAAACTTGATTTTTGCCTAATATTTCTTCCTCTTGTTTTTTGGCACTCAAATTCAGTTAAGCCTGGAGTTAGATTTCGTGATGTGGGAGAAATTATTAATCGCCATGCTTCAATGTCAGGGTTATCAGTGGTAATGTCTAATTTGGTCTATGCGGCATATATCCCAGTTCATGTACCATCCCAATTGCAGTTTTTGTTTATTTCTTGCTCTGTTATCTTTTGTTACTATAGGTGAAGTCATATTGTGGCCATGGAATCGGAGAGCTGTTCCACTGCGCCCCAAATATTCCCCATTACGGAAGTATCCACTGTGCCCCAAATCTTCTGTCATCTTTTGTTACATTTTATTTTATGTTTCGACTATTCTAAATGCTTAATGGGAATTTCTCACTGACGTATAATGATTCAACTGCTTATGTAAACTGAAGGTCTATGAAATTGATTCAACTAGACTGATAGCATGTTGTTTCTGTTGCTTCCCTTAACCCAAACAGGAAATAAAGCTGTTGGGGTGATGAAAGCTGGACAGACTTTTACAATTGAACCGATGATTAATGCAGGTAACTCTTGAAGTTGGGTACTTATCGAGCATTTATAATCATTTCGTTTTACTCACTATGTCTCTATGGATTTTCCTAGGGGTTTGGCGTGATCAAATGTGGCCTGATGGATGGACTGCTGTTACAGCAGATGGCAAACGCAGTGCTCAGTTTGAACACACCCTTTTGGTAAATTTCATTTCCATTTTCATCTTCCTATTTTGTGGTATTCATGATAGATTGCCATGTGTTTTGAACTATTATTTTTTGAATAAACGTTTGGATTATGATCTTGCTCCTGTGTTAGCTACTTACCGGACAGCCTTCTTCCTTTTCGGTTGTCTTGCAATGATCTGAGGTCATATGTGAACTGTGATTATATGGTGCTTGCTTGTGATTATAGTTGGCATTGTATGATAAGAGAATCATGTCATGAAATCTACACCTGATTGTTTCCTTGCTTCTCAGTCTCTAATGATTCGTGACTTCTATCGGTGCATTCTTCTTCAATGCTTATTAGTTATTATCATGCAGGTAACAGAAAGTGGGGTCGAAGTTCTTACAGCTCGACTACCGTCTTCACCCGATGTGTTCCCTTGGTTAAACAAGTGATCAGTTTTGTAGGGGCATAAAATAATGGGCCAAAGTAAAGTTACCCGTAACATTGTACTGATGGGCAATAGATTATGAAAGTATCCATCTTGGGGGGTCACCTTACCCCTAATCATGCAATTTTCCATTGAAGCTCTGGTATTTTAGTATGTGATGTGTACAATGAATTTTCTTCCGTTAGTTTCGTTTGTAACAAGAATAATTGTTTGATGAAAGAAGTGACGTCAAATGATAACTATTTGTATTCCGTGATATATCGTGCATTATACTTTAATCAAGTCGGTTCATATTTATATAATATATTATAAAGCTTAGCAGGAAGTTTTGAACAAAAAGTATTGAATTCCAAGCAAAAGTTGGATGATCATCTTCTTTGACCAACTCCGTCGAACAACCATGTTGAATTCTACTGGCCAACTCCCACCTTTGCTTCTTGATAAAGCCATCCTTTATTTAGCATAGCAATGTTGGTCCAATTAAAAATTTCGACTTTATCACATAATATTCCTGAGGCGGCTAAGGCTGAAAAAAAGTTATTATTTTAACAGGATTTTAAAAAAAATTATTTGACGCATTTTTTGAAAAAAAATAATGTTTTTAAATATAAAATACGATAACCTGCATACAAATTGACGTCCCTTGGTGTAGACGAGAAGATCAAAGTGGGTTGGTAGCTGCACTCTTGCTTGAGTCTTGAATTTTCTTCCTCGGATATATCAACCAAACTCTCTTTGGCTCTTTCCTTTTTCAGACAGATTCAGGTCCTTTACCTTTCACCAACCTCACTCGACTCAATCAGAAAACAATGGCCTCCACTTCGTCTCTCACTCTGTCTCAAGCCCTGTTGGCTCGCGCCATCTCTTCCAATGGCTTCACCAAGTCTTCTGATCACCGTGTTTCTATTTCCTCCCCCTCCTTCTCCGGCTTCAAGCTTTTTACCTTGCGCTCATCCACTTCCCGTCCAGCCCTTCCCACGCGCTCAAACCAGAGCCTTCGAGTTCGTGCTGCTGCAGTCGAGACAGTTGATGCCGCCGCCGAAACTTCCTTGGTGGAAAAATCAATCAATCAACACGATCAGATTCTTGGCTATTGATTCTGTCGAGAAGGCTAACTCAGGCCACCCTGGGTTGCCCATGGGCTGTGCTCCGATGGGTCACATTCTGTACGATGAAGTCATGAGGTATAACCCAAAGAACCCTTACTGGTTCAACCGTGATCGTTTCGTCTTGTCTGCTGGTCACGGTTGTATGTTGCAGTATGCTCTGCTTCATCTAGCTGGTTACGACAGCGTCCAGGTAAAGCTTCTAACTTCCTTACCTTCATTTCTATTCAAGTGTTTTTTACTTTAGATCTAGTGATCCTTTTTTTAAAAAAAAAAATTGATTGGTGAAAATTGGATCTGGGTAATTTTCTTTAGATTCCTTTTCAATGTTTTCTTAATGATATGTTCAACTGTTAGGTATTAGATTTTGAGGTCGACTCACGGGAAAAATCGATTCATGCACTAAAGAACTAAAATTTATGATTATTGGGTTATTTATAGGAAGACGATTTGAAGAATTTCCGTCAATGGCAAAGCAGAACACCAGGACATCCGGAGAATTTTGAAACACCTGGAGTTGAAGTTACAACTGGTATGTTACTCCTTTGCAAAAGTGATTGCATTTGTTTTTTTTATCAAGAACTTGTCAATGTCATACTAAAAGTTAAGCAAATGTATGTACTTATATGTGGTCCTTTTTTCCTTTACGTGCAGGTCCTCTTGGTCAAGGTATTGCAAATGCTGTTGGATTGGCTCTTGCCGAGAAGCACATGGCTGCTAGATTCAACAAACCAGACAATGAGATCATTGACCATTTCACGTATGATAACTTGAGAGTTCTCTGTTTTCCGATTGCTTGCACATACTATCTTGTATTGATATATTGGCCTTTGTTTTTGCAGATATTGTATTTTAGGAGATGGTTGTCAAATGGAGGGTGTTGCAAATGAAGCTTGTTCACTTGCTGGGCACTGGGGACTTGGGAAGCTTATAGCCTTCTATGATGACAACCACATTTCGATTGATGGTGACACTGAAATCGCCTTTTACTGAGAATGTTGATGAGCGTTTTAAGGGGCTTGGGTGGCATGTTATTTGGGTCAAGAATGGAAACACTGGCTATGATGAGATTCGTGCTGCCATTAAGGAAGCAAAGGCTGTCAAAGACAAACCCACTTTGATCAAGGTCGGATATGTTAATGATGCTTGCAGTTATCTATCTTGTTTGGACGCAACACACTTGTATTTGTACATTGATGTGGATCTCATATGGTTGAAATTTGAGATCCATAGTTAGTTAAACTAATTTCTCTTCTATAGCCTTTGATAAAAGGATGATGCATCAATTTAGAAGCATGAAGAATGCATTAATTGAAAACTCGATAAAACTTGCATCTCTGCACATTGATGCTTGACTTTGTTTTTCATTTTGAAGTCAAGGCTAGGTTCATAAAAACTGTCTTCCACTTATTCATTGCAGGTGACAACCACCATTGGTTATGGGTCTCCAAACAAGGCAAACTCATATAGTGTGCATGGTAGTGCACTGGGTGCCAAGGAAGTGGATGCTACTCGGGAAAACCTTGCATGGCCACATGAGCCTTTCCATGTACCTGAAGATGTTAAAGGGTAAGGAGATAATAGAGATTTCTACATATCCATTTAATTATTTTCTCTAGTTTGGTGTTAAATACTTTCTTGGTATTTCTAGGCACTGGAGTCGCCATATCCAACAGGGTGCTTCTCTTGAAGCTGAATGGAATGCCAAGTTTGCTGAATACGAGAAGAAGTATAAAGAGGAAGCTGCAGAGCTCAAGTCAATCATCACTGGTGAACTGCCAACTGGCTGGGAGATGGCACTTCCAGTGAGTAGCCCTCTTATTGTCCCAACTAATTAGAGACAGACACCTGTATTCTTAGACATTTTTGTTCATCAGAATTAAATTGGCATGTAAAAATGAGCCTTTTTCTGTTTGTGATCTCCAGACATACACGCCGGAGAACCCTGCCGATGCTACCAGAAATCTCTCTCAACAAAATCTCAATGCCCTTGTTAAAGTACTTCCAGGATTTCTTGGTGGAAGTGCAGACCTTGCATCTTCCAACATGACCTTGCTCAAAATGTACGGTAATTTCCAGAAGGGCACTCCCGAGGAACGCAATCTTAGGTTTGGTGTTAGGGAACATGGAATGGGAGCAATCTGCAATGGCATTGCACATCACAGCCCTGGCCTGATTCCATACTGTGCTACTTTCTTTGTCTTCACTGACTACATGAGAGCTGCCATTAGGATTTCTGCATTGAGTCAAGCTGGAGTTATCTATGTAATGACCCATGACTCCATTGGTCTTGGGGAAGATGGGCCAACCCACCAGCCAATTGAGCACTTGGCTAGCTTCCGCGCAATGCCTAACGTTTTGATGCTTCGTCCGGCTGATGGAAATGAAACTGCTGGTGCATACAGGGCTGCTATCCTCAACAGGAATACACCATCCATTCTTGCACTCTCTCGGCAAAAGCTGCCCCAACTAGCTGGAACTTCTATCGAGGGGGTTGAAAAGGGTGGATACATTATTTCAGACAAACTCTTCAGGAAACAACCCCGATGTAATCCTGATTGGAACTGGTTCTGAGTTGGAGATTGCTGCTAAAGCTGCTGATGAACTAAGGAAGGCAGGAAAGGCCATTCGAGTTGTCTCCCTTGTTTCTTGGGAGCTCTTTGATAAACAATCAGATGCTTATAAAGAAAGTGTTTTGCCATCTGCTGTATCAGCTAGGGTGAGCATCGAGGCTGGAACAACATTTGGGTGGGAAAAGATAGTTGGATCCAAAGGGAAGGCGATTGGAATCGATCAGTTCGGGGCAAGTGCACCAGCTGGGACACTATACAAAGAATTTGGTTTAACTCCAGAGGCTGTTGTCGCAGCAGCGATTAACTATGCTAGGCGTGGTTAGAAATCACCATACAAACTTATGGTTTTGAGTTTGAGAGTACACTAAAGAGGCAATACCCATTGCTACGGTCTCTTTTTGTCTTAATAAGAAACAGAATCAAATCTTCTTCTGTTGTTTGTGATTCATCGATAGAAACACATTTCTTTATGTTTATGAGTTTGTAATTCCTCTTGGAACTTTTACTTGGATTTTGCAATACTTGCTGCTGCTCTGAATAACGGTTGTCTTTTTTTTTCCTTTTTCTTTTGTGAATGTGTATCTTTTTTTCCCTTAAACAAACTAACACACTCACATTGTCCTCTTGGAACCCTCAATCATTTACTTCAGATAAAATAATGTGCATGCCTTGTCATGTTTTGATACAACACATCCGAAACCCAAGCAATTATGAAGGCTTTTGAAGTAAGAAACTCATACCTACCTACCTACCCTCCCACCCAAATCGCAATTCATAAGCCGAAACCTTACGAAACATGTGGATATGGTGTCTTAAGTGGTGTTAAACAATACCTTCTACTACTTTTTTGGGCTCACAATAAATGGCCTAAAGTAAAAAGAATTAGCCGATTGTCCGTCGATGGTTGCCTGTGTTGTGGACCCTGTTTAGGCAATTAGGATTTGGAGTTTGGTGAGGCCAGTTCACACCTGGCCCCCCCATCTTTTATTATTATTTTTTGTTCAACACCAACCCCGTTTTATTTCAGCCTCTGGAATGTGGTTGTTGGTGAGCCTTACACTTGAATCAATCCTACAACCACCACCTCAAAAAGTTTTTCCTTTTCCTAACCCCACAACTACTACATTCTCAATTTAGATAAACAAAGCTGCAAACTTCCCTGTAATCTCTCAGAAAAGTTAAGAGAGATGGCACAGGTTAGCAAAATCTACAATGGAACACAAAAGGAATGTGTTTTGCCTAATGTCTCAAAACCCCAGAAGCCAAAACATGTTTCTTCAGTTTCATTTAGATCAAATCTCAAAGGAGGTTTTTCAAGTTCTTGGGGTTTGGTCTTGAAGAACAATGGCAAGCTGGGAACAATCAAGGTTCGGTCTTTAAAGGTTTCTGCTTCAGCAGCAACAGCGGAGAAGCCATCCAGTGCATCAGAACTGGTTTTCAACCAATTCATGAAATTTCGGGCATGGTAAAGTTACCCGGGTCAAAATCACTGTCCAATCGGATTCTGCTTCTAGCTGCTCTATCCGAGGTATGTTGATTTTCATGATCAAATAAAAACTTGGTACTTTATATCCTTTAATTATTTAAAGTTTTCATGTTTGTTTTGATATGTAGGGAACTACTGTGGTAGACAATTTGTTGAACAGTGATGATGTTCATCACATGCTTGTTGCCTTGGGAAAACTTGGCCTGCGTGTGGAACATGACAGTGAAAAGAAACGAGCCATTGTTGAAGGTTGTGGTGGTCAATTTCCAGTAGGGAAAGGGGAAGGCCAAGAAATTGAGATTTTCCTCGGGAATGCCGGAACTGCAATGCGACCTCTTACCGCTGCTATTACCGCCGCAGGTGGCAATTCAAGGTCTGTCCCATTATTTTCGTAGTTTAGTAAAGAAAAGTTTGCATATTCTAGGAACCATATGCTTGTATGCTGATGCTCCTTGTTTTTGTGTATAGTTCTCATTTTTAGCTAATGCATATATGTTACATGTCTCTTTAGCTACATACTTGATGGCGTACCCCGAATGAGAGAGAGGCCAATTGGGGACTTAGTTACTGGTCTTAAGCAGCTAGGTGCAGATGTTGATTGTACTCTCGGCACAAATTGTCCCCCTGTTCGTATAAATGGAAAGGGTGGTCTTCCTGGGGGAACGGTACAGCTTAAATTATTTTTGTTACTGTTCTAGTGGTTTTATATTGTCAGATAAACTGTTTTTATGAAGTAAATGTCTGAAACTTTTTACTACTTGTGATGTTTAAGATTCATGTTCTCTTGCTTATTTTAATTTCCTGGTTAGAAGGAAAATACTATATTTTGATCAAGATAAATAGGAATATGACTATGACATAGCTTCTGGTGTAGTTGCCAATATTCATGATATTCTTCTGCTTTGGGTCCTTTTGCAGGTGAAACTCTCCGGATCTATCAGTAGTCAATACTTGACTGCTTTACTCATGGCTGCTCCGTTGGCTCTTGGGGATGTGGAAATTGAGATAATTGATAAACTGATTTCAATCCCATATGTTGAAATGACTATCAAATTGATGGAAAGGTTTGGGGTCACTGTGGAGCACTCAAATAGCTGGGACCGGTTCTTTATCCGAGGTGGTCAAAAGTACAAGTAAGTTTCTAAACATGCACTCACAATCATCGCCACACGATTCTGTACTCTGTTTTGACAAAAGTCATAAAACTGATCTATCTTTCAGGTCTCCTGGAAATGCTTACGTTGAAGGCGATGCTTCAAGTGCTAGTTACTTCCTTGCTGGCGCAGCTGTTACTGGTGGGACGGTCACAGTAGAAGGATGTGGTACAAGTAGTTTACAGGTACCTTTTTTATTGTTAACTCCATCAATGTTATTAAGTTTCCTGCCAAAGTAAATGTATATTTCCAGAATCAGTGGAGTCTCTACATTTGACTTCTTACAACATTGTTTTCTGCCTTTCGGAAGTGTTGTTGAATTGTATGACCGTTTTTAAGGCTGATCTCAGTTTCCTTTACGTTGACTATTCCAGTTGGTTCTTCCACTAGAGTTATTAATGCTTCCTTGGATCTTATGCTGCATCTGAATATAAACTCATGCTTGTTTTTCTTTTGTTAAGGGTGAATATAAAATTTGCTGAGGTTCTTGAGATGATGGGCACCAAAGTCACCTGGACTGAGAATAGCGTAACTGTCGCTGGACCCCCAAGAAATTCCTCTGGAAGGAAGCACTTGCGTGCTATTGACGTCAACATGAACAAAATGCCGGACGTTGCCATGACTCTCGCTGTTGTTGCCCTTTATGCCGATGGTCCGACCACCATAAGAGATGGTATTATATTGCTTTTTTGTTTCTCTAAGATGAACATGTTTTAGTATGTATGAATGACATCAATGTGAAACTTATGCCCGAAATGCCTTCTAATTAGAGTCCGTATATACCTTTTGAAATATGTTTTTTTCCTCAACTAATAACATCTTTGGTTTTCTTCAGTGGCAAGTTGGAGGGTGAAAGAGACTGAAAGGATGATTGCTATATGCACAGAACTCAGGAAGGTAGGTTCGAGCTGGTTTTATGCTTATTAACAGAACCGGTAGATGATGCTAGTTTGCCTTTCCCCCCCTTAACTGTCTGTTTCATATCTCAGCTCGGAGCAACAGTTGAAGAAGGGCCAGATTATTGCGTGATCACTCCACCCGAGAAATTAAACGTGACACCTATTGACACTTACGATGATCACCGAATGGCCATGGCATTCTCTCTTGCAGCCTGTGCAGAGGTTCCGGTTACCATCAAGGATCCCGACTGTACCCGCAAAACCTTCCCCGACTACTTTGAAGTTCTCGAGAGGGTTGTGAAACATTGAGTGGCGCTTTTACTGTGTCATACTAGAGAAGGAAAGAAGAGCATGAGAGATAGGTTCGACCAGTGTCCTTAAAATCATAGGCTGAAAACAGTTGAACCCCGTCTTCGATATCATTTCTTCCCAGATAGCTTGTTTTCTATTTATTATGTGTGAGTACTTTATGTTTGATTCGTTTCACACAGACTTGTAATAATGTTAGACAAATAATATGGAGAAGATATAAAATAAAAGTTCAATAACTAATGAAGCCACAATTGTCATGGTAATGTTATATATGAGCATCGAAGATCATGACTCAAATTTTATATAAACCGTCTCTCTCAAAATCAAGTGTATATAATTTAATTTCGAAAAGAAGAAATTCTTTTTATAGTGCAAGTAGAAGGGGGAATTGACCTGGGAGAAGTCATCTTCATGATTAATCATGGCATGTATGTACCATTTGTATCAATCCAACAATATCGACAACTTGTAACCTCTCGAAAACTATAATCTGTAAATATATTCATCTTGTCACGAAGACTTTGCTTTTAAAATACGGGGAGCTGATTATATCTCATATTATTCATCTATAAATAATTTAAACAGAAAGTCGAGATAGATTTGTATATGTTGCATCAGCCATCTCAGTGTACGGTAATACATAACAAAATCAAACACTTGCAGTGTATTCTATTGAGCACATACATTAATCGGAGATTCGTTCAAAACTAGAAAACATGTTTTAATGGGTGGGTCCATTCTTTCAACTTGTAGTAGTACCTCAGTATTTTGACTTTCTAATTTTTTATTTTTGTCATGAGAAATACAACATGGCCAACTTTTATCAAATTTGAGCTTATCTCTTCTTTTTGGAGGTTCAACAAGTTCACCCAATAAAATAATATATTAAATAATTTTATCCCTCCAAAGGAAATGAAGGTTTCTCGTCGAGAACCTCCTCTCTCTGTCCCGGAGGATGTGAACTAGGGACTCGAGGATGAACTCCGATGGTTTTACGTCTAATTCAAAAGGATGGATCACAAACAACCATTTCGTCTCTTTCATTTTCAACCGATTAAACCCCCATAAGCGACACTTAATCTCTCATATGTATATATATATATATAAAGTAACTTTATAGTCCATCAGGTGGCTGGAATATGGTATACGTTGGCTGCAAGGATCTTCATCACTTTTGTACGTGAAACCCTTTTTTCTTTTTAATCATTAATAATAATCATCGACAAAGTTGACGTTTCCGTACATACAAGTAAGTGTTGGAGGAAGCAAGTACAGTTTTCTCAAATCAAATATATACGGCATAGCCCTCAACTTGCTGGCTGCTGCAGCACGGTTTGCCGAGCATCCCCAGTTGGTTCACAATTCTCTGTTATCCAATTTAAGAAGTGGGTTCCCTTTCAACTCCCCTTTTTCTTAGGTTAAAATCAAACTAAATTAGCCCTCAAATTTCTTCCAACTTGTCTATCAAATTGACCGTGTGTTCAAAACAACCTAGGGTTTTAGTATATTAAAACTCATAAAGATGAGTAACGTCTCTTTTCTTCAACTTGTTAGCTTGGAGTGCTTAGCAGTCTCTTTAATTAATCTTGAATCTCTCTTGTATCGGATTGTACGTACGTCAATATTTTATATAAAAAGTAATCACTCTCCTTTTATTAGTCATAACAATGCTAAGGCTAGAGCTACGTATGATGCATACCTACAGGTTTTTCAACATTTGCAAATGTCAACGGCTTCACAATGAGGGCGTCAGGTTCACTGCTATTTAAAAACCAACTCTGCCTGCCCACCATTTCTATCTCTCTCAAACTCCAACAGCATCACTAAATTTTGTTAGAAAATCTCAGATATTATATATAAATCTTTAAAAAAAAAGTGAAGAGAAATTGAGGAAAGAGTTTGCTAGACGAAGGATGAAGCTGGTTTGGTCTCCAGAAACAGCTTCAAAAGCTTACATCGACACTGTTAAATCAGTAAGTTAATATCCCTTTGTCAATTCTCATAGCTTTGTGTTTTCTTTCAGTCTTATTCTAATAACGATTGCATTAAACTGACTTGCAGTGTCGAAATTTCAAAGACTCCGGCGTAGCTGAGTTTCTATCGGCCATGGCTGCAGGTTGGAACACGAAGCTGATCGTGGAGTCATGGTCATACGGTAGTCCCATAGCAACCAGCGTCGGACTCGCCATAGCAGCTAATCACACGTGTGGTAGGCACGTGTGCGTAGTACCTGATGAACGGTCGAGATCAATCTACGCCGAGGGCATGCAGGGAGCCGGGATATTATCGACGGTGGTGATCGTCGGCGAAGCAGAAGAAGCGATGGAAGGGCTGGTGGGTGTTGACTTTCTTGTGGTGGACTCAAAGCGGAAGGACTTCACTAGGGTTTTAAGGTTCGCTAAGCTGAGTCACAAGGGTGCAGTTTTGGCATGCAAGAATGCATGTCGGAGAGCCATTTCTGGGTTCAGATGGCATTGGGTGCTTGAGAGAGGGACACGAGTCGTGAGATCTGTGTTCTTACCTGTGGGGCAGGGATTAGATGTTGCTCATATAGGGGCTGATGCTGGAGTTGGGGGAGCCAAGAAGAATTCTAGCCGTTGGACCAAGCATATCGATCAACAATCAGGAGAGGAGCATTTTTTTCCAGGCTAAAATTTGGTGATATTTTTACTACTCTTGAATTTGGGCAGTCCTCTGCAAATATCAATAAAATTTTGCTCCCTATTCGCTAACAAGGACGAGAATGGCCTATTCGATTCAGTGTTTATGTATTTTAATATATAAACTTATGTCATATTTTGTAGTTATTTATTTAATAAAATTAAATACTTTTATTATTAAAGAAGCATCTAACTTGTTCCAAAAATTACATAGCTAGATGGGTGTTACACATTGGTCACTAGGTCCAATAACTTGTCTACAACTTAGTTCGAGTAGGACATAGCATATAAGTTAACCTTTTTTTCCTTTTTTTTTCAGACAAGCTCGAGAGCTTGTCAAATACCAGGAAAATTTAATATTAATTGAAACTAAAAACATGGTGAAGTGATCCTAAAAACATGCTCCTCACCGGTCCATTCATCTATTTTAACAATCCAACGGCTTGTTTTTCTGCTGTTAAATCTATCACCAGCTTTACTTGTAGCTTTTCTAATTACCAGCAAACCTTCCCCGATGGGCAGAAAGTGGGTTTTTATATTCGTCAGTGTTCCAACATGGTCCCTTCTGAAGGGCATTGTACCCCACAATGAGGGCACCCTCGTGTTTTGCAACCTCTTGTGCTGCCTCTAATACTTCCTTGTGGTCATTGACATTGCAGTCGATAAGCAAGAAATCTGCGGTTCTGTAATCATTTAGAAGCCTCTTGGCATCTCCTATGACAAAACTTAAAGAACCTCCGTAGTTCCCTAGTGCATTTTTGGATGCAACGTAATCGTCGAGACTATTTAAGATGCACACCACTTTGCCGCTCGTTTGACGCGCCGCCGCGATCAAGGCTAGTGCAGTGGATCCGACAACGCCGGCACATGTCATCACCATGAGCTGCGCGTTGTTGCCTGCTGCCATGGCGGATATGAACTCAGCTACGTCAGGCTCTTTGCCTCTTTTTCCCTGAAAAAAACATCCATAATAATGAGAATATATATATACACACTTTCAGAATCAATCGACTATGTAGCTATTGCTTACCATTTTCAAGGCTCGGAGGTAAGCTTTGGTGGCGTTCTCAGCAGACCAACAACCCATTCTTTGTTAGGGTTGTCTTGCTTGAAAATCTTGAAGTTGGAAGTTTGCTTGATAATCATAACCTTTGCCATTGGTTTTATTTATACTACGTGGGGAGACCCGGCATCATAGTCATTGGTATTATTAATATATTAATATTGGATTATTACTATCATATTTGCATGCAAGCAACTAAGGTAGTGACGCCAGATATAATAGTGATTATCCTGCAAGCGCTCTAACAGATGATTCACAAGAGAAAATTCGCCCAAAAAAATCCAGAGAAAAAAAGTCTCTAGGGTTTAATAAAATATTATCAAATCAAACAATGCCAAAATCAGTCCACAAGCCAGACTATTATAGCAAAAAATCGTCTTTATTCGAATTTTGCCAAAAATAGCAAAATCCCGAAAATCACTCTAAATTGAAATTCGAAATAAAATAAGCAATCTCCAAAAAATCCGGCCTAAATCGGATTTAAATTTACTTCCTAATTGACAATCGAAATATTACCATAAATAGTAAAAAATATCTAATTCTAGTGATTCGGAGGGAAAAACGGCAGAATTTGATGTTGAAAAAAGGCCACATGGAGCGTAGCTCATGTGGAGAGCGTGCGCGTCGAAAAGAGCTTTCCGGATTGGGGTCTTATGCGCGATTCTGACACTTGTAGCCAAAGTTATGACCAAAAGACTGAAACATACTCAAAACGACCCCAATGAGGAACATGTCACAATCAATTCCGCCTTTGCGTTGATCTGCCAATTCATGGTATCTCAGCGCCATCAAGGTGCAATTTGACAGCTCAGAATCATCTGTCTCGGATCCCCTGCATCATGTAGGTTCTTCTTGGATATATTATGGCATGAAAACTGGCAACACAGGCTTGTAAACGAGACAAAACATGAACGGTATTGAAAATGAAACATGAATGGGGAGTTTAGTTTGTTTGTCCATCATTCAGTGTATGTTGAATTAATATGCAATATCCAAATCATCCAATATTCCCCAATGGCCTACAAGGAAAGGGACAGGTTTAAATGTTAGTAGCTCGGACGTTAAGACATCATTATCTGGTATGGAGCAGTTTGCAGCCTCTTGTCCATTTCCTGTCTTGTTATGGGAATAATGTCTTGCCGACCTACTGTGGATCACAGTTAACCTGGTCAGAGATAAAATTTTGACACAATGGCGATAAAATTGGAATAGGAAATTTCCTAAAGACTAATAGTATATATGAGAAAGAACAGTTCTGCTTCTGCTACATCCAATGTGTTTGCAGTGTTAAGCCAACAAAGGGAGCTGTACAACCTCGAATCTATAAAGAAAACCACTTTCGGCCCACAGTTTTTCAATCTATATAACTTAAAAACTTTATTCTAAAAACGAAGATCAATAATAAATGTTATGAATAAAGCATTGAGCAGAAATGGAACATGTGGGCAGTGACCCCCACATGTTGCCAACAAGTCCCAGGGACAGGTCCCCGCACCAGACGTAAGCCCCCAGCTCTTGTTTATAATTTTGCGACCTTCCTAGATGTAGCTCAAATCCTAGAAATTGTGAATCGTATTGGAATTTGATTTCTACTTCTTTTACGCCATTCCCAAAATATTCACATATTAGCTGTAATGTCCTATGAACCACAACAAGAGAACTTTTAAGTAAACTTTAATGCTTCAATGGAATTTCAGAAACAAAACTCTCCAATTTTCCAGAAGACAGAGACCAGATTTAACCTTGAAAAATTACCATAGTTGTGGAGTTTACTTGGTTGATTCCCACATAAACAATTAGCTTCACCGGCCAAGGGAATCTATAATAGTTTTAATAACAAGAGAAATGGTTCAAAAATTGAAAGCTTTGATGCGCGAGACCAATCAAGTTGACATATAAAATACGCTAGAATAAGGTTACATTATTGATTATTTCCCCCCAACAGCCAACACTAGAATCTAAGTAAGATTACCTTGTTTTTAAGGCATATGCATTGACAATCACATACTACTACACATGATCTTACTGTTTGTTAAATGGTCTAGCAATTCTTTTTATTTCTTTTTTAGCACTCGTGACAGGTTTTTACTTGTCTCTGCCTTTTTAATCTGTCGTCTTTGAAAGAGAGTTCGTCGACCTGCATGGTTGTTCCTTTTAGGCTTTGGGACTGTTGAGGATGTTTTGTATTGAAATTGATTTAAATTATTATTTTTTATAATTATCTTGAGTTTTGCATTGAATTTGAATTCGGGTCTGGTTTAAATTGTAGTTGACCTATATTTATCCTAGTCATTTTTCCATGAGAAGGAACATTTAGCACGAATTTGACCGCAGAGTAGTGAACCTGTACATGTAAAATGAACATTCAGACAAATTTTGAGTAACAAACCTGTATGAATTCAAGAGAATACAGGAGGCTGCCATATCTATAATTACAAGTAAGTTTATCCAAATTTCCAGGTTGTGGATGAGGGTTTGACTTTTTTTAGAACTCTTGCGAATCAAAATCAGCCTTTGATGATAATTCAAGACCCTGAAGTGCTGGCATTAGGCGTAGATCCTCGTCTGAATAAGTTGGAATAAACCAGTATCGCTTGTCTGTTCCAAACACCTGCATAAGCACAAAAACTTGAGTAAACCAACGAGTGATGATGACAGTTAATATTTGCCAGAGAGACACATTAAACAAGCGGGAACTCTGATTTCAAATGTTTCGGATTTTGACCATAACGGTCATCAAATGAACATTATATGAATTGTTCTTTTTTGCAATAATGCATGTCAAAACAATGGAAAACAGCAACGAACTGAAAAACGCAGTTAACCTGTTCAAAATTTTTCTTTCGGCCAAGGTCATAACGCCATTTTGGAGAGGTTTTCTTCTCATATGCCTGCTCAAAAAACCAAAGATTTTTTCAGTAAATCTATGTCCATTTATATTGCATTTTGATCCTAACAAGGGTGAATAAATACAACATATCTGGCCGGAAGATGGACCTAAATTCTCACTATGATTTCAGTCGATGTGATTTCTGTTGTGGCATATGCATTTTGATTCACTCTTGGTATTATGGCATAGTAATAAACTATAATGACATCGCAATAAACAAAATTCAAGATGAACACAATACCTCGATAGTTGTGGTATTAGCAGACACCAAAGATGCATGCATGATCAAAAACCCCAAGACAGACAATGCAAACGCGAGATTCAAAACTGACAAGAGAAAATTGTCATATATTAGTGCATAGACAAAGTCAACAGAAACAAAAAAAAATAGTCGAATGAGTCAAGAAGACCACTGGTCAAGCAACCTACATACCAAAGGAAAGAAAAGTTGTAGCGAGGGTGCTAGGAGTTCCAGGAATTTCCTCATCACTGAAGAATGCGAGGAAATTAGACAATAAGGCCAAAGTCACAAAACTTGTCTCGAGGAATGTGTAAAACTGCATCAAGTATTAAAGACAAAGTCCAATAAATGGCAAGAAAGCAGAAGCATTACTCCAGCAACATCTAATAAATGAACCTATGTTACAATCATCAATTCAGAGAGGTAAGACTGCGAGTGCGAAAAGTAAAAAAAAACACTGCAAACTCGATTTATGCATTTGAAAATTTGACCTTCTTGAAGATAAGACTAATATAGCACGTAAGAACTAGAAAGCATAAAATGTATGAGAATCTAAGATGAAAATAAAGGAGACGTACCAAGAAAAGAAGGAAATACTTGTAATTTTGTGCACCGACACAATTGACAACTCACACACAATGATGGTCCATCTTTAGCACACACCTCCCACCTAAAACAATGAAGTCGATGAAAAAGTGATAATCTAGAATAACAGTATAATAAGTTGATCAAGAAAAGGAACGAAGAAATTTTGCATATGAAGAACGTACAAACAGAACAATGATGGCAGCGTGGTGGTTTCAGGTGGTTGCACTTCCGACAATATCGAATTCTTTGATTCGATGAGTCTGGCTGCAAACCATTGAACTCCGGATCATTCAACTGGTCAGTCTCCCCTCTTTCCTCATCCGCAGCTGGCCTCCAGTTAGGTGGCACACTACCCGGATCAGTCAAAACAACAGAAAAGTAACTCCACAACAGCAAAACCAACTGCAGAATCACATCAAAATTTCCACATTTAGAGTCAGTTTCCATCACACTTAAAATCATCAATTGTTTATATATATTATTTTAGCAATTTGATTACATTAATCACAATTCCATAACCCAATTTATTATTTTAGCATCTAAAGTCATAAACTATGTCCAAAAAGGAAGCTCGTATTTTAAGTTTTAAAATACTTCAGATGTGCTCTTGTTCTGACAAATAACAGATAGAAAGAACTACGAAATTTTAACCGATTCACAACACCGCAGAAAAAAGGAAGACAATTTAGATCAAGCACAAAACTCAAGCTTGAATATTTTTAGATACATTGGCTGAATTCAATTTAAATATGGAGATGATATTTAGCGAAATAGCAGACCAAAAGGATATGTTAAACTTGTAGGTACCTAACCCAGAAGCACAATATCTACAATCGAGCAAAACCACTCCAAAGAGAGAAAAAAAACAAAGAAGAGAAGAGAGTTAAACTTGGAGACTTACCAAGCAATGAAATAAGATCAAAACAACAACAGCCCCGAGGGACTGAAAGCCACCATCGAACAAAGCAGGGCCATAATTGGTCACAACGAAAGAGTAGTATGTAACACCCACGACCCCTAAAACCAACAGCATCATGATCGAGCCCAGACCCCTCAGAACCGTACAAAACTTGAATACGTTCCACGCCATTGTTGTTCCAGATCTATGCATAACACCCAGGTAATTGATAACAAAAAAGAGACAGAAGTTTTATCTTTTTCTCTCTCTGACAGTGCTAACAGTGTCACAAGTTGAGATAATTGAGAAGAGTCGATAAGAAAACGGGGATAACAATAGAATAAGAATAGCAAAGAGGGGTTTTTTTCCTGAGATAAAATAAGAAATCTAGGGTTTATGGGATTCGGGAATCCAGGTAAGGAGTGGAATCCATGTTGCTAGACAAAAACCAGAGCGAGTCAGGGAGATAATTATGCTTATTTTTATTTAATTTTCCGACTCAAACCCAAACGGATTGGGGTAAACGCGGCACAGTTGACTTATTTGGTCGGAGTAAGTAAATTATGACAACTTTGGTCGAGTGAAAAATAGATGACAAATGTTTTTACCAAATATATTACAAATTTGATTTTATTATATTTTAAATTTATTTAAGATTTAATATAATAAATAAATATAAAAAGACAGCAAATTAAAATAAATAAACAAAAACCTTATTGAATGGTGTTAATAACAAGATATAATAATTCTTTTATAAGATATAACAAATAGATATATCAAACAATAAATGAATTAAAAATTTAATCAAATAACACAAACAAATGATGGTTATTTTTTTATGAATAATACAGTTTAAAAAAGTTGTTCGAATAATGTCGAAAATTTTGTTTTTTTAACTATAGACACTACAAGTTGTTCGAATCATACTTTGCTCTAATCAAGTTGCTTCGAATCATGCCCTGCTACCCTGATAAAGTTGCTCGAATCATGTCTTGCTACCAAGTTGCTCGAATCATGCCCGACTATCAAGTTGCTCGAATCATGCCCGACTATCAAGTTGCTCGAACCATGCCTTGCTACCCGATAAAGTTACTCGAATCATGCCTTGCTACCAAATTTCTCGAACCATGCCCTATTACCAAATTTCTCGAACCATGCCCTGTTACCATGATCAAGTTGCTAGAATCATGCCTTACTACCAAGTTGCTCGAACCATGCCCTACTACCCTGATACTATAAGTTGTTGAAGTGTTAGGGTAACAGGGCATAGTTCAAACGACTTGATCAGGGTAACAGGGCATGGTTCGAGAAACTTAGTAGCAAGGCATGATTCGAGCAACTTTATTGGAATAGAACAACTTGTAGTGTCAGGGTAATAGTGCATAGTTTGAGAAACTTGGTAGCAGGGCATGATTCGAGCAACTTTATTAGAGTAGTAGGGTATGGTTCGATCAACTTGATTAGGGTAACAGGGTATGATTCGAGCAACTTGTAGTAACCATAAGTAAAAAAAAAAGAAAAGGTAACACAAGTAAATCCATGCATTTGCCATGGAAGGGTAATGTAGCATTCGCCCTATTGCAGTTAATAATTATCGTTCGATGTTATTCGAGCAACATTTGTTTACACTACATTATTCATAAAATTTAACCAACAAATATAATAAGCATTAGCATATAATTATCAATGATAAAAGACACAATTATGAACGATAAATTATAAAAATAATAAACATTAACATAAAAATACATATAGTAATAAAGATTTATTAATAAATTTATAATTAAATAAATATTATTTAAAAGGATAAAATTAAATTCATTCTCTAAAAAATGTGTTGCAATAATAATAAATAATCTATTACAAAAACATATAAAATTACAACTATTTTCATATGAAAAAGACAAAACAACCAAGCAGCATAAACACTAAAATCTTCAGAAGATAAATACAAACTATTTGCTTCCAAGTTCAATAGTAGTAGTAAGCTCTGGTGTCCGGTCACATGACAGCGTCAGGTTGTTCTTCAGGAGAGGACTCTAAGAATTCCGGCAACGCCTTCAAGGACTCGTATATCCTACTTAAACTAGGGAACTTGGACTGCATCAACAAAGCTTACACAATCATGTCAGGTAGCGAAAAGGAAACTGCGACTATCGTTCGCGTAAACTCGAACATGTTCATGTTTCGGTATTGACAATGCAACAGTGTTTTTAGGAAAATAACTTATGAACATCAATGGAGGAGCAAAAGAAGATGACATTTAAGTCTGATAACTCACAATCTAAGAAAAAACCAAAGAGATAGGCAAGCTTACCATGTCGATCTTAAACCGTTTTGTAGCCATAGCAATCTGAGGTGCCATAAATACATCAGCCTAAGACAGATAAAAACAACTGCTTATGCTTGAACATCACACGAAGAAACGGGTTATAGTAACAAATAACCAGGAGAACAGATTCATGTACGATCTGTTTCTCAAGACCAGTCATTCACTTTTTACTTATTGCAGTACCCGAGTTTGTTCCCAACAAAATATTACAACAATTTGCAGAGAACCGAATAATAACTAGGACAGACATAAGATTAAAACATACCATGTGTACTTCGTCTCCAGTGGCATATTTGCCAACAATATCTTTCAGCAACTTCTCAAGAGCTGCAATGCAAGTAAGCAAGCTGTATTAAGTAATGACTTCAGAAACATCAACTATTCATTAGAGGTTTTGCATGTACACAAAACGAACGATCACACGAACACGAATGAAAGTTAAGGAGGGACTACATTATAATATTAAGAATTAGACAACTGAAAACATTGAAATGTTAACCTCATGAACAGGTCAATCACTTACCATGGAAACCTTTTTCGACATTAGTTTCAGCAAACAAAAGTTGTTCTTGCGGACCAACCTTTTCCTCGAGATATTTCTAAGGAAAATGAAAGAATCGGATTAAAATATTAATACTTGAGCACAAATAGTTATACATATAACAGAATATACCAAAGTTGACAGCATATGAAGAGGTTGTATGCTAGAGCTGACGATGCTGGCAACCTGTGGATGATAAACTAGTCAGGAAACTAGCATGAGAAAGACATCAATTTCCCAATATAGGTTTCCAAATAATATAGCAGCCATTTTCCAAGAAACTTACCTGAAGATTCAGAGCTTTATGTTGAGGATTAGATGGTAAGAGAGGTCTTTGAGGATATTTTTCTTCCAAATACTAAACCAAGAATAGTACCAAATTAACAATTACTTCAGCTCAATTGACAATAACAACAAATTCAACAATAAAAAAGCAGGATGACATGAAAACCATAGCAAATTAAACCCTTCCATGGAACATCATCATGTCAAGATAGTACAAGGGCCTGTGATTCCTACACTTAGAGAGTGAAATCAATCGATCAAATCATTCCATATTCGATTTAGGAACATCATCATGTCAAAGATAGTACAAGGGCCTGTGATTCCTAAACTTAGAGAGTGAAATCAATCGATCAAATCATTCCATATTCGATTTAGGAATACAAACCATCAAGATAGCATATGAGTCAGATATGACAACATCACCATCAACAAGAACGGGAACGAAATGGAGAGGGTTCAACTTCTCAAACTCTGCAACACAATTTTATTAGATTTTCACTCTATAATATTGAAAGGGCTTATCTCAGTGTCTTCTTTGAGTTCACCTGGAGTAAACTGCTCTCCTTTTAAAAGGTTCACAGCTTTGTACTCGTACGAAATCCCTACAGGTCCGTAAAAATCCGAAACCCTTTTGTCAAAGCACACTCATGAAAACCAGTAAGTCCTTGTTTCAACAAAAAGATAAAATTAAAAAACCGCGGATAATTCAGAAATGATCGGAAACATAGTAATTAGTGAATTTGAAATGAAACCCAATTAGAGAGTAATTAATAAGGATCAAGGGAAGGTGATAAACAGATAACAAACCTTTGAGGTTCAAAGCCAAGCGAACACGCCATGAGCATGAGCTCTGCCAGTATGAATACAAAACGAGCTTTGGATCATCTTTCTGCCAACAAAAAAGTGAAAAAAGAGTATAAATTGTAGAATTTGGGTATGGATTAAAAATAATAGTGTGCTCTTAAAATCTTACAGCTGCCATTGGGAGCTTAGTTCCAGAGTTCAGGCAGACCGGTAATTGTTGGTAAGGCTTGTAATTGTAATAAAACGACCAGCAAGTGCAATACGAGGACACATTACCTAAAGCTGTTGACTGTTAGAGAAAGGAGACATTTGGGCTGTTAATAATTTTTAATTAATTAGTTGAAGTTAGCTAGTAATTTGTTACAAGTTTGTTGGGTCACATATTGATAGTGGGCTATAGAAGTCATAAAATGTAAGGGGTAAAATACATTATTCCTCGTTAAATTTCAGGTGTGTTTGTTTGCCGTAATTGAAATAACGGAATTGGTTTTTCTCGAATTCTCGTGTTTGTTTTACGTAATTCATTTTTCGGAATGTAATTCATTTTCCTAGTAACATAATTTCCTTTGTATTTTCTGTAAAATGACTTGCGGATTCATTTTCCGTAAGTCATTTTTCGAACTTTTTACTTCAAAGAATAAATACTCAAAATAATTTTATTTTATGAATTTAATATTAATAAAATATTTTAATATTATTTTCATCAAAATATTGTTTATTTATTTATTAATATTTATAATAATATAATATTATATATATAATATTATATAAAATAATCAATTATATTATAAAAATATAAGATATTGTATTTTTATTTTAATAATATATAATAAAATTTTTATATATTTAATAATGAATAATATTATTTATATATTTAAATACTATTTTAATAAATATATTTAAAATATACTAATTAATATTTTTAAAATATAATATAGCACTATTACTTTAATAAATAATTAATATAATTTATAATATTTTATTTCACTAAAATATACAAAAATTAATATTTTTTTAATAAAATTATAAAATTAATATTTAATAATAAATAAATTATTTTAATATTTTAAAATAATAGTATTAAGTTTTATGATAAATAATATTATTTATTATATTTAATATTTGTAATAAATAATTTTTAAAAAACTCTTCAACTAGTGGAAAAATGTTTAAATAACATCTTCCAAACATCGTAAAACGTTTTCCATATGTTTTTAAGAAAAATGTAATTCATTTTACGGAAAATATTTTCCGGAAAACGTTTTCCAGAAATATAATTCATTTTCCAGAATTCAAATTCCAATAATTCATTTTCCAGTTCCAGTAATTCAAATTTCCGTAATTCATTTTCCGAAAAACCAATTACAGCCAAACAAACATACTCTTACTCTCGCTCTTATTTCATTTATTATATTTTAAATATTTCAAATTTATTCACGGTAATTTTGAATTGTAGTTATTTTTTATATTTTAAATTATTTTATTATTATTTTTGTATGACGTGATATTTTTATTATTATTTAATATGAAAATAATTTCAAATATAAAATAAAAATAGAAGGTGGTCGGATGTCACCGTTGGCCGCCATCGATCGTCGTAGATAGTGGTCGTTTGGTCTCAAATTTCATGTATCAGTTCATCTCGACCCCCTGAGTCCTTATCTGGTGGTTGTTTTATCAAAAAATGTCCAAAAACCTGTGAATCTCGATTGAAACATTTTTGGCTTCCTCACTTTTGATCTACAATTCATGGACTTCAGAGCAAGTTTCGACAAAATTGTAGAACTATATTTTGATATAACAAATAAGGACAAAATGTTTTTGGACTAAATTGAATTTATTTACAGTTTTCATCAAAATAATTCAAAGTCCAATCAAAACCTTAAAATGAGTATTTTGACCAGAAATTTTGAAACTTCTACAAGAGTTTCGAAACTTTCCAAGACAGTTTCCCAAAAAAGTTTCGATACTTTTCAAGAGTTTCGAAACTTTACCTAAAGTTTCGATACTTTGTGTCCAATAGTCAAATTTTTCCAACGGCTCTTTCAAAGAGTTTTGAAAATTTCCCCAGAGTTTGAAAATTTTGTGTGCAGAAAGTCTTCTAATGGCTCCAAACCTTCCCAAACGATTAGAAACGGCTAGTAACTCATTTCAACATATAAAAACAAGTTCAAGACACAAGAGAAAGTGAACAAGACATATACAAGCACTCAAACATGAGAGAAGTGTTCTTCAATCTTATTTTTCTTTCTCTTGTAAATATTAGTGTTTTGGTGAGCTTAAATTTTGTAAACACCTACCTTGTAAGGGTTTTCTTGTTTACACCTACCTTGTAAATATTTTATAATTGTGTTTCGTACAGGTCTAGGGTGTTAAAATCATAGCTACGAGAATTTCAAGATGAAATCAGATGAAGAAATCAAAGCTATGATGGATAGATTTTTCGTGATTATCAACGGTTTCAAGGGATATGGAGAGATTATCACAAACGAGAAGCTTGTTAGGAAGATGATATATTCTCTTCTAAAATCTTGGCAATCGAAGTAGACGACTATGATTGAAGCGAATAACTTAAAAACTTTGTCGCTTGATTAACTTATTGGGTCCCTTCTCACTCGTGAGATGATAGAAAATGAGGAAGAACAAGATGAAGAGAATAAACAAGAAAAAAAAGGAAAAAAGTATTACCTTGAAATCCTCTACTCAAGTGAAGAAGAGGATAAAGAAGAATAAATGGACAAGTTCTTAAAGAAATTTAAACGATTTATGACAACCAAAGAAGACAAGAAGCATGAATCGAGCAAGAAGAGAGGTCCCCTGGTGTGCTTTGAGTGCCAAAGGACGGGACATGTCAATTATGAATGTCATCTCCTAAAAAACAAGGGATCAAGCAAAAAAATAAAATAAGGCATTTGTGGCAGTTTAGAGTGATGAAGAAAACTCCGATGATGATTAAGTAGCCAATCTATGCCTCATGGCCATCGAAGAAGATTCAATGGTAACTTCTAACTCTTTTGATTCAAATTCTTATTCATTTAAAGATTTACAAGATGCCTAAGATGAGTTGTTTTTGGAATTTGAGACCATGAATTCCAAATGTAAGAAATTAATTTCAAATTTTAAAGTTGAAAATTATTTGATTTTGAAAGCAAAAGTTGATTTAGAAAAACAAAATGAAATTTTGAAAATGATTTTGAGCTTTCAAAAATCAAAATTAATGATTTAGAAAAAAATAAATTTTGTTCTGAAAGTTAAGTTTGAAAGCTTAACAAAATAAAAAGAATTAATTTCTAAAAGCAACTCATTATGCTTAAAAATCCAAAATGTTCACATTGTCATTTTCATGGTCATTTGGAACATACTTGTCCTTTAAAAAAAAGAAAACGTTTTAAAATTAGACAAGTATAGGTTTCTAAAGGAACAAGGGGCATTGAAATTAATGATCAAGGGCCAAAAGTAATTTGAATACCAAAATCCAATTAAATGTATCTTGTAGGTGTGTGGGAGCAATGGTGATGAAAATGAAGATACTCAAATGCTCTAGCCACACTTGATATAGAATGGGTAACCTCTAAGTTTATCTTAATTGTAACATCCTCAATATCGGGTTAGTGACTAAATTGTAAGGTTTCAAAATTTGGTGATTTAAATTAGAATAATTGAGTGGTTTAAAGACTTATATGAGAAATGAGGTGTAAGATCAAATTGAAAAGAATGAGGAATGAAAGGATAATATGGTCATTTGCAAAGAAAAGAAAAATATAATAATAATATATGGTATATATAGATACACGTGGAAGGAAGGGAACAAAGTTTAGAGGTTTCTAGAGTTCTCTTTTTTTTCTTATTCTTCACGTGTGAAGCCAAGCAAAGGTAAGTTTTCTCTTGAGCTGATTATGTGCTGAAATTTAAGTTTAGTTTTGATTATTAGATGCTAAGTAAGATTAAGGAAATATTAATTTGCTTTAAAACAACAAGATGAAGAGTTTATGAGGATTTAAAGATTTGGAGTTTTTGAATGAAATATCGAAATAAAGTTTATATTAAGAATTGGAAGTTGAATTTGACTTATCCCTAACTTGATTAAGGGATATGAAGGGTTAGAATCAGAATTATATCATATGGAAATTTGAGTGAAATTCCTAAATTCTATGTGGAGGAATGGATTTTGAAGTGTAAGAGATATTGAATGGGTATTAATTAGTTTAAATAAGTGTATAAGAGTTAAGAACATGAAAGGGGATGAAATATGAAGCATTTGAGTTGTTTTGAGTAGATTTTCGGGATTTAAAATGAATTCTGAGCTATGTGCATCGATGCACATTCAAGGTGCACCGATGCATCAAGGGTAAACCTCTAGAAATTGTTCAGTGTGTATCGATGCACAGGAAGTGCATCGATGCACCTATTAAAATGAAAACATCGAAGGTGATTTGTGCATCGATGCACGGGTACTGCATCGATGCACATGCTAAAGAATGCATCGATGCACTGTTGAATGCATCGATGCACTTCAAGAGAAATAGAAATAAACCTTTCTTTTGGTCTAAGAAATGATAGATTAGAGTATATTAATTGGATACTGAAATGTATCAATGTATTATTATGTAGATATTGAACGTGACTTTGCTTCAAAGTAATCGAAGGGTTAGAATTGATTCAATTCAAACAAGGCTAATGTGAGTGCATATGCATAACATGATTATGTTAGTATATTCAGTTCTAGACTTGCGATAAGTCTAGATTTAATATCTTGATACATGATTCATTCAATATTATTAAATATGATATGAATTCATACCATATGTATTATGGGATATACTATGCAGATTGTGGTAAGTCTATTTTCCAGATTAGAGCTTATATATGAATGTATGTGTCATATGGGATTGAATGAGTTACGAGATATCTATATTAGGTATATGAAGTGTGTGTGATGTGTTTGTTATGGTTTATATGTATGAATGAGCATATGTATTGACATGTTACAGTATATATATATTATATGAGTTGTGTAAATAGGTAGATAAATGTGTTAAATATGTGAAATAGTTAAAATGATCAATATGATTTCATAAGAATATGAAATAAGAAGTATGGAAAGGACATAAGAAAGAATATGATATATATAGCATATGAATATGAAATCATATGAGGGGGGACATGAATTATATGAAAAATAAACTACGTGATTACAAATATATGAAAATATGCTAGTGTGATGGGATCTAGGAACTAGTATACGTGATATATATATACATTTATATAAGTTATTGGATGAAAAATGAACAAGAGATGAAGGACAATACTATAGGAGTATGATAAAAACATAAATGATGACATGTATGTATGTATGTATGTATGTATGTAATTGTTATATGAAAAGGTATAGGTAATAAGATGATCATATGAACATGTGATAAAGAGCTATAGAAAAAGAAAAAATGTGATATGATGTGTGAATATGTAATAAGGTAAAAGACAATGCCCATGATATGAGTTATGAGAACTGTAAGTATAGTTGCATTTCAAGAGTCAAAGAACTACCTATGTCTTTCGAGACATATGGACAGTATACCTATGTTCTAAGGAACATATGGATAGTTTACCTAGGTTCTTCGGGACCTATGGATAGTTACCGAGGATCTTTATGACCTCTGGATTGTTACCGAGGATCTTTATGACCTCTGGATAGTTACCGAGGATCTTTATAACCTCTGGATAGTTACCGAGGATCTTTATGACCTCTGGATAGTTACTGAGGATCTTTATGACCTCTAGATAGGTCATTCGGAACATTCATTGAGCTGTGGTGACAGCATACGTGTGCACAACCTCATAATACTCGTATACCTTGGGTTCTCAATAGTGTATATGGGCTTAAATAAGATATAACAAGGATGTATATAATTGTATCTTAATATGGTATTATTATGATTTATATTGGCTCATATGTGGTATAATAAATGATGGTATGATAGTATAATTGCGTTTGGATAGTAGACGATATGTTTATATTTTTAGTAATTCTTTATTATGTAATTATGCCTCACTAAGTCTATGACTTAGCGTGTAAGTGTTTTTACACGTAGGTTTCGAAGACCAGGAGAATCAAGAATAGGAATTTGCAGATCAACATATCTCCACTCAGCGATCAGATCAGAAGTAAAGTCACAGTAGGTATTTTGTTATATGTAGTGTGTTGGCATGTAAGAAAAGTGTTAGTTACAAATGCTCTGATTAGTTTTGTCTTATTTTGGTTAACTCGTGTACAGTGACAATGTTATTTTAATAAAAGTTTTAAATTTCATTGGTTTTCGTTAAAAGTTAAAAGTTTGAAAAGTCAATGTGAAACCTCAGACTTGTATCCGGGTCGGATACGGGTTGAGGGTGTTACATTGATTATCTTGCATAATTAGTTGCTCATTTAGTTTAAGCATGCATGAGTTTTGATTTTAAATAATTTTATGTTTTCTATCTCATGTATGTTAAAAAGTGTTATGATGAACATTTTCTAAAGTTTTAATAATTTCTCATAAATGTTTGTTCATTATAATGAATTTTGGTCAAAATTAGTTTTAATACTTTGTTTTTACAAATTTTAACTTTTGACTTTAATTTAAATGTTTATGCATGTGATTTTTTTTTGCAAATAATATCTCTCTAACAATTGATATCAATTTTTTAAAATCATAACATTGTTGGATAGCTTTATACACATGCACTTAAATACAACAACTGGTATTGCATAAAGTATATTAGACATGTATATATTAAATTTCTTGTGCTACCTTTGTTGAAATTCAATGTATTTTAAGTGTCAGGCTTTTAAAGTCAAATTTGTGTTCGGTATGCATTTGTTAAGGGGGAGCTTTTGATGTTTCAAATGATTTTAATGCTAAGATTATCTAATTACTCTTCATTGTTATTTTTTAACCTAAAGTTTGAAAAAAATTATATAACAAAAAGGGAGAGAAGTATAGGTTTGAAAAATTCAATTTCAAGAATGAAAAAGTGTGAGCTTTAATATTTTATAAAATATTTCTATTTTTCATTAAATGTTTTGATAAGCGGGAGCTTTTGCCAAAAATTATTTTTCAAAGGTTTTGTTATATCAAAAAGGGGAGATTGTAGAACTAATATTTTAATATAACAAATAAGGGCAACATGTTTTTAGACTAAATTGAATTTATTCAAAGTTTTCATCAAAATAATTCAAAGTCCAATTAAAATCTTAAAATGATTATTTTGACCAGAAGTTTTGAAACTTCTACAAGAGTTACGAAACTTTCCAAGACAGCTTTCCAAATAGTTTCAAAACGATCAAGAGTTTCGAAACATTAACTAAAGTTTCGATACTTTGTGTTCAATGGTCAAATTTTTCCAACAGCTCTTTTGAAGAGTTTTGAAACTTTCCCCAGAGTTTCGAAACTTTGTGTGTAGAAAATCTTCTTACGGCTCCAAACCTTCCCAAAAGGTTAGAAATGGCTAGTAACTCATTCCAACATATATAAATAAGTTCAAGACACTTGAAGAAGGTGAACAACACCTATCCCAGCAATCAAACACAAGAGAAGAGTTCTTCAATCTTATTTTTCTTTCTATTGTAAATATTAGTGTTTTAGTGAGCTTAAACTTTGTAAACACCTACCTTGTAAGGTTTTTCTTGTTTACATCTCTTATCCTTTGTAAAAAGGTTTTGGTTATAGTTTAGCCAAGTGAAAAAACTAGGGAGTTGTAAAGGTTACTCTTGATCTTTGAAAAAGAAAGAAAAAATTAGTGGATTTGTTGAAAAATTCTAAGTGAGAAGCTTAGGTAGTGGGTTGATAAGTCGAACCCCTATCTTTATACTTCGTGCTCCATAAATTTTAAATTGTCAATTCACCCCCTCTTGGCACATATTTCGGTTAATTGAATGAGATTCATCAAACCTAGCAATGCTTTGGTAGTGGATGTAGACTTGGTTGATAAGTCGAATCACTATAAATCATTGCGCAAATTTTCATATCTTTATACTCTTTACTCCCTAAATTTTAAATTGTCAATGCACCCCTCTTGGCACATATTTCGGTTGATTGAACGAGATTCATCGAACATAACAAAAATATAAGTTGGATTCGGACTCAGGGTATCAAGGCAAAGTGACCCGTGAAATTTTAGGTTAAGAGATAATTTTTTTAATCGGTAAATTACTTTTATAATAAATTAAATTATAGTTAGGGGTTTCATTAAAAACCTCACTATTCTTAAGCGGAGGAAAAGAGTATCCTAACTAAGAGATAACTTTTAAAATTTTAAAATTGGATAGAGCTATAAAATTTCAAGGAAAAAATAAATTTTTAATATAAAATATGTAAAAAAAAATTAAAAATATATAATAATTTTAAATTTTCAAATAGTGACTCACCGGTCTCCTATCCATTCCCGGTAATCATGCAGGACTTTCATCATATTATCAGAGTAACATGATTCACCGTCGATGATCCTAGTAAGATACTGACTACAAAGAATCCTCAATGACAAAACCTTTGTCGTTGCCCTGTTCACAAAATCTTAATCTCTTAGCCGTTAGAACTCCGTATCATTATTTTTTCCGTTCGATTTCAATGAAAATACCATAAATCGGTTCGACAGTTTGATCTGACATCGACGATCTAAATGATTTCTGCCTCCACCATAAATTTTATCTCTGACACTTTATCTTCACTTAGTTTTTCAGTCATCATTTCAACATTGTTTCATTCATCAGGTTCTTCAATCGTCAACCGACGGTTCATCACCGTCAACATTGTTTTCTAGTTTCGATTTAATCATGGTGGTCTTGTTATTGGGAACAGATTGTCGATTAAGTTGATATCTACTGTTTACTGATGTTGCACAGTTATTGGTACATCTTATGATTATTACTGATCCGAAGACAATAATGTTTCTTATTGACTTAATCCCAAGTCAAGATCTTCGACATAATGACAAAGAAATTATATATGTAGTAGGAATAAAGGTGATATAAGTTTCATTAGATTCCAGAATCAATAGTGAATATCCGGGACAAAACGCATTATAAATGTTAACAACAATACCAAGTTTTAGTTGGAAGTTGAAGGCTGGAATCGTATACCGGGTAGATATCTTGAGACACAATCCCGGACTAAAGACTGAAGCTCCTCGTCGTCTATTCCCTGCTCAAAGGGATTTAGAGAGCTTGCAAGTTCGATTGAAGGCTGATGCAGTTGTGCGGGATCAAAGATGATGGACATGTTAGAAGAACGTACCATGTCGGGACCTATTTCCGATGAATAATGAACGTTGGTGGGCGATTGGCATTCGACTTTAGGTGGCGGCATTTGAGTGAGACGCTGCAAAGTAGAAACACGGGCCTGCGTGTAGGCTACCTCTGCTTGTAAATTTACTACCTACAATATGATGAATTCATTAATACTACATCTTATCAATACAAGCGTTCATACATGTAAAGTGCTTCGAATGCTACCTACAGTTGAAACGCAGAAACCAGGTTGAAAATAAGAGTAACATAATGTAAGGGTTGAGGTTACATAACCGAGGCAAAGTGATTCATTGATTATGCAATAAGAAACACTGAAACACCCATCAATTCTCTAATATCTCAATTATACATTATAAACGTTGCTCATAATAAGATTATTAAATGTTCTAGCCTTCGGCTTCTAGGTAGTTTCTTATCATATAAAAAATGTTAATAAAATGGATTAATAAAGTCAAAATCAAAATACTTAGAATATTTCTCGAGTTGCTAAATTTGCTTGCAGGCTCCGGCAAGCAACCAGATCACTTAGCGCTCCTCTCATGTCTCTCTCTCGGAGAACGATAAAAAAAAAAACTAATGGTTAGCCTAGGAAAAAAATCATACATTTCCAGCTAGTATTTAGCTTGAGTTTCACGTGTAATGTTCTTGAAATGTGAAACCTTTGACTAAGCTAGAAAGATTGCTTCCAGTATATATAATACAACAAAAATATTGTACTTCAGTTGTCAAACTTTTACCGGACGGGTACACCTTCCAAGACACACGTTTGCATGAAAACTTTGGAATTTTAACCAAGTTTTAGCCTTTTCTTAAAGGGTTTTTAGGTGTTATGAAACAGCAGCTGGTTCCTCATGCCAAATATGGGTGTAAGATTTTACTCATATTAGTTGATTAGGCTAGTAATTATGGAGCAGCAAAAGCTTACTTTCACTGTTATAATTGAGAAAAAAGTGGTAATTCTGGTGCATGTAAAGAAAAAAATACATGAAATGAAACTCTTAATTATTTATGTTTGGCAATTTGATATCTTGAATGGTTTCTTTTTCTCTTTGTTTTCTAATGATAATAAACAGATTCCTAATCCCTCTTTACTCAAATCTAAATTGTCTGACTGCATGCAGGCGTGAACTCAGAAAAAGGTTTGACATTGTCTTGAATGAATTTACCGATTCTTCCTTGTACTAACAAGCCGCCGCCTCATCTTTAAAGTAGCAAGTGCGGATGAAAAAGAGAAGAGTGACCTACCTGTTGTTGGAGGGTAAAGATTTGGCCGGCACAACCATAGACAGGGTCTTTAACCCTAGCCAAAGCCTCGTAACAAAGTGAAAACCCAGCATCAACACGCTTGTGAGCCGGTACTCCCTGCAGCAACTTGGAAGCATTGCTTGCACCAAAAACCTTGTGCACTGCAGCAAAGTGAACCGTGCCTTGGTCCGGATCAAAATATGGTGCAAATATGCACCCTTTCACGCACTTCCGCCGGAGGAATTTGCAGGCGCCACAAGGCCCACCTCCTTTATTCGCTAAACTCATATCTGATACCTTCTCTTTGCTTTTTAGAAACAAAAGAAAATAATATCGAGAGCGAGGGAGAGAGAGAAAGGAAGTGGTGGATAATAATGGGGTATTTAGAGAGAAAAAACTGGGTTTGTTTGTTAGCCAGTTCTGTTGGTGACCGTGGGGCCAAGCAAGAAAAGGACTGATTTTTAATTATATATTATCTGTCCATTTTTAACTAAAGTAGCTTTTATACATTACATGTTAATGCAGCTAGTTAACCCTGACAATGTACATACATAATCCATTGTTATTAATAACAATAAATGGAATATTTTATTGCTATGAGTAGCTCTGGTTCATGTGTATAATAAAAGGGTGCTTTAGGTTTGGGATTGGAAAGACTTGAAAGTGAAGGCAAGGCCGGGGGGAGAGGAAGTGGAGCAGCTGGTGGTTGCGTGAAGCAAACAAACATGCGGGTGCGGTGAGTGGCAGTCAGTCTCAGTCAATCTGCGTTCAACTCTGTGTTTCAATCCCAACAGCTGCAGTTGTAGACACGTGGGACGACAGACATCTTCCATATCCAATCATCTTTCTCTCTTGTCACCTTCACTTTCAGCTTTTCTTCTCGGCTCCCACAAATCAGATCAGATCATTGATCTGATGGTTTTTACCCTACCGTTCCCTTCTTCATCCTCTTCTTCACCATTGCTTTCTCTATTCTCTTGTTTTCCACCTTTGTTTCTCTGTCTTAAACAAGATTCGTGTTTATAGGTATTTATTAATATTTTATTGAATACATTATACCGAAATGATAAATAATTTTTTCAGTTTATAGTTTATAGTAGTCACGAGTTAGATTAGCTCAAAATTAAGAATAAATAAAATTTGATTATGTTAAAATAAAATTATTTTTAAAAATATAAATATTTAAATTAAATTAACTTTTCAATTTAAAATCAAAATCTAAATTTGAATAGGTAAGCGGAATTAGATTATTTAGGTTTATAGGATGGCCCATAACAATCTATGATAATTGTTACAGTGATTCAAAATCCTTCACTTGGGGTGATAAATTCTAATAAAATATGTTTTTATTAGAATTTGTTACTCTTTTATGATAAATTTTAATAAAATTATATATATTTTTTAAACTTATCATCCTGACGAATTTTAATAAAAAATATATTTTGAAACATGTCATTCACGTGACTTGTTCGTCATCCACTATAATAAATATTATAGATTCCAAAATAAATTTTACAGTACTTTATTGAGCTAAATATTTTTTTTCTTAAATCATACCTTGATTTTGTTTGAATATGTAAAATGAATAATTAAAATATAAAAAAATGAAATTTAAGTAATAGAATATACTAAACCCACTATAAAATAAAGGGTAAACTATGTCAATAGTCATTAATGTTTGAGTTAGTGTTAGTTTTCACCATTGATGTTTTAAAAGTTACAAATCGATCCCTAACGTTATCGTTTGTTACAAATCTAATCACTCCACGCTAACAGTCATTAATATACATAACAAAAATCACAACTAAATCGTTATATACTGACTTCAACTATCACGGTAGATGGTGAAATGGCTCCAACAATCACTTCTTCTTCTTCTTATTCTTCTAGAACTTTCTTTCTCCCCAAACACTCAAGGATTTATATTCTTTCTTCTTCTTGTAGCAAACATATGTTCAAAGTGTTGGAACGTGGGATTTATAGCATTTTTTTTCTATCAATTCTCTTCAAGCATCACCAAAGCCAAAACCATGGTTTACCCATTAATTTCCATGAAAACCCCAATTTTTTAACCAATCCAAATACCCCAAGAATTGAGGAGAGATGGTTTTCAACTTTTCAACCATTCAGGTCTTTTCAGCAATAAAAACCCAAGACCCAATTTTTATACCGTGAAATAAGAACAAGTACTGGTGAATTCTCTGTGAGAGAAGGGAAGAAAAATAAGGGGAATTTATGAGAAAATGAGTTTCAAGAAATGATGAGATTTGTGCAGGTTGGGTATTGGTTTCAAGGGTTTAGGTGTTTTCCATGGTTGGCTTTGAACTTCCACATGTCTCATATTAACTTGGACCCTTCAACATTGCAGGCTTGCAGCATGTGCAAAATTTTGGGAACCTACCCATGGTGGCTAAGCCACTTTTTGGGAACCTGAGCAAGAGTTGTTGCTTTCAAGCACGGATATTAGGGTGGAGAGATGGAAAGCATATATAGAAGAAGAAGAGGTGACCATTGGAGGCATTTCACTGTCTACTGTGACGGTCCAAGTCATATAACGGTCTAACTATGATTTTCGTTATGTGTATTGATGATTGTTAATATGGAATGATCAATTTATAACTAACGATAATATTTGATCAATTTGTGACATTTGAATCATCAGCAGTGAAAACCAATATTGATTCAAACATTATTGACCGTTGGTGTAGTTTACCCTAAAAGAAATTACATATCAACTAGGTTTTTTGTTATTTGTTTCTTCTGTATATACCTGGTGTGCGGTTGGATTCATTGCTCGATCTGAGTGTTTGTGGGCTTTGAACCACGATATTATGGTTTTTTGGCCCATTAGGCAGGCAGAAATTATTGATCCTACTAGGTCATATTAGAAATTATTTTAGGATCTACGATAAATGTTACAGTAAGGGAAAACTCGTCACGTCTACATGACGAGTTTGCTCAAATAATAATTTTGATTGAAACTCGTTACGTTGACGTGACAAGTTTCAATAAAATATAATTTTTTAAAATTAGATTTTATCACATCGGTGTGAAAAGTTTGAGTAAAAAATATATATTTTTGGATCTCGTTGACGTGATGAGTTACGTGATAAGTTTAAAGTCATTGTAATAAATATCGTAGATCCTTAAATAATTTACTTTGTGCGGTATTGGATTAAATAATTAAACCGCATGTCCTAATGGGCAAAAAAAGCCGGATATTGTTGCCTTTTTTGGGCCTTAATTTTCTACTCTGCACATTCCACTCTTGTTTGAAGTTCTGTAGACACGTAGAAAATTAATTCGTAATAAAAAAAATTATTAAAGCATTTATTAACGTATCACAATATCAAGCATGTATGTTTTTAGCCACTAAGCGGCCCTAATAGAGGTAAGGTTGAAAATGGTCAGAAGATTACTACGCATTAGCCTTGGACCAATAAACCCAACAACATTATGATGGAAAATATTAGTTTAGATATAGATTTTAATATTAAATATTAATTCAGATATGACTTAAGAGGTAATTAAAACATGTGGTATAATTGTAATTTCATATATGTAAGCCAATTAAGGAAACAGTTATTTAATGTTTGTGCTGGACATTGGCTTTACAATTTGTCAGCTTCCTTATTAGAGATTGTTACAAGAAGTTGCCTGTTAATATTGAAAATTTAGATGGGTGAGTCTAAGAAATGCCCCAAAAGGGTATTCCCAAAGATCTGTAAAAAGTAGGACCAGATTTGCTGCCCTCGCTATTGTTTAATGATTAAATTACCCTTTCAGAGAAAAGCTAAGCTTGTGGAGTACTTGCTAGATAATTTGCAGCACAGAGTACCATAATATATATTATAATTACATGCACGAGAGTGACTGCTTCATATTCTGGGAATTGGTGCAAAGACCTAAATGATTGCCGCTTTTACAACTGCAGCAGTGCAGGCATGATAGTAATGTTCACACATCATTGCAGCTAAATATTTATATTATTAATTAATTAGTTTGACCATCACTTCCTAAAACAATTTATAAATATAGGATTATTATAAGTTGGACCTGAAAGCATATTTACCTTAGCATAAGGTTACATCCTGTAATTTTATAATGATTTTCTGGGTCATAAAACTTGTAAAGAAAATGATAACTAAATCTGATTCATCTTCCTTTTGCCTGCACGAGTGGGGAAAACCTGTGATTTGTAGGGTTACGCTTTCGATCTTTATTTATGTTCTAATATAAAACATTATTGAGCTCTGATTAGACTGTATGTGTTTGTTAAAGCCGAGGCAAACCTAATAACAAACACTAACGCTCCTACTTATTAACATTTTAATCTGACAATTAATTCAACGTTAAAGTGTGTCTGCCATACAGAACTGAGGATGCCTTATTAGGACGTAACGTAAGGAGGACAACATCTTAAAATCAAAATAATAATAATAAACTCAGCTCCCTTGAAGTAATATGCCTATTATCATTGTTTATCACGTACTGCAGTTTTGGCTGCAATGAATGTGAAATACAAATATGTTACGTTCAATCTTGGCCTTGGTTTGATCAGCAATATCCTTGTGCATGCTTTAGTCGTCCGCAGCTTACTAGGGTTTCTGTTTTCTTAATATTTTTAATTAAATGAATATATTCTTTTGATAAACAAATACATATGTATGTGATCCAATTTTGTTAACAAGTATAAATCACTGGATTTAATCCCACTGTGCGACTTGAATGTATGAAACGGGGAATACGAAATGACATATTTATGAGGTAGACACGAGACAACACAAGCTACTACACTATACTAGGATTCAATTCAGAATTGCAGATGTTGTTCTTTATCATGTGGAACTGTTCCAACGTCATCCCTCTGTCTTCAAACTCGTACCTTTATCACCACGTGTCTCGATCTTACTTCTTCTTACAGGATTCGAATTCCTGTCGATGCTTCCTATTCACACCACACGGATTAGACAATCGGCGGACGGCGCGGTGACAGCTCCGTTATTACCATTTTTTTCTTTATACATAATATTTTGTATTTTCCATGGCTTAAACTTTTAAACTACTTCAATCTTGAGAGGAAAAAACACTGTTTATTATATATTGTAATAAATATACAATTCGACGAACGTTACTTCACATTACGCGTGGATCCCACTTGGAAAAAAGAATGAGGTCATGGTTTTACCAGGACGCTACGTTCCTCGTCAAAGAGTCATACGTGGCTGCAACGCTTTCGAATGGCTCAATGTTGCTGCTTTGAACGCCGAATCAAGTTTTGACCTCCATTTTATATTACATATAGATAAATCCAAAATATTATTTTCATCGTATTCTATTAATAGAATGTATCAATTTATTAATGTTGATGTTATAACTTTACTACTTAGAATTGAAATAAGTTAATATTTGTTACATATGCGATGTGAATCATCGTCCATTTCATTTGCAAAAGACCATAAAATATCACTACATTTAGGGTGAAAGAGAAAATAAGAAAATTTTGGAAAAATAATGAATTGTGAAATAAAATAAAAATTAAGAGTAATTATGGTTGTTGATTCAACCTAACCAGTGGTTGGTATAATTGTTATCACTATATTTAGTTGGATGTTATTTAAATATGCTTAACCACGTATTATCTTTCAATTTTAGACTTTGAAAGATTAAAATAATTTAATTTATTTTATATGAACTATTTTTAAATAAATATTCCAAATTCTTTTGTAGGCTCAATTCAGTAGTTGTATGTATATTGAATACAAATTATTAAGCAAAGGGGTTAAATATAACGGTGGAAGAATAATTGTATTCTTCATGTGTAGTCGATCTTCTTATGATAAAACTGTTGGCATAAGACTTAACGAGATAAATCTAAATGAAAGAGGCGAATTATATTGGTTGATATTTCATCCGATCATTTTAAGTTTTGTGGCTAATTTTTTTATTGGTTTAGTATTCTTGGGTTAACTTAACAAAAAATCTTGAGATGATATATTAAAAAATAATGAATTAACTTAAAATGAACATATTTATTTTGTTTGGTTCTCTTTTAGAATTATTTAAATGGGAGATTAATGTGAGTTTTAGATGAGGATGCTATTAATATAGCAGGCGACACGTAATAAGAAGGAAAGATGAGGATGGGGATGGGGATGATAATTAGAGTACCAAAATTAATCAATGCTGTTGTCAAACTCATTACGCTAGCTTACATCAACTGATCATCCATATTATTGCGAGCTTACCTCACATCTGAACCCAGCAAAACAGAAAAGAGAATAAAAAATCCATGCGTAAGAATGTTGCTAGCTTTTGAGATGGCGATGTGTAAAAGTAACCTTAATACAGCCAAATCAGAAGCCGGTCGTGATATTAGAATGACACTAATCCAGATCCGCAAGTTTAATCATTTCTCGGTAATTCCTCATTCCCCACTGTACAACACTTTGCAGGGTTTTGAAACAAGAATCCCTAATCATTTATTAAACTCGTCCTATTTATAGTACTCAACCACAAAAAATAAACCTGTGGCTAAGCGAGTCATTATCGAAGATCTAGTGGAGGCTCATTGTGTAGAAAAGGAAAGCAATAGCTGAGTCACTTTCAACGTAGATGGCGTCTTTTGCCCTCTACGCAGCTTAAAACACGCAGTGGCAATTTTGGACAGAACCCCATGACACGTCTCGGTTTCTAACATCTATTCTTTTGTTTGCAAGACAGATTCGGGTACAGGCCAAACCAGAGTTGCAGAAAGGATCAAAAGCTTTTAAAAAAAATTATTATGTAATTCGAACATCATCATCAGTTTGTGTACATTATTCCAAGGCCGATTGTTCTTGTTATAAAAAAGAGTGAAGAGAAAATTAAAGGCGAAGAGTAAAGAGGGAGGGACATGTGTTTTGTTATAAAATTCACGAGATAAAGGAAGTTATGTGGGGAAAAATATAAAATCATTTAATTAATTTAAAAAAAGGGCAGTTGAGAATAGCCAAGCTTATGCTTATCGCATGTTTGCTTCACGCAAGCAGCTAAATGGGGGGGGGGGGGGGTTTGCTCTCTCGCGTGGCTTTAAAGGTTTCTTCCAGCGTTTTAAATCCCCCCATTCAAAATACCCATCACCCAAAAAAACCAACACCCACCAAACCCAAACCCTAAAGGAAGACACTGTTTTATACTTTTTTTTATCGTCATCGTCGTCGTCCTTCTCCTTCTTCCTTTTCCAACTTCTACAAGGAACCCACAAACCCTAACCATGGGACCTATTCTATTACTTTAAAAGGGAAACAAGGATCAAGCGAAAAGAGTTCCAATCATGAGTGCAAACCCTTGCAGAAGCGGTGGCGGTGGTGGTGCTGGAAGTTCTACTGCTGGTGGTGGTGGTGGAGGTGGTGGACCTTGTGGCGCGTGTAAGTTCTTGAGAAGGAAATGTGTGTTTGGTTGTATATTTGCGCCTTATTTTGACTCGGAGCAAGGCGCAGCCCATTTTGCAGCGGTGCACAAGGTTTTTGGGGCAAGCAACGTGTCGAAATTACTCCTTCATATCCCGGTTCACAAACGGCTCGATGCGGTGGTTACCATATGTTACGAGGCTCAGGCTCGGCTAAGAGACCCTGTCTATGGCTGCGTTACTCACATCTTTGCTCTTCAACAACAGGTAATCAACATTACTATTACAACTTCTGATAATGATTCATTGTCATCATACACACTTTTATCTGGACAGCTTAGTTTGTTGCCCGCTTTTATTGTCTTTTTCTCTAGGTTTACCACGTATTTCATTAAGTAAAAAAAAAAACTGTTCTAGTAATGAAACGGACATCGAGTAATCCACTATCTGTTTGTTTTGATTCAAAAAAATAATGTAAAAAGGATCAAATCAAAGGGAAACTTTAGTAGAGAATTTGGTTTTGATAAAACCTAAAGAAGGAATCATATCTGTTGGGTAAACCATCAAAAGAAAAGTCATCCTTAATTTTCACACCATAATGAAAACAGTATGATAAAGAAAGAAAAAAAATGCATGGGGGGCTTGCTATTTGCTTCTCTGGGTGCACTACCTTGGACTTTCCTGAAATCTAGAACGTTTTGTAATTAACAAACCATTTGGTCGGCGGTTACAACAATGGGATGACCAGTTTTTCTCTGCAAATTATGGATTTTGCAGGCATTAAGGAAATGGTCGGGTTTATTACTTTTTGGAATTTTTTTGGGGTTTGATCTCATTTTCATCTTCTTCCACAAGGAAGCTTTATCTGTTCGCAACGCCATGTTCTCGTGCACATAATCCAAAGCATCCTTTTAGTGTAAACAAAGTCAATATGCCTTTAATTTGCCTCAAAATACACAGTTTGATTTGGCAAAACTTTCGAGATAATGTTCTGAAAGAAATTAATTCACGGCTAATGCACTCCCAAAATTAATTACTTAAATAGGCTGAAATCCACAGTGTTGGCCGTAGGTCGCTATGCCTTCCGGGCGACCTACTAGGTCGCCATGTCTTCCCGGCGACCTACAAGAGATTGCATGTTCCATGCACGTCCCAACACGCTGGGCATCCGAGGCCATCCGAAAGCATCCAAGGCCATCCGAGAGCATCCGAGGCCATCCGACCGAGCTATGCGAGGGCAACCGAGCGAGCTATGCGAGGGAGTCCGAGGGCAACCGAGCGAGGGTAGGTCGCCATGCACTCCGGGCGACCTACCCTCGCTCGGTTCTCTCGGTTGCCCTCGGATTCTCGCTCGGTTGCCCTCGGATGCCCTCGTATAGCTCGTTCGGATGGCCTCGGATGCTCTCGGATACTTTCGGATGGCCTCGGTCGGATGACCTCGGTCGGATGGCCTCGGATGCCCAGCGTGTTGGACGTGCATGGCACATGCAATCTCTTGTAGCTCGCCGGGAAGACATGGCGACCTACGACCAACGCTGTGGATTTCACCTTATTTGAGTAATTAATCTTGGGAGTGCTTTATCTCGTGAATTAATTTTTCCCAGAATATTATCTCGAAAGTTTTGCCGTTTGATTTAGTATTATTAAATGTATCTATCCTATATTGGAAACAGTTCATTTCACTTGTACACGACTGATTCAATTAGTATATATTATTTAACCTTTTTTAATTTTATGCTAATATAAACGTTTCATTTACTCGGCCAATCCATTTTGTTGGTATTTTTGTGGTAGGTGGTGAATTTACAAGTTGAGCTATCGTATTTACAAGCTCACTTAGCTACACTCGAGCTTCCATCACCACAGCTGCCGTCTCAGCCACCACAAACACTAATGGCAACACCTCCTCTCTCGATACCGGACCTCCCATCCGCATCTTCAGTGCCGGCCTCATATGACTTATCGTCTCTTTTTGACCCTATGGTGCAACCTTCATGGACCATGCAGCAAAGGCAAATCGATCCACGCCAATTCGGAGGGAGCGGCTCTTCTTCATTAACAGGTGGTGGCGGAAGCAGCGGCGATCTTCAAGCATTGGCTCGTGAGCTCCTCCATAGACAAGGGCCTCCCCAACTGCCATGCAGCGATGCTTCACCATCACCATCTATGTCCAAGTGAAGCTTCAGTTACTGACCCTTAATTTTGCTTTCCTTGAAATCTCATTGTGAACCATACTACCAGAGCTTAATTTTCTTGTTAAAATATCTCATCGGGCAAGTAACCTTAATAACCAATATTTTCTATTCTATGTTAATTTTTATATCTTCTTTCCAATTTCTTTTTGAGATATCGGTGAAATTCAACTTTAGTTTATTTTTTCGGAGACTTATATAATTTGTCAACGAGAATAATGTTTTACACTACATTAAATGAAACTGACTAAAAGTGTTACGTTCGCGTAACTTATAATAATAATAATAATAATAATAATAATAATAATAATAATAATAATAATGTGGAGCTAACCGCAGGCTGAGGCTAAATTCATTATTGGAACATTCTTGGTGAGAAATGTGCAGTCGAGGCAGTCAAATTGAAAGAATGCAGTGCAACAAACAAAAGTATGCCTAACGAACGAAATCGAAAAAATTGAAAAATCGATATGAATCGAGTAAAATAATTCGGTTCGATTCGGTTTGACATTATACGGTTTGATATTCGGTTCGATTTAAAGTCTTCATTCTTTTGATTTGGTTCGGTTCGTGTTTTCCATATGGAATCCATTTGTTACATATTGAACTGAATAGGTAATTTTTTTTAAAAAAATTATAGTTTCAAGTGATTTTTTCATTGAAAAACCGATAAACCGAACCGAACAGTTAAAAAAACCGAACCGAACCAAAAAAATCAGTTTCGTTTTTTTTCGGTTTTTAACCATTCGGTTTCGATTTAAATTTTGAAAAACCGTTTATTTCGGTTTGATTCAATTTTTATAAAAAAAACCGAACCGAATACACACCTAAACAAAAGGTCTCACGCACACGTAAGGCAAAAGTGAATTAGAAAGTGATTTTTTTTTCTAATTTAGAAGTATTTGAGAGGTTGCTGTCTCAGTTCCATCATCTTTCTAGAAATTTATGCTTTTGTTAGATTGCCAGGGAACCAATGATAGGATTGGATTACTTGTACCTCTTAAAATACGTTGGTTTATACTTTAGTTCCATATTAAATTCAATGATAACATTAAGAATAGTAAGAACGATTAAAACAAAACCAATCAATTGAGATAGCTACAATTAAATTAATTTTGTATCTTTATTTTCTAAAATCTATCATGCGCAATATAAAGTTCAAAAAAAATCGTAACAAACATAAATTATTAGACCTACTCCTTGACGCTTATGTTAGTTACAAATCACAAATTCATATATCGTGATAGAAAATTCAACATCAAGTTAAGACGTTAATTTAATCAATATCAAAAATTTATAAAAATAAGATCAACAAATAACTATTACTTTGATTAAATGATAAATATTGGTTTAGCACAAACTTCACAAAATTACAGCATAATCGTTTCAGCCTTGAATCACAAATAAAAACTTAGTCAATCGTGATGGAATGTAAATACAAGAGAAAAGAAGTTGTGCGGTAGAAGATAATCTCTATAAGGGTACAAGAGACTTTTTATATGGGGAGTCAAATCCCAAAAGATAAATCTCTTCTAATTAAACCAAATCCCAGAAGTGGTGTTGTCACGCCAGTAACACTCTCTAAGTAGCTTTTGTTTCATGTTTTACCAGAAAAAGAAGAGATCGATTCTTAACCAAATACTTTCAAAATTACGAAAGTATCCATAAAAGTGAGCTTCTGACACGTGTTGTTTCTATGTTAAATAATTTATCATTAATCTCAATAAAAAGAAAATAGAAAATAGTAATAGGAAGAATAAGGGTCGATCCACATGGACTATGGAAGTTGCCGACAATTTTATTCTTGACTTCTGATTTGGCCAAAAATTGTAAAACAAATAAAGAAGGGGGAGATTTGTTTATAGTTTATGAATAAAGTAAATTTAATCTAAAAAAATAAAGAAAGTAAATTTAAAGAAAATAAAGATTAAAATTCTATTGGTAAAAATCAATCGAATTCATGTCCTTTACAGTCTACAGGGCTCAACTCCTGTAACTTATTTTTCTATCAATTAACCGATCATCCAAAATCAATATTTGGACCTCAGTTCTTATGTGGACTAACCGCGACAATTGTTTGTTAATGCCAACTCCGTTTTTAGTTTCGGAAAAAACTCGACTCAGATTATAGCGTCTCAATGAGAATTGAACCTGATTTTAGTTTCTCTTAGCGGACCGCCACTAAGTGTGTTCACAGGAAGTTGAATGTGTTACAAGCTGATCATTTTTCCCAACTATTAATCGAAATCGTAATCAATCCAATGTGCACTTTTTAAAAAGAAAACATTTTTTTATTATAAAAAGGATGGTCGATTGCCCATCCTTAATTCCAGAAAACTGAAAATGTAACACGAAGGGTACGAGATGCTTTTTAATTCTCATGGTTATAATTAAGTCATCGCTTCAGTCTTTGACTTATGAAAAACTTAACTAAAAATGATAAAAACCATACTTAGCATTTTAAAAATAAAGAAACTTGTTAAAAAATAAAGAAATGAGAAAGTAAAAAGAAAATAATTTTTATAAAAACTAAAGAAAGGAACAAAAGAATTCAAGAGACAAGAGATAAGAGATAATTCTTGGAAAATATTCAAACTTAATCTTAAAAATAAAAGATAATTCATAAAAACAAAAGATAATCTCGATTTCAAACTTCAGATGTGCATCTGAGTCTCCCGTGTCTTCATGAAAATGTTGACTGAATTTTTTAGAAGGTATTGACTAGATGCCACGTCAGACACAAGCATGCCCCAATTCATGCCCACTAAACCAGCATTGATTCTAGATAATAAAAAGTTACAAAATTTATCTATTTCAGTACTATTTCTGGAATCCACTATCTTGCATAGAAAATGAATGAAAACATCTAAATCAATAACTTAAATAGACTAATCAAAGAGTAATTATCAACAAAATATTAACTAATTTAAGCACTAATCAACTTCATTCCTAGTTTGATTACAAGAATTCAGATACTTAATATTAGATAACAATCACGCCTTATCGAAGATGATCTTCTGTCAAGTTTTACATAAAGCTAATTAAATATGTTGCAATAGAGTTAGAAACAAATACGCTAGATGCCTTAGACGTGTAATTCAAAGGCAAGAGGAAGGAGATAGTCTCTCTCTCTCTCTCTCTCTCTCTCTCTCTTCATTTCAATCCTTTCGACTGCCCAACGGCTACGTCAGTCTTGTTTGATGATGACATTTTTATTTGGATCCAAATAAAATTTTGATGATGTTTCAACAATAACATGAACTAATTATCAGTAATCTCTCATCCGATCTACAACATTTCTGTAGCTTTTTTTGTATGGAATATGAATTCATTTTGTTTGTTTCATATACGCAAGCACATGCTTGTATTTTCCTTGATGTTTCAGTTTGAATTCTAGGGAGATGGGGTTGATTTCGGGGGTGTTGATGGGAATACTCTTCGGAGTTTCATTGATGTTTTGCTTGCTTCAAATGATGAAGTACCGAAGCAACAAGCGAATCTCAAAGGTATTTTTTTTGTTTTCTTTGATTAACTCATCACAATCCATTCATATTCGATCTTGTTGAGAGAATGATTGATGCGTACGTCATACATGGCTCACGTTTAGTTCATGTATAGCTGATGTAGAAGAGTTCTAGAAGGAGAAGTTCTAGAAGTCCAGGCTGTTATGAATTTGTTACTAACAAATTCATAATTAGTTACGGGAGGTTGCTAAAAGATGGTATAAAATTATAGTGTTGTTTACTGTAAAAAAAAATAGAGATCTGAATCAAAGTATTATACATTCAAATACTTCTTGTGTAATCATGAGATATTTCAACATGGTATCATTCGCTTTCGGTCCTGGAGCTTTCTGCTGAGCTGCGATGGCTCTCTTTGGTGATTCATCCTCCTCGTCAGCCCGTACATTTACCAATAAGCGGGTAAATGTGGTGCTCGATGAGATGAACTTCCTTCTATGGAAGCAACAAGTTCTGCTTACAGTTCGCAGCCACTGCCTTGAACGATTGTTGAATGGCTCGTTAACACCTCCTCCGCAGATGGTTGTTGATGCAAACGGTGAGACTGTTGCTAATGAAGCCTATGAAGACTTCATAGCTCAAGACAGTGCCCTTGCGTCCTGGCTCCTATCCACGATTAGTGCTCCGTTGCTGCCACAATTTGTTGGTGCCGAGTCAGCTTCTGCTGTGTGGAAGACGGTTCTGCAATTTTTTGCTAATCGCTCCACAACCACGGTCATGAATCTACACTACAAGCTTCAATCCATGAAGAAAAGTGAGGATTCTATGAGAGTTTATCTTACTCGAGTTAAAGAAATTTGTGATTCGCTTGCGTCTTGTGGAAGTCCGGTATCTCAAGTTGAACATGTCGTGAGCATCCTTAAAGGTCTGCCGCGCGAATACCAGCCACTATACGAGAAACTCTATCTTTGGACCAGGTTTGCTCGATGCTTGTTGATGCGGAAATGCAAATTGCTGGTTTTGATGCTCAGCCTGAGGACATTCCGATGAGTGCTCATATTGTTCAAGGAAGAGTAACGGCTGGCTCGTCTGAGGTGTCTCGTGGTGGTCGGTCCGGTGGGCGTGGTCAAGATCGTCCACGGCTTCAGTGTCAGTTATGCGGTAAAAATGGTCATTCTGTCGATCGATGCTGGTACCGCTTCGATCGAGATTTCCCTGGGGTCAATGCGGGTTCTGGATCATTCCGAGCCAAAGATGATTTAAGTGTTGCTAATTGTGCAACGTTCGACTCGTCAGGGTGCTCATGCTGCAATGCTAAGCAATTGTCCTCTTCGAGTCAGTCTCAAGCGAACGTAGCAGCAGGTGAACATTGGGTTGTTGATTCAGGTGCAACTCACCATGTCACCCCAGACGCATCCAAGCTGATGCATTCCTCTGAATTTTCTGGTCCAGGTAATCTCCTAGTAGGTAATGGTGTGTCACTAGGGGTAAGCTCAATTGGTAATACTGTTTTGAATACTTCTTCTCGAGCTTTAATGTTAAGCGATCTGTTACATGTGCCCAAAATAACGAAACATCTGCTCTCGGTTTCGAAGCTTGCTAGGGACAACAATGTTTTCATCGAGTTCCATGCTGATGAGTGTTTTGTTCGAGATAAATCAACCGGTGCAGTGGTTCTTCGAGGGCAACATGAAGGGCTGTACACCTTTGCTGTGGAACCTAAAGTCTTCGTATGTAATAAGTCCAATGTTGTTGGTCCTAGTATATTTGACCTTTGGCATAGGCGATTAGGACACCCTACGTTTCAAACATTGCAAGATGTATGTCATTCCATCAATGTTTTCAAAGAAGTTAAATACTACTTGTGTTGCTTGCTGCATGGGAAAGAGTCACAAGTTGCCTTTTAATTCTTCTACTATTGTGTACAATGTTCCATTTGAACTTGTTTTTACCGATCTTTGGGGTGCTGCCAATGTTTCATCCTGTGGCTATCGTTATTATGTTTCCTTTGTAGATGCATGTACACGACATACATGGGTGTACATGCTAAAGAACAAAGCTCAGGCACTTGATGCCTTTCGTCTGTTCCAAACTATGGTCACCACTCAGTTTTCTTTGCTCATCAAGTCAGTTCAGAGTGATTGGGGAGGCGAGTATAGGCGGTTGTCATATGAACTAACTCGTGCTAGAATTTTACATCGAATCACATGCCCTCACACCTCAGAGCAAAACGGCGTGGTTGAACGCAAACATCGTCACTTGGTTGAATTGGCACTCGTGTTGCTAGCTCAGGCTTCTCTTCCGTTTCGGTTCTGGTCTTATGCTGTGGCTACTGCATCACATCTAATTAATCGCCTGCCTACCAAAGTATTAGGTAATATTTCACCTTTTGAAAAGTTGTTTGGCTCTAAACCAGATTACACCACGCTGCGTGTGTTTGGGTGTCGTTGTTTCCCACACTTGAGATCTTTTCAACAACATAAGTTGGAGTTTAGGTCAGCCCCTTGTGTTTTCTTGGGTTATAGCTCGCAGCATCGTGGCTTTCAATGCCTCGCTCAGGATGGTCGCATTTATATCTCGAGGCATGTTAAATTTGACGAGCATATATTTCCATTTGCAGGTATTAAACAATCTGAGTTTGTTTCTCATACTCGTGCATGGAGGTCTGCTCCCTTGCAGGTTGTTCCTCATCATGCGAGAACACGAGAAATGGCTGAACCCTTTACATGTTCTAGTGAGCCGACACATGCACATGTTGATGGTACTGACTTCAGTGGTGGTGATCCTACTCTTCAAAATACCACTTTTTTAGCTATGGATAATGATGAGGCTGAATTGAGTGGTCCTGAGTCCACACAGTTATCCACTGCAGAACCTGAAGGTGTAGCAGATGATAACATGCAACCGACTGTTGAACAGAATGCAGCAGGTGCTGACATGCAACCGAATGTTGAACATAATGCGGTTTCTGTCAATCAACATCCTATGTTGACAAGAAGCAAATGCGGGGTCTTTAAACCCAAAGTTTTTACTAGTTCTTTAAGTGAGGTGCTGCCAGCTTCGATTAATGAAGCCCTGCAATCCAAGGAGTGGAAAGAAGCAGTACATGCTGAGCTTACTGCTCTCTAAAGTAATGGCACGTGGACACTTGTTCAGTTACCTGAAGGACGATCTGCTATTGGTTGTAAGTGGTTATTTAAGGTTAAACACAACTCTGATGGAACAGTTCAACGATACAAGGCTACGTTGGTTACTAAGGGATACTCTCAAGTGCCTGGGCAAGACTTCAAGGAGACCTTTAGCCCAGTAGTGCGGTTTGCTACGTTGAACGTTATACTTGCCCTTGCTGTCTCTGGAGGGTGGCCACTGAGGCAAATCGATGTCAATAATGCATTTCTTCATGGTGAGTTGAGTGAAGATGTATTCATAAATTAACCACATGGCTTTGAACAATACACAGCTGATGGTGTAAAGTTGGTGTGCAAACTGCAGAAATCCCTCTATGGTCTGCGCCAAGCTCCTCGGAATTGGCATGCTAAGCTAAAAAACAGTCTTGTGCATCTTGGGTTTAAGGAGTCCAAAGCTGATACTTCTCTTTTTGTTCTCACAGCAGGTGGAGTGTCAACATATATCTTAGTATATGTTGATGACATAATAATAACCGGGCAGTCATCGACTGTAATTGAGGAAGTGGTCAGGTTGTTAAAAGATCGTTTTTCGTTGAAGGATTTAGGTGAACTTCACTATTTTCTGGGCATTGAAGTCAGGAGAAGTGATCAACTTTTGGTGCTTAGTCAAAAGCAGTATATTTTAGAAATACTTGAGAAGGCAAAGATGACTAAGGCCTCATGTACCTCTACTCCTATGGTTACGTCCTCGAAATTGAAGGAAGGTGAAGGACAATTATTGACTGATGCGCGTGAATTTCGGAGTCTAGTAGGAGGGCTGCTCTATGTGTGTCACACAAGACCCGACATTGCCTTTAGCGTGAACAAAGTCGCCCAATATATGCATCCTCCAAGAGAGCAGCATATGCTTGTTGCTAAACGCATCCTACATTATTTAGGTGGGACATTGGACTATGGTCTGGGATTTGTACCAGGCAAGTTATATATATCAGCTTTTTCGGATGTCGATTGGGGAGGATGTGCAGATGATAGACGATCGATGTCTGGCTACTGTGTTTTTGTTGGAGGAAGTTTGGTGACTTGGAGTGCGAAGAAGCAGAAGGTGATGTCTCGATCAACCATGGAAGCTGAATACAGGAGCCTTGCTGACACAGCAGCTGAAGTAGCATGGGTTGATGCTTTGCTCACTGATTTGAAGATGTCACAATGCAATCAACCAACAATATGGTGTGATAACACCAGCGCGATTGCGTTAAGTGCCAATCCTGTGTATCACTCGCAGTCCAAGCATGTCGATTTAGATGTGCACTTTGTTAGGGAAAAGATAGCTGCAAATCAGCTATGTGTAAGCTATGTTCCAGCAGCTCATCAAGTGGTTGATGGCTTGACTAAACCCTTAGCAAAAGCTGTATTTACTAGTTTTCGTGACAAGTTGAATGTGTGTTTGTTTGCTGAAGAAGGGAAGAAGCAGGGAGAATGTTGAGAGAATGATTGATGCGTGCGTCATACATGGCTCACGTTTAGTTCATGTATAGCTGATGTAGAAGAGTTCTAGAAGGAGAAGTTCTAGAAGTCCAGGCTGTTATGAATTTGTTACTAACAAATTCATAATTAGTTACGGGAGGTTGCTAAAAGATGGTATAAAATTATAGTGCTGTTTACTGTAAAAAAAAAATAGAGATCTAAATCAAAGTATTATACATTCAAATACTTCTTGTGTAATCATGAGATATTTCAACAGATCTCGTCGTTAATTGTTGCTATTTCAATCGACTGATGAAATGAATTGAAGATAATTCTAAAGTTAATGAAAAATGGTAGATGCTTCATTTGGATCCCATTCGTATGAAGCCTGAGTAAGTTCATTTCAATTTTCCACGAGTTATACCCCAATCCATCAATTCAATGTCATGCTTTCAGCTGTTTCTCTTGAATTTTCCTGTTTTAATTGTCCAAATTATGTTCTACAGTGTACTTAAAAGTTTGCATTATAGGGCTTTGAATCATTAGACTTTCCTTTAAGAGATATTGTACGTTTGTGCAGAGCATTAAGGCAGTTGCACTGTTGATAGGAGCCCAAAGAATATATTTGATTTACCACCTAGACCAACCTGGCCAAAAGGTGTTGTGTCTTGAACCGAGTGTAAGGAATAGCTTTTTTGCACAGTGTAGGGATCGAGCCATTAAACAACCTGTATTTGTTACCAGTAGATATACTTGTTTGTTTGGTTAAATTTTGAGTATTTCCTGAAGGAACTGTGTCAGCAGAAGCATCCTCGAGGAGAATGAATTATTTTTTACCAAGTTAATTTAGAATATGATTACATGTGGTCGGCAGTAATTAGTAATTACTAATTATAAACTAATTAAGCATTATACGGTGGTTTTACAATATCTTCTTTTATGCCTAATTCTGAACAATGTTCTCATCAATTGTGTCTAAATTCATTATACATTAAGAGTTTGATGCAACAAGGCGGAATAAGCATATGTCCCTGCCTTTTCAGTTAGGTAACGGGTTGCGTTTTAGTTCGTCTTAATGGAAACTGAACTTTTCATTAGGGTAATTTAGATCTTCTGACTTGGTCGATTTAAAACTTTGAATGCATTCACCTTTTCAAATGCTTATTAACCATTATATTTGTCTTATTTGTCAGGCAATTGATATAAGAACTCTTGGGACTCTCAGTCGAGATGATCTTAGGAAAATCTGTGGTGATAATTATCCTGAATGGATATCATTCCCTGTCTATGAACAGGTAAGTCTAGTGGTTTTAGATTAATTAGAACTCCTATTAACCTGTTTTAGGCTACTATGATTGTTAACAAGTTTCCACGCGCTTGATTCAACTTGTTGAGACCAAACTTCTCTTGAATACATCTTCAAAGAATAGATACATCTGTGTGTGTTGGTATAGAAAAATGTGCTCCCGTTTTCTGTATTAAGATTTCATGCAGTGTATTTGCTTACAGTCACACTATGTTGGTTCTTTTAGGCAAAATGGCTGAACAAGCAATTGAGCAAATTATGGCCTTTTGTGGCGGAGGTAAGCTACTTGTTATTCTTGTATCTTGTTGATATAAGTTTCGGAGTTTTTACTATGCAAGTAAGATTATTATTATTATTTTTTATTAATCTACAGTAAGTACAAAGTAATATCTATTTAAAGATTACTCTCAATCTCTTGACATTGAACGCTCACACATCTGGCATTCTGGGTGATCGAACCCGGATACTCAAGGAATAACAACAATTCTTTTATCATAAAAGCCACTAGATTGGTGCCCATCATGGCAGATTAGATTTAGGCAGTTCGTTCAGCACTTATGGTGTTTTCTGAAGTCAAAATAATTACCAATGCTCTATATGCGGCTTGTAATTAAATAGTCGTTTTATAGTGGATAAACGGAATTGGGTTTTCCTGCTTATTGTCTTTTTTTGGAAAGGGTAAATGAAAGGAAGAGTGAAAAACCTCTGATATGTTTAAATGGCTTCCCGTGATGAGTTTTGAGCCAAATATTGTTTAACTTGTTTATTTTCAGGCAGCATCAGCTGTTATCAAAGAATCCGTTGAACCGATCTTGGAAGAATACCGACCTTCAGGAGTTAATTCACTGAAGTTCAGCAAATTGTCTCTTGGAACTGTAGCTCCGAAGATTGAAGGTATAAATCTACGGATTTTTCTTGGTGTCATTTCATCTTTTATCAAGGAGAACCATTTACAATTGTTATGGCTGTCTTTCAACCAGTATTGTTTTTCATGTTATTAAGCCCAAGGATTCATTTATACATGTTATGTAAATGTGTGCCGCATATCTATATATGTCCTTTTTTAAGCATTTCTACCTGCATCGTTACTTATGGAAAATGCAGGTATTCGTGTTCAGAGCGTTAAGAAAGGTCAAGTCACGATGGATATTGATTTTCGGTGGGGTGGTGATCCAAATATCGTTATAGAGGTTGATACACCTGTTGCTTCAATACCAATTCAGGTTGGGGCATTAACAACCTTTCAAACACTGTAGCATATGTTATTTTTGCCATCTTTACAGTTTGAATCTTATGAGATGGTACTTTTGTGGCTTACTATTATTGTTTTTCTCCATGATGCAGTTGAAGGATTTTCAATTTTTCTCCAATGTTCGAGTCATTTTCCAACTTACTGTTGAGATGCCTTGTATTTCAGCACTCGTCGTGGCTCTTCTTTCTGAGGTAACAATAAGTAATTTCTGAATGGCTGCAATTTGTATAGATGTTTTGGTTTAACTAGCTTTCCAGGATGTTTCACAAGAACATTTAATTGCCCAATAGACGGCACACGTGGCTTGCTTTGTTGTAAGATTGTCTTGAATCTGAAGAAGATTTTCATGAAGTTCTGAAAGAGAAGTGGTTATATATAGTTTTTACTGAAGTGTATAGATGATTCCTATACATGAAGATGTCCAGCTTTGTAGGTGTCCTTTTTGCTTGCTCCCCCCAAAATTTATTTGTTTTAATTCTACTTCTGCCATGAAATGCTATTTATAAGTGGCTTTAATCAAAATTCCGAAGAACGAACCTTAGAGTCGTATAGTTTTTGTGGAAATCACTGATTCTTTCATAAACCCTATCAGCCAAAACCTAGAATTGATTACACTCTGAAGGCTGTTGGTGGAAGCTTAACCGGAATTCCTGGAATTTCAGATATTATGGATGTAAGTTTTTTGGTCCTTAGTTTTACTTCTTTGAAATATGTTAGTATTCTCCCATTGATATTTTATTCTTAATTTCTTAGATACACTCATTCATGTTGCTGACCAGTTTGGTCATATTTTGTAGGATATCGTGGAGTCAATTGTCACAGACACGCTTCAGTGGCCGCACAGAATTGTTGTTCCAATGGGTGGTCCAGTAGTTGATACAAGGTAATCCTGAAACCAGAGGGAATGCTGAATGTCAATAATTTTCCGTTCGTTGGATGAATATCACTTCTTTTGTTATGCAGTGAATTAGAGCTTAAACCAGAGGGAATGCTGAAAGTGACGGTAGTGAAAGCTAACGATTTAAAGAACAAGGAAGTGATTGGAAAATCTGATCCCTATGTGGTTGTGCACGTTCGTCCTCGCTTCAAGTTTAAAACAAAAGTCGTCGATAACAACCTGAATCCTGTTTGGAACGAAACCTTTGAGTTGATTGCAGAAGACAGAGAGACGCAATCACTCACTGTAGAGGTTCTGAACCACTCTTTCTATTCCTCCTTTTATATTGAATACATTTTACCTTGAACACATTTTTGTCTAATTTCTCTTTAAATATGATCATCAATGGACATATAAATACACAGAAAAACTTCATTGAACATATCCCATATGAACCTTTTTTTCTGAATTGCACATGCTTATGTAGGATACATATCTGTGTGGACTTTACGAAAACATAATTTCTTTTTTGTTTGTTTTGTTTATGCATGCTTGTATACTTATTACCATCACTTTATGCAACATTCGTTATGGCTTCCAGCAGGTTTTCGACGAGGATATCGGGCAAGACAGGAGATTAGGAATTGCAAAGCTTCGTTTGAGTGAGCTGGAACCAGAGAAACCAATGGAGGTTGACCTGAGGCTTCTAGCTTCACTTGATACACTTAAAGTAAAAGAAAAGAAGGACAGAGGAACTTGTAGCCTTAAGGTAGATATTTTGTTTTGTACTTTGATGTCATTTTAACTAATCGTAGTGTTGGATTTTTCTGATGATCTGTTTTGTTGTACTCTTAGCTTTTGTACCATCTGTTTAGCAAGGAGGAACAGGCGGATGCGCTGGAAGAAGAGAAGAGGATCCTAGAAGCCAAAAAGGAACTGAAAGAGGGTGGAGTTATCCAAAGCACAACGGCTGCAACAGCGACCGCACCGGGTGGTTCTGGTGAGATCATGGGGAGTGTTGGCAGTGGACTGAGTAAAGCAGGGAAGTTCATGGGCAGGACAATAACAGGGCAATCTAGCAGAAGAAGTGACTCAAATGCTTCAGTTTACTCGAGTAAGTGATTCAAATGCTTCCTCATTCTAGTCTGGATTTGGACTTTGCATGTGATATTCTTCTTTCACATAGTGTTCCATGAAAGTTTTTTTTTTTTTTTTTTTACTTTTTCTAAGAAAAGCATTCAACTCAATTTTTTTCCTAATTTAATTTTAATTTCTCTTCTACTAATATATATTTTTATTTTCCTAATTTAACCAAGAAATTTTATGTTTCATTTAGTTTGATTATTCAATTGTAAGTCTTTACAAATTCTTTTCTTCAATCAATTTATTAACTTTTCTATACTCCTGTATGCCTCAAAATCTCTTATTTAAAATATAATTTTATAAATATGTCATTAAACACCAAAAGATGAGAACTAATAGTAATTTTATAGATCTTAATCTCGCCTTCTCTTTTATCATAATTACACACATGGTTCCAATTCTTTCAGTTAATTCGTCGTTAAAAATTAAACAAAATCTAATTCATAAAATTATTACAATATAATACGTGATATTCTAACAATATTTCAACACATTACAATATGCATCATAAAAGCATTCTTTAATAAATTATCGTAGAATTTAAATTCTTTATATTAAAAAAATAAATTTTTATTAATATATTATAATTTAACTTAAAATACGTTTTACACTGAAATTTGCACTAGTATCAATTATTAAACTAACAAAAAAAGTATGATTAAAATTAAATTGACTTTAAATATTTAATTAAAATATTTAAAATTAAATTTTACACTATCATTTAATGATGTTTAATGCAATTAAACTTTAAAAATATAAGTACGAAACATATGATGTTAATCATATTAAATTTATTTTACTATATTTATCAATTACTTCTCTCTTTACTCCAAAAGCCTCAATCGAATCAACAACATTCTCCATCACTGTCTAGTTTTACTGCCATGCTCACACCGTCTAGTTTTACTGCCATGCTCACAACTAAGGCTAAATTACATAACTGACACCGTTTTTTTTTTAATTTTTTCTTTCTGACACCGTTTGACCAATATTTCCAGAAGTAGCACCCTTTCTGCTGAGTTGACAAAAGCACGTCCTCGGGGACGCGCTTTACCCGTGTTTTCGCTGAGTTTGATGCCACGTGTGGAAGGCGCGTCCCCGGGGATGCGCCTTTACCATATCAGCAGACACGTGTGGAAAGCGCATCCCCGGGGACGCGCCTTCCATTAAATGTCATAAATGCCCTCATCCGTTTTTCCTAACTACCCCTCTTCCTCCCCTATATAAACCCCCTCAACCCTCCCTCATTCTTCACACCAAAATCATATTCTCCTCTCTTATATAACTCAAATTCTCCAACTATTTGAGTTTTAAATTTGTTATTAGTGGTAAGAAATTTATTTTTATGTTAGTATTTTTTTAAATAGTTATTATTTTTTATATTAATATATTTATGTAAATATTATTTTTTTATTAAAATAATATTTATATAATTATTATTTATTTAGAATTATTAATTTTTTTTTGCTAATTATATTGTTTTGTCTACAGTTATAATGGAAAACGAAATGCTGTTGCGATTGGATATTGATCATATCTCCAGACATTTTAGCGATATGGTAATATTTTTTATAATTAATGTTAATATTTAAATTTATTTTTATTTTAAAGTTATTATGAATTTATATTAATTTTTATTTTTTATAATGTATATTATTTAGGATGCTGATCGTATTTTAGAGACTTTTATTAAAAATCCACGTATACCGACACCGGAACGTATTTTTCCATATTTGGCTTCTGCCGGGTTTGGGTATATTGCAACAATTATAGGCGGTTGCAAACTCGAACCTGTCCTAATTTCTGCACTGATTGAGAGGTGGAGGCCCGAGACACACACTTTTCACCTTCCATGTGGAGAGGCAACAATTACATTGGAGGATGTCTCTATGCATCTGGGGCTTCCCGTCGACGGAAATATGATGTGTGGTATGGCGGATGGTGATTGGCAATCAATGTGCATTGATTATCTTGGAGCTGCTCCGCCAGAGTTTAATGGAGGTAGAATAGCTTTATCTTGGTTGAAAGCTAATTTTGAGGTTTTAAATGAAAATGCTTCAGAGGATCAAGCAAAGGCATGTGCTCGGGCATATATTCTACGAATAATTGGAGGAATATTGATGCCCGACAAATCTCGCAACCAGGTGCATTGTATGTGGTTGCGGCATCTGATCGATTTTGATGAAGCTGGAAGATATAGTTGGGGTGCTGCAGTTTTGGCATTTCTCTTTAGAGAAATGTGTCGGGCGACGAATTATAAGAAAACTGCTATCGGTGGATGTCTTCTGCTTCTACAATCATGGGCGTGGTTCCGCATGCATTTCTTATGCCCGATCGTGAATGAACCATACGTATTCCCCTTATTGTTGAGGTAATTTTCGAACTAAATTTTGATTTAAATATTTTCAATTAAATAGGGTGATATTTAGTTTATATTATATTTCATAGGTGGTCGATGAAAAGAAAGGACCATAAAAGTATACCTACTGGGTTAGAGGAAATTCGTTTACTTATTGATACGAAAGTTGGGTCTGAGGTATGTTTTTAAATTTGTTTAATTATTAATATTTTAATTTAAAATGTTAGATATAATTAGAATATTTTATTTATTTGAATTGTATATTTATATTTCAGTTTCAGTGGATACCTTATGCGAGCGATGAAGTGAAAGCTTGCATCCCACCCCACCTTAGTGGGTCATTAGAGGTATGGATATCGGTTATACCTCTTATATGTTTTGCTATTATTGAGTGGCATCCAGTTGATCGCGTGCTCTGTCAGTATGGTTGTACGCAATATATTCCTGGAGCTCCTAGGAATTTAGACGACGTGCATAACATAGATAGACGGGGAAAGAAAGATGTTAACTGGGTGGTGAGACACAGAGATTGGATTGCGCTTTGGGAGAACCGATATACACTGTTGGCCCCTCGACAATATTACGCTGAAACTGGTCATATGGTTACTGATAACTATATGGACTGGTTTAATGAAAATGGGAAGTCGTTTCTACTTTCGGCGGAAGCACGAGGGGTTAACATTCCTAGGCGCCGAGAAAGACGTCAACCGTCTCAATATCATCGTCCCCCGACGCGTGGACGGAGAGAAGGCGCTACCGGTTCTGCATCAGTCCCACCACAACATCCTTATTCGTCGATGCCGCAGGGGTACATGCCCAGCCCTCCACTTCATATGCCAAGCCCACCAGTTTATATGCCATCTCCGCAGGGTTACATTCCGAGCCCGCAGGGTTACATTCCTAGCCCGCCAGGTTACATGCCTAGCCCGCAGGGTTTTATACCATATGGAGGTGCATATACGACTATGTTTAATGATCCAACATATGGTTCATATGCATCTTATTTGGCTGGTGGTGCTTCTCCGCAGACACCTCAATCTTCATCTGGATCACATACATCGATGCCAATGTTTCCACAGTTTTCACAGTTCCCGGGGAGCGGTGGGATTGTTACTAGCACTCCTCCAGGGTCGTTATTTTATACAGGCCCTTCAGCCCCTTCAGCGTCATCTACACCAAATGAAGAAAATGCTGTTGATGATGATAGTGAAGATGAGGAGACTGAAGAACAAGTTCCACGAAGAAATCCTCCACGAAATAGGCAACCACCGCCATGTGGAACTCATTCGAGAAGACGACATCGGTGATCCAGTTATATTTAATGTTATTTAAATAATTATATTTCAGAATTTTATGTAATTTGGTTATGTTATTTAAATGTTTCATGGTTGTTACATACATATTTTTTAATGTTATTTTTTATTCACATTTAACATTAAATGTTTGATAAATGTTTTTAAAATACAAATTATATTATTCAAAATTTAAAATAAAAATAAAAATAAAAATAATATTATTCAAATTTAAATTTAAAATATAAATTATAGTATTCGAAATTTAACATTAAATTTCAACTTAATATTCCAATTGTATTCGAAATTAAAAGTTATATTCCAATTATAGTTCACAATACTTAAATTGAAATTAAATTTATCCATACATATGATTTTATCATTAACATATATATTAAAACGTATACATTAAAATCAACTTATGTTGAGTTCATCGATCGACGGAATCAGCCAAGAGGGGGGTGAATTGGCAATTTATTCAATGTCACATTTCAATGCTCATTCCATACAATTTCAATGTCACAATCAACTTATCACTTCACATTTATTCAATTTATCCATAACATTTTATCTAATTTATTCAAACTTCACATAACGTTTTAATTTAAGTTATTCTTAACTTGCTGAACTTTCAAAAGAAGTTAAATTTTGGTTATAATTTACCTGATTTACTGATATATCTAGTGTCCCCGAGGGACATGAGTGACATAATAGGGCAATGATAACATATTCTCTGATGAAATAATGGAAGGCGCGTCCCCGGGAACGCGCCTTCATGTGAATAGTGAAATAATAGGTACTGATATATCATGAGTGACATAATAGGGCAATGATAACATATTCTCTGACGAAATAATGGAAGGCGCGCCCCCGGGAACGCGCCTTCATGTCCCCTGAGAAATAATAGGTAATGATATATCTAGTGTCCCCGAGGGACATGAGTGACATAATAGGGCAATGATAACATATTCTCTGATGAAATAATGGAAGGCGCGCCCCCGGGAACGCGCCTTCATGTGAATAGTGAAATAATAGGTACTGATATATCTAGTGTCCCCGAGGGACATGAGTGACATAATAGGGCAATGATAACATATTCTCTGACGAAATAATGGAAGGCGCATCCCCGGGAACGCGCCTTCATGTGAATAGTACTCCGATTATAGACACTATTATATGTAACGTATTATAAACTTTCAAAACAAACTTCAGTTCACAATCTTTCAAATTCTCAAATTCCCAAACTCTAAATTCTCAAATTCTCTGAAAATGAGTCGTCTTTCTGCTGTTGTTTTGTATGATGGAGAAATTAAGGAAGCTGAAGAGGGGGTTGTTTTTGAGTCAGATCATTATATCCCCTTAACCTTGAAGAGAAACATCACAATTGAGGAGTTAATCACAAAAATTTCGTTAAAGATTCGTGTAGCAGGCCAGAGAAGACTATCTTCACTTCAGTACAGATTTCCTACTGAACTTTTTCCGCTCACGTATACATCATTTCAGCTTTCAAACGATGATGATGTTTCTATGATGGTTGATGCTCATATGGGGAGTTCACAATCTCTTATTGAAATGTATGCCACTTTTATTGAGGTTCGTGTAACTCGTGGTCTCTCATATTCCTCTCACTTTGGCATTGCATATCAAACTGATCAAGTTGATAGCCCGACACAACTGATCTGTAATGATTTCACATCATTAATGGCGGATCCAACGCCATATACCATGCCATCAAGTTCAATAGGAAGGCATTCATCTGCAACTGCTTATGATCTCAACCCACGTGGCTTCACCAATAATCCATATGGCAACATCTCTTCTACTTCAAGGGGCAGACATTCATCTGCCAATGTTTTCGACTTACATATGGAAATGCCAACGAGACAACAGTCTATTCACACCCCACATGATACAATGGCCTCAAGTTCAAGGGGAGGACACGCAAGCGGGAACTTATTTGACCTCAACATTGGATTATCGGAGGAACCCTCATCTCCACCAGAAGAACCTCTTCGGGAGCCAGGTGCAGATGGTGTTGAAACGAGATTATTCGTTGAACCTGACTCACCATAGTTTAACGTACATTCTGATGATGACGAGGATGATGTTCCGATAAATACAACACCAGCCGAACTTCCTGCACATATGTATGAGGCTGATTATGATGCAATATATGAGCCTGAATTTCCAGATCTTCCTGATGTTGGCAACTATGGACTTCAATCATTAGTCAATGACGGTAATTTACATATTGGAATGGAGTTCGCATCGAAGGAGGAAGCAATGATGGAAAAAAAGAGTTACAATATTCGTAACTCAGTTCAGTCCCGAGTTGATCGATCTAACACGGAGAAATATGTCTGCTACTGCGTCCAACGTCACAACGGATGTCAATGGATGGTCCGTGTATCAAAGAGGAAGAGGAAGAACAACTTATGGGAACTAACCAGATACAACGGTCCTCATACATGTTGTGCAACAGGTATAAACCAGGATCATCCCAACTTGGACTCCAACATTATTTGTCAAGCAATCATGCCCATTGTGAAGCAAAGCTCTCATATAGCTGTTGCAGTGTTAATTTCTGCTATACAATCACAATATGGGTACACTGTCTCATATAAAAAAACGTGGTTGGCAAAACAGAATGTCATTTGCAAACTTCATGGCGAATGGGATTCCTCTTAGTACGAGCTGCCCAGTTGGTTTCATGTTGTGCAAAGACTTAATCCCGGGACAATTGTTGAGTTCGAAACTCAACATCATTACGTGAATGATCGAATGGTTCGCAATCGCTGCCAATTTTACCGAGTCTTTTGGACTTACCCTCAGTGTATTAATGCAGCAAGTATTGTAAACCAATTGTCCAAATTGATGGTACTTTCTTGTATGGGAAATACAAGCAAGTTTTATTATTGGCTGTGGTCCAAGATGGAAACCGCAATATTCTTCCTGTTGTGTTTGCCCTCGTTCAAGGAGAAGACGCTGAGTCTTGGGCTTTTTTCCTTAAAAATTTACGTTTACATGTTGTCACCAGGGAACGACTATGCATTATTTCAGACCGATGAGCCGGGATAAAAGCAGCAATGTACTCTTTGGGTACAATGTATAGACCTCTACATGTTCAACATCGTTATTGTGTCCATCATATTGCTGCAAACTATTACGGAAAATACAAGAAGAACGATGAACGTCAGTTAGTCGTGCGAATGGGTATGTTACTTTTTCCCAATTTTTCTATCAATTTCTTATTACTTATTTATACTTCATATTAACTATTACATATTCCTAATGGCTTAGGTTACGAACTCTTACCTCAAAGGTTTGAGTCGATACTACAAGAGCTGTTTGGCAAAAATAAGAAGGGGTGCGAGTACATTATGGACATCAGCAAAGAAATGTGGACAAATGCATATGACGGGGGGTATCGCTATGGTCATATGACAACAAACTTGGCTGAAGCAATAAATTCAACCTTAAAGGGGGCGCGTCATTTACCAGTCACGGCGTTGGTTAAAACGACTTATTTTCGTTTGGGTCAACTCTTTGCAAAGCTCGGTGGACAAGCTCTTACTTGGATGCAAAACGGACATATTTACCACCCAAGACTAGTAGTTGATTTACAGAAAAAAGTGGTTGCATCAAATGAGATGTTAGTTACAAATTTTTCTCGCACTCGTGAATTGTTTCGTGTAACCGAAATGCCACGTCCGCTGCAAGGGATTGAAGCTAACTCTTTCAGAGTTAATCTGCAAGAGAGGTGGTGCGATTGTGGTTTCTTTCAAGCACTCAAATATCCATGCTCTCATGTCATTGCTGCTTGCTCACATTCGCATTTGGACTACAAAAATTATGTTGATCTCATATACCAACTTTCACAAGTATTCAAGGTATATGAATTTGAGTTTCCGCCCATAGGAAACGAAAGAGACCCAAATGAGATTCAAACTTGGCTTACAATTGTACCAGATCCATTGCTATTGAGGGACTCAGGTCGTCCAAAATCTACTAGAATACATTGTGATATGGATATTCGGGAGAAGTCAACAGAACAAAAACGATGTGGGCATTGTAGAAACATCGGGCACAATAGAAAAAAATGTCCAGCTCTGTTATCATCATATAAATGTTAACTCTTATGTAATTAATATTGTATTTAAATGAATATTTTTGTTTCTAATAATTTAATGTTATTGCATTTATATAATTTGTCAATGTATGTACACCTAAATAATTTTTTTTTAACTTTTAAATACATAAATATATTTAATATATTTATTTAATATAATAATTAATATTATTAGTTATAATTTTTTTAAAATATAATAATAATTCCACCTTCTAAGTAGAGAAAAATATTAAATTAAACAAATTAAAAGTTATTAAAAAATTTATGTATACGATGACACATTTCATGTTCTGATTGGAGGATTAAATTTATTAAATTAAATTTTCAATAAGACTAATTTTATAAAATATGTAAGTCTTGAAGATTAAATATGTAATTATACTAATTTATTAACTTATGCATCAATATTTTCGTTAAATATTGATATGAGATGACTAGATTGATAACATTTAAATAATTAACTGATAAAATTAATAGATCGATAATCAAAATAAAAAATAATCGAAACTTGATAATTCTTACATTATAATCGAAACATTTTACATAATATATTATTAATTTATAATAATAATAAAAATAAACTATTTATTATAAAACAAAATACGTGTCTGCTGAATTGGCAAAGGCGCGTCCCCGGGGACGCGCCTTCCACACGTGGCATCAAACTCAGCGAAAACATGGGTAAAGCGCGTCCCCGGGGACGCGCTTTTGCCAACTCAGCAGAAAGGGTGTTACTTCTGAAAATATTGATCAAACGGTGTCAGAAAGGGAAAATAAAAAAAAACGGTGTCAGGTAATTTAGCCCACAACTAAACCGCAACAACAACAGCAGCCTCTGCCCTTGGATCCAGCCGTTGCAGCTGTTGGGCGCGCACTCCCTTTGCCGCCATCTTGGCCATCGAATGGCCGTGATCTCCAGACTCCGTGGTCGCAAACAAACCCTCCGCCTTTGGCGCCTAATTTTCTAGGGTTTCCCTCTTCATCGGGAAACCAATTCGGTAATCAAGGACCTTTAAACGTTGACTTCAGAAGGTCAGGGTTTCCAGGTATTGATAATAACAACAGTCACGTAATCCAGAGCCTGATCCAGCAGCAAAAGCTCCTCTTTGGTTCTTTTCCTAGTGATATTCAAATCCTGCAAAAGCGGGAGGGTTTACTTCATGGGAATTTACTTGAAACATCGAAGTTGGATCCATCGAAACAGCAATCGGGTTCGATGCTTAATTCCAATCCAAATTCGAGTCCATATGCCTTTCAACATCAAAATTCTGGTGAAAGAGGAAAGAAACGGCAGAATGTTGGGAATTACAGGCCTCCCCCATCAGAGGAAAATATAAGAGCGCCTCCAGGGTTTTCAGGGAAGCCTGGTGGAGGAGGGAGCCGGGATTTAGGAAATAGGAGGAAGCATGTTGAGCACAATGTAGATAAACTAAAAGCTGAATACAGTCATTTGAGTGGTTACAAGAGATGTTAGTTCGTGAACAGCTTGATATTGAAGAGTGTCTTTTGGAATCGCGTAGCGTTGGTTATAGAGATGGGTTTTCAATGCGTGATAGGTTTAAGAGGGAAGATGGTGGCCAAGTGGATAAAGTTGGGGAAAGGCTTGTTGAGTCCTTGTTGATTGAGGAAGAATCTGATGATAAGAATGATAAGAATTAACATCGTCGTGAGAAGGTAAACCTTTCCCCTGCATAATATTACTTTTATTACCTTGAAGCCATCACAATGATTTGTGTAGCTTTGAGAGATCAGAGACTTAACGATTAAGGAGTAGCCATGCAGGTGTGGATTTTAGATAGCGATTCAACGGACACAATTATTTTTGGGTACTATATGCTTAATAGATCACTCATTTAGTTTGTAATATTAGTTTCCAATGCTTTGCATCATAAGTTCAAATGGTGTCCAATTGTACTCTAGTTTAAATTTGGTATTGACTTTTAATTTTCATATCAGGAATCCTGAATAGATAACAGAGGCCAAAGATTACTTAACCAGAGAGTTAGAATGCTGAAAAGGCAGATGGCATGTCGCGGTGACATTCACAGGCAAAATGCACTTTTGCTTGCTATTGTGTGAGTCACTTATACCACCTGAGGAGGAAAGAACCAATCAGAAACAGATATTGGCATTACTTGAGAAACTAGTTTGCAAAGAATGGCTAAAAGCGCAGTTATTTCTTTATGGATCATGTGCCAACTCTTTCGGGGTTTCTAAAAGTGATATTGATATTTTCTTGCATTTAATGAGGACATTAACGACAAATCTGAAGTCTTGTTAAAGTTGGCAGATATTTTGCAGTCGGATAATCTTCAGAATGTACAGGTTGGTTATATTGCTAAGTCCTTTAGAATTTAACGCAAACAACTATAAGTGAGATCTTACCTCGTGATTTTCCCTTTTAAATTGGTATTAAGATAGTTGCTTAGATTTTCAGTAAGTTCTATTATTGTTCTCTATTAGCTAATTTGGCTTTCTTTAACCGATCAGTTTTCTAATTTATTTTATTAATATCCGCTTCATGTGGTTTTTTTTAAAACTTGATTGTTTTATTACTTTTCTGCTTTTCTCAGTGGATGTTAATATAAGTTGAGAATATTGTTCCAAATTCGAATAAGTACATGCACCCTAAGAAATATTTAATTTACACCCTTTTTTTCATTATCTGATTTATATTAGTTTTTGAAGATAGGCTCAGTATTCTTTGTTATCTTTGTATTATGTTTCCATTAAACTTCTTCCTTTTTGTTGTCCTTTCCTGCTATTATGTTTTCATGAAGTGTATACAGAACTATTCTCTTTAAGTGTAGAATAAAACTTACACAGAAAATAGAGTATTACTGTTTGCCTCCTGTGCAGGCATTGACTCGTGCTAGAGTCCCCATAGTAAAGCTTATGGATCCAGCAACTGAAATTTCCTGTGACATATGCATGAACAATGTTTTGGCTGTAGTAAATACTAAGCTTCTACGTGATTATGCAAAGATAGATGCCAGATTACGGCAATTAGCGTTTATTGTGAAACATTGGAAGTCCAGAGGAGTGAATGAAACTTATCGAGTGAATGAAAGTTATTTGCAACTATAATTCTATTCCGATAATCAGCAATGTAATTCTTGTGCAGCAAATTCCGATTAGTGCTACTGGCTAGGCTGTTTAGCCTGCTTTGGAGTGTAATCATAGATAAAACTACAAGCTAATGACGGTCAATGTAGTTAGGATTTGTGCACCTAGAAAAGAGTAGGAAACATTTTTGCTTGAGCTCAAGTTTTGTCTTTAATTAGCATTTTCTTTGCAGGTATGTTTTGATGTGCATTCATTTCTTACAGCAACGTAGACCTGCTATCCTTCCATGCTTGCAGGTGTGTTGGATTTCTTGCTTCCTATATCTGCTATTTCATATGGCTCTTTTATGTTATTTCTATGGTGCAAAAACTCATGGAACTCAATAATTTGAATTTTTATCTACCCTTACTAGGGCTGAGCAAAACTTATGGAATTTATTAATTTGATATGTATTTGTTGCGTCAATATTTTCAGTTACATAATATAATGGAAGTGTGGCAGACAACGGGAGTTACATAATATAACTACTAAGTAGTGGAATAATCTGTATGATTGTTTATTATGTTTCCATGATAAATCTTAGGGTTATTAATTAGCATGTGGTTAGTTCCATGTTGGATCTATCAGAGCCTCTATTCCTTTGCGTGAAACATTTAATGAGAAGCTTTGCTTTTCTTTTTCTTTTTACTTGTCAAATACTGTGACTGACTGTTGTTGGGTTAACATTTGGATTTTGCTTCTTTTTTTTTCTCTTTCGGGGAATGGAGAAAACCTACAGTATCACTTTGGATCATATTGAGTGTGCTTACTTTGACAAAGTCGAACAACTGAGCAACTTTGGCTCTCGTAACAAGGAAGCTGTTGCTCAACCGGTGTGGGGATTCTTTAACTATTGGGCATATGGTCAAGATTATGCAAATTCAGTAATATCTGTTCGGTCAGGAAGCATAATCAAGTGAGATATAAATTGTCTCGACAATTGCTGTACATGCAAGTGCAAGTAATTGCATGAATTTATGTCCCCATCTTATGCTAGATGCGTTGCTGTTCTGGATTAGGTTCAAATCTCATTTATGAAATTTCTTTGTACAGTACACAAGAGAAAGACTGGACAAGGAGAGTTGAAAATGATCGGCATTTAATCTACATAGAGGATCCGTTCGAGATCTCTCATGACCGTGGCCGTGTGGTGGACAAGTTCAGCATTAGAGTTCTAAGAGAGGAGTTTGAACGAGCTGCTGATATCATAAAGTATGATCCAAATCCTTGTGTGAAACTCTTTGAACCTTATGTTCATAGTTAGCTAAAATCTTGCCTTGGCCAAGAATCTATTTAGGGCGTCTGGCTTTATTCATTATAATCAACTTTTTTTTTTCTTTTGTTTTAGATTTCTAGTTTCTTTATAATCAATTAACATTACATTATAATTGCGTATCATATTATGGTATTGGTTCAAGAAACAATTCAGAAAAGATAATGTCATGGCATTAATTGCATATATTACATATCCGTTGTCACATTAGTGGTGTCAATAATTAATGGTGTATCATGCCACATCAGTAGAATCAGTAATTAATGATGCATCATTCCACTCAATCTTAAGTATTTTTAACAAGTTTATTTTATTTTAAAATGTCATATCAACAATATTTCATGTCATATCAAGAAAGTAATAAATTTTTACATCTCATGGTAAAGTTAGCCACAAGAGCAACAAAGAGGTGGAGTGAATCCCGTGCAAGAGAAGAAGCCAAAAGTTATGAAGCATGCCGAAAGGCTAAAGGTAGAACCCATATTCTTATAAAGTAAAATTAGTTTTACACTAACACGAATCGCTTCTATACGAATCATATAAAATTGTTACGAATGTGATTTTGTTTTACATCGGTTTATATGGAATTTTCCTCATAAATATATAAAGCAATAACAAAAACAATTCCATTGTAGAAGACGACGGCCCATCCATCAAACAATCTCCTCCAGCATTCTATCACCGGCAGCTTTTGGGAAGTCCTTTTGCAGCAATCTGGGTGAGAACAATGCTATCAGCAAAGGGTTCTTTCTCAGGCAGGAAACGAAATCATCTCGGTTGATTCTCCCATCACTGTCCGTATCAAATAGGTCGAATAGCCCATTGACCTACATGAACACATCGGTGCATATTTCGGTCACAAAATGACACCCAAAAGTTTACTTATTGCATGACCAACCTATATAGTGCTCTTATTTACCTCATCTTCATTCAGGTCTGGAATTGCCTGTCGAAGGATGTCTGCTAACTGTTCCAAAAGAAATCAGAAACACGGGCTTTTAAGGTACTGTTGAGCACAAGGCACAAAGTATCAAAGCAAGCAAGAAAGAGCCACATACTTCCTCCTTCATACAGTAGTTATCTCCCCTCACATCACATTCGGCAAATATGAGTTCGCAGGCTTGCATGAATAGTGGTTGCTTCATAACATGAGCTACTCCGAATAAGAACTGCCACGAAGAAAATAAACCAGTATAGTCAGCCCTCAAATAAGCAATGTTTATTCCTTCTCTTTGTCCAAACTATGCTATGTGAGTGGCTGAAAATTACCAAGTGAAGTCAGTTTATTCTCACTACCTCATGTACTAAAACTGTAACACCCCAACCCATACCCGACCCGGATATGAGTCAGAGATACTACATTGACTTTAAAACACAACTCTTAATAAATAATAGTAAAATATTGGGACTTGTATTAAGAAAATACAATAATATACATACTGTAATATAAGTTTACAAAAATATTCAGAGCATACACAACTTAACTCTTTAATTACATGCCAACTGCTATTACATAACAAAATAACCTACTGATAAGTTGCTTCTGATCTGATGGTTGCAGGAGTAATACTGTCAAGCTGCTTCACCTGTCTCTTCTATTTTCCTCTGATCCTACGTGTGAAACACTCACACGCTAAGTCATCGACTTAGTGAGGCAACAATAATAAGGCAATGTAATGTAATGAAAATGTCAGGATCATATGAGATGAGATGCAAACATGTAACTAATCAATGTAGTATACTTCATCAATATCCATACCTGTAAGCGTATGACTGTAACATTCATTATTCTGTATTAATAAGTTTATTGGCCCATGATAGCATATTGAGAACCTAAGGTATTTGAGTAATGTGAGGTTGTGCACTATGCTGTCACCACAGCTCGTATAAATGCACCGAAGTGCCCGTAGAATTGCACCGAAGTGCCCGTAGAATTGCACCGAAGTGCCCGTAGAATTATGTCCATAAGGACCACGTAGAATTCCTTAAGAATCATATACATATACTATGGATCAAGTATGTGTCTTTCAAGACTTCACACAGGTTCCAAAGGATATACATATGTCCTAAAGAACCGAGTATACCCTCTACCCTTGGCATGCCAACTATACCTATAGTTCTCATCTACATAACATGGGCTTATACATTTCCCGTAGTTCATATCGCGTAGACATAGTATTTCCATACCTTTAACACATAGGCATATCATTTACATACCTTTATCACATAGTGCATATAACTTTTTCTGCATATTCATGTCATGTAATACATATAATATGAATTCATGTCATGTAATACATTTAATACAAATTCATGTCATGTATCATAATATGGAATGTAATCATATGTCAAAATATGGAATCTAGACTTATCACAAGTCTAGAACTGAATATACTACTATATTCATGCTATGCATATGCACTCACCTATACTTCTTTGCCTTTTTCCTCGATCGATTCTACTTGTAGATTGTTCCCGAACTCGAGTAGGCTCGGTATCTACATAAACATAATTTTTAAGATGATCATCAGATGTCTATATCTTGCAATTAAGCTTTAATAGCTTACTAATTTAAAGAATTTATAGCTTAGTCTTGCTTTCTTTTCTTTCTTCTTCTTTTTCTCATGGGGGAATCGGTTCCTCTCCTGGGGGTATCGATTCCCCTCAAGCAATCTGGAATTTCATATACGATGAGGGGGTATCGGTTCCCCCCCTGGGGGTATCGATTCCCCTCTTGCATTCTGGAAATTCATTTCGTTGAAGGGGTATCGGTTCCCCTTGAATGGGTACCGATTCCCCTAACACAGAAATCCTATTTTGAGCCCGGAAATCATCTAATTTCAGCTCAAACATACTTATTTCAATCCCTTTACTACTCTTATCTCTCATACACTTACTTAAACTAATTATGATCCATTAAATACCTCTAAAACTTAGAAATCTAATTCTCCATGTAGAATTTAAGAATCCAACCCAATTTCCAATATGTTCTAATTTGAATTCTAACACCTCATACTTCTTAGTTAGCTTCTTGACAAGTCAAAAATCTTATTCAAACTTCAAAAACTCATTCCTATCAAAATTTCATCTAAAAATTCATTTTCCAAATCCTTCTCTAAATCACTTATCTTGTTGTTTTAATGTCCTATAAGCTTTCCTTTAGCTTATATAACATCTAAGCTTCCATTTCCAATCTTAAAACATCAAAGAAGCTACCAAGTTCAGATTCTTACCTTAATTGCAAGCCACACGTTGAGAGAAGGAAGAGAAGAAAATGAGGAAGAAGGAAGAAGAAATGGGAGAGTTCTGGAACCAATGTCACACGTGGGTTCTCATATACCTCATAATATTTTATTTTAATTAAAATTCCTTACAAATGACCATTTGGTCCCCACCTTAATTTCATATTTACTAACCTTACTTTTTAAACTATATAATTATTCTACTTTAATCACCAAATGTTGAAACTTTGCAAATTAATCACTAACCCGGCATAGAGGATGTTACAATTCTCTCCCCCTTAAGAAAATTCGTCCTCGAATTTTCATTGCACGAACAAATGAGGGTATTGATGTTGCATATCCTCTTCACGCTCCCACGTTGCTTCTTCTACTCTGTGATTTCTCCACAACACTTTGACCAAAGGAATGGTCTTGTTCCTCAATTGCTTAACTTCATGCGCTAAGATTTGAATCGGTTCTTCCTCATATGTCAAGTCAGGACGAACCTCAATCTCTTCTGGTGTCACGATATGAGAAGGGTCAGATCTATATCTTCGAAGCATTGAAACGTGAAAAACATCATGTATCTTTTCCATCTCATGTGGTAAAATTAGCTGATATGCTACTGGTCCTACTCTCTTTACAATCTCATATGGTCCAATAAACCGAGGACTCAATTTTCCTTTCCGACCAAATCTCAACACCTTCTTCCATGGAGACACTTTTAAAAACACCTTATCTCCAACTTGAAATTCAATTTCTTTCCTTTTAAGATCCGAATAGGACTTTTGCCGATCAGAGGCCACTTTGAGGTTATGCTGAATTTCTCGAACTTTCTGTTCTACATCTTGAATTAAATCCGGACCAAGAACACTTCGGTCTTTGAGTTCATACCAATTTAATGGAGTACGACATTTTCTTTCATATAATGCTTCATATGGGGCCATCTTTATACTAGACTGATAACTATTGTTGTAAGCGAACTCTGCCAGCGGTAAATACTTTTCCCATGATCCTTTAAATTCCATTACGCATGCTCTCAACATATCTTCCAATATCTGAATAGTTCTCTCTGATTGCCCATCAGTCTGAGGATGAAAAGCCGTACTAAAGTTTAAACGAGTCCCCAACGCTCCATGCAAAGATTTCCAGAATCTAGAAGTGAATCGAGGGTCCCGATCAGAGACTATGGAAACAGGTACTCCATGCAATCTAATAACTTCTCTAATATACAGCTCTGCATACTTTTCCATAGAGAAATCCGTTCTAACAGGGAGGAAATGCGCTGACTTAGTTAATCGATCAACAATTACCCAGATTGATTCTCTTTTGTTCGGAGTCAAGGGTAACCCCGAAACAAAATCCATCGTAACATTTTCCCACTTCCATTGAGGAATGAAAAGCGGTTGCAATAATCCTGATGGAACTTGATGCTCGGCTTTGACTTGTTGACATATCAGACACTTAGACACATATTCTGTGATGCTTCGCTTCATCCCTGACCACCAAAATCGATCCTTCAAATCCATATACATCTTGGTTCCACCCGGGTGCATCGTTAACGGACTGCAATGAGCCTCTGTTAATATCTCCTTCTTCAAGTCGTCATTGTCGGGTATTACAATTCTTCCTTTACAATAAAGATTTCCATCTGACTTAATCTCAAAGTCTTTAATCTCTTTGTTCTTTACTTGCTCAATTCTTTTCAAACACATTTCATCTTTACCTTGCAATTCTCCTATTCGTTCCAACCATGTTGGTCTAAGGGTTAATTCTGCACAAAGACCACCATCTCCCGTTAAAGATAATCTTGCATCCATAGCTCGTAAAGCTGCAAACGTCTTTCTACTCAGAGCATCTGCTACCACATTAGCCTTTCCGGGATGATAGTCAATTATCACATCGTAATCCTTTAAGAACTCTACCCATCTACGTTGCCTCAAATTCAATTCTTTTTGAGTCATCAGGTACTTCAGGCTCTTATGATCCGTATATAAGTAACAACGCTCCCCATAAAGATAATGACGCCAAATCCTGAGAGCGAATACTACAGCAGCCATTTCTAGATCATGAGTGGGGTAATTCCTTTCATGTGGTTTCAACTGTCTCGATGCGTACGCTACCACTTTTCCTTCTTGCATTAGTACACACCCCAACCCGTTATGGGATGCGTCACTGTATACTACAAAATTCTTGCCAGATTCCGGTTGAACCAATATCGGAGTTTCCGTCAGAATTCTCTTTAAAACTTCGAAGCTTTCTTGACATCCAGAAGTCCAAACAAATGGTACGTTCTTTCTCATTAGCTTTGTTAAAGGCAGCACAATCATAGAAAAATTCTTAACGAATCTTCGATAATAACCGGCAAGTCCAAGAAAACTCCGAACTTCAGACACATTCTTAGGAACTTCCCAATCCATTATAGCTTTAACTTTCTGAGGGTCTACTCTAATCCCAACTGCCGAGATCACATGCCCCAGGAAAATTACTTCCTTTAACCAGAACTCACATTTGGACAATTTGGCATACAACTTTTTATCTCTTAAAATTTGCAAGACGATCCTCAGATGTGTGCTATGCTCTTCAGGGGATTTCGAGTACACCAGTATGTCATCAATAAAGACAACAACAAACTGGTCCAAGTAGGGCTGAAAAATCCTGTTCATAAGATCCATGAAAGCAGCAGGTGCATTCGTTACTCCGAATGGCATTACGATGAATTCATAATGACCATATCTCGTTCTGAAAGCTGTCTTCGGAGTATCTTTCTCCTGGATCTTCAATTGATGATAACCCGAACGTAGATCAATCTTTGAAAATACCGAAGCTCCTTTTAGTTGATCAAACAAGTCATCAATGCGTGGAAGGGGATACTTGTTCTTGATGGTCACCTTATTGAGCTGTCGATAGTCAATGCAAAGACGCATTGATCCATCCTTCTTCTTAACAAATAACACCGGAGCTCCCCAAGGCGATACACTTGGTCGGATAAATCCCTTCTCTAGCAATTCTTGTAATTGATTCTTTAACTCTTGCAATTCTTTCGGAGCCATTCGATAAGGTGCCATTGCAATCGGAGCTGTTCCCGGCATTATTTCAATTTGGAATTCTACCTCTCTATCCGGAGGTAATCCTGGCAATTCAGCAGGAAAAACATCAGGGAACTCTCGAACTATTGAAATTTCCTCTAACCTTTTCTCTTGAGCTCTTGAATCAATCACATTTGCCAGAAAACCCTGACATCCTTGTAGCAATAATTTCTTAGCAGACATCACTGATATTACATTCGCTAACGGATTAAACTTTTCACTGTTCACACTTATCTCTATTCCGTCTGGACTTTTCAGAGTTACCTTTTTTAATCTGCAACTAACATCTCCATAATACCGGAACAACCAATCCATTCCCAGAATCACTTCAAACTCGTCAAAGGGTAATTCCATCAGATTAGCAGGGAATTCAATTCCCTGAATCTTTATGGGACACCCCTTACAAACTTTATTCACCCGGACACTCTGGCCTAACGGAGTCGTTACTATAATCTCATTACTCGTAGCTTCTAAGGGAATCCCCAACTCCTTTACTAACTTACTTGTAATATAAGAATAATTAGAACCCGGATCAATCAGTACCAATACTAATTTATCATACAACTGAAAAGTACCTGCTATAATATCAGGGTCATCACGGTCTTTACTTGTCTTTAGGTTGTATACTCGAGCAGTGGATCGAACTTCAGGTTGAGCAGAGAATTCAGACGGGTTCCTTCCTCTGCCTCTTCCTCGTCCTCTTTGTGAGAAAGAACCAGCTCTTCCAGATGGTGCCGGCTCACCCATAATCAATGGACAATCACGGACAAAATGTCCGGCCTCTCCACATCGAAAACAAGTCCCAGCTGCCATACGACAAGTTCCGTAATGGTTTTTCCCACACTGCTGACACTGTCTCCCTTGACCCGGAGTAGATCTCCCAACACCAGATTCCACTGACTGCGTCTGTCTAGGTCTTGTCTGACTTGCTCCCTAGCAGACGATGCAACTGATTCTGATCTAGCTTGTGATCGAAATCCCGAGTCTCTTCCCCTTTTTGTTGGTGTTGAACCAGAATAAGTAGTCGTCCTCTTTGATGTCTGAACTCTCGAGTCCCCAAATCTTTCATTCTGAGCCCTTTCAAGAGCTTTTGCACGATTGATCACCTCCTGGAACGAGGACAGGTTTAATACTATCAACATTTCTTTAAGTCTAGGGCGCAAGCCCTCCACGAACCACTCGCAAGCATCTTTTTCAGTAGGCACAAGCTCAGCTGCAAACCTGCTCAGCTTATTAAACTCACATTCATACTCATACACAGAGCGGCTCATCTGCTTCAAACTCATAAATTCCTGCTTCATTTGGCGGATAAACTGATCTCCAATATACTTGCTTTTAAATTCATCTAAAAACAAAGACCAAGTCAACTGGTCGGTTGACATCCTCATGGTGACATTCGTCCACCATATCCTTGCCTGACCCCTTAATAAAGACACAGCTCCATCTAATTTCTCCACTTCGGAACAGTGGAGACCATCTAACATGATTTTCAAATCATTCAACCAAAGATCCGCTGACACCGGACCTTCCTCAGCTTCTCCCTTAAATTCGGGAGCTCCTAAACTTCTCAATTCTTTTGCTACATTAATTCTTGGAGTTAGTGGAGCAGGAGGTTGAAGACGCGTCAGAATAGCGTCTAACGTTCTGAAGAACGTATCTTGATCTTGCACAGGCACTCCTTGAGATGCCTGTTCTTCACCGTGCCTGGCCAGGGCAGGTGAATTACTGCTTTCAGCATGCCTATCTTCTCCCGCTTCACTTCGGGAGCTATTATGTCCGGACATCTAATAAGAATAAACACATTGTTCTATTAGCAAAACAGCATACTCATACTATACCAGATCAGAAGTTCTCGCTATTTGTTGGCATGTATTCCATTTACAGACTCCATAGACTCTGGTTTATGCCTAGAATCGGCTAAACCATAGCTCTGATACCATTAAATGTAACACCCCCAACCCATACCCGACCCGGATATGAGTCAGAGATACTACATTGACTTTAAAACACAACTCTTAATAAATAATAGTAAAATATTGGGACTTGTATTAAGAAAATACAATAATATACATACTGTAATATAAGTTTACAAAAATATTCAGAGCATACACAACTTAACTCTTTAATTACATGCCAACTGCTATTACATAACAAAATAACCTACTGATAAGTTGCTTCTGATCTGATGGTTGCAGGAGTAATACTGTCAAGCTGCTTCACCTGTCTCTTCTATTTTCCTCTGATCCTACGTGTGAAACACTCACACGCTAAGTCATCGACTTAGTGAGGCAACAATAATAAGGCAATGTAATGTAATGAAAATGTCAGGATCATATGAGATGAGATGCAAACATGTAACTAATCAATGTAGTATACTTCATCAATATCCATACCTGTAAGCGTATGACTGTAACATTCATTATTCTGTATTAATAAGTTTATTGGCCCATGATAGCATATTGAGAACCTAAGGTATTTGAGTAATGTGAGGTTGTGCACTATGCTGTCACCACAGCTCGTATAAATGCACCGAAGTGCCCGTAGAATTGCACCGAAGTGCCCGTAGAATTATGTCCATAAGGACCACGTAGAATTCCTTAAGAATCATATACATATACTATGGATCAAGTATGTGTCTTTCAAGACTTCACACAGGTTCCAAAGGATATACATATGTCCTAAAGAACCGAGTATACCCTCTACCCTTGGCATGCCAACTATACCTATAGTTCTCATCTACATAACATGGGCTTATACATTTCCCGTAGTTCATATCGCGTAGACATAGTATTTCCATACCTTTAACACATAGGCATATCATTTACATACCTTTATCACATAGTGCATATAACTTTTTCTGCATATTCATGTCATGTAATACATATAATATGAATTCATGTCATGTAATACATTTAATACAAATTCATGTCATGTATCATAATATGGAATGTAATCATATGTCAAAATATGGAATCTAGACTTATCACAAGTCTAGAACTGAATATACTACTATATTCATGCTATGCATATGCACTCACCTATACTTCTTTACCTTTTTCCTCGATCGATTCTACTTGTAGATTGTTCCCGAACTCGAGTAGGCTCGGTATCTACATAAACATAATTTTTAAGATGATCATCAGATGTCTATATCTTGCAATTAAGCTTTAATAGCTTACTAATTTAAAGAATTTATAGCTTAGTCTTGCTTTCTTTTCTTTCTTCTTCTTTTTCTCATGGGGGAATCGGTTCCTCCCCTGGGGGTATCGATTCCCCTCAAGCAATCTGGAATTTCATATACGATGAGGGGGTATCGGTTCCCCCCCTGGGGGTATCGATTCCCCTCTTGCATTCTGGAAATTCATTTCGTTGAAGGGGTATCGGTTCCCCTTGAATGGGTACCGATTCCCCTAACCCAGAAATCCTATTTTGAGCCCGGAAATCATCTAATTTCAGCTCAAACATACTTATTTCAATCCCTTTACTACTCTTATCTCTCATACACTTACTTAAACTAATTATGATCCATTAAATACCTCTAAAACTTAGAAATCTAATTCTCCATGTAGAATTTAAGAATCCAACCCAATTTCCAATATGTTCTAATTTGAATTCTAACACCTCATACTTCTTAGTTAGCTTCTTGACAAGTCAAAAATCTTATTCAAACTTCAAAAACTCATTCCTATCAAAATTTCATCTAAAAATTCATTTTCCAAATCCTTCTCTAAATCACTTATCTTGTTGTTTTAATGTCCTATAAGCTTTCCTTTAGCTTATATAACATCTAAGCTTCCATTTCCAATCTTAAAACATCAAAGAAGCTACCAAGTTCAGATTCTTACCTTAATTGCAAGCCACACGTTGAGAGAAGGAAGAGAAGAAAATGAGGAAGAAGGAAGAAGAAATGAGAGAGTTCTGGAACCAATGTCACACGTGGGTTCTCATATACCTCATAATATTTTATTTTAATTAAAATTCCTTACAAATGACCATTTGGTCCCCACCTTAATTTCATATTTACTAACCTTACTTTTTAAACTATATAATTATTCTACTTTAATCACCAAATGTTGAAACTTTGCAAATTAATCACTAACCCGGCATAGAGGATGTTACAAAAACACTAGGAATAAATAATATTCCTACTAAACGTAGCATAAAGGCAATATAGTAGCAACATTCACATAAATGGCAATGACGAAGAGAAAGTGGTGATGAGTCCAACCATAACTTGCAGGGGAAAAGTAGTGAGTCCAAAGACACATTCACAACTTCATAGAAGGTAAGAAGGGTATAATGTTCCATGAATATGTTGCCATGGACATGGTCAGGTAGAAACATGCTATAGCGTGATGCTAACATGCAATAATTAAACAGAAATAGACAATTCGCGGGAGCTAATAACCGGCAGTAGAACTTACCTGCTTAAATGTAATTGATCCATTCTTCTCCACATCAAGGAATCCAAAAATCTGTACGAGGAAATAATCACAATACAATCAAAAGGAATAGGTGACAAAACTAAGCAAACAATATGAAAGTGTTCATAGTTAATCAATACTCGAACATCAATAGACAGGGGAAAGGGAAACTGACATCTTCAGAAAGTTTACATGCCTTTAATCGTACAACCCTCAAAAAGTCATCAAGTTTAACGCAACCGCCGCAAGAAGAGATGATTCGAAACATAAAGAACTACTAAAAAAGAAAGGAGTAAACATATTTCTGTTTCCACTACAAGCCTAGATCCGCTACATTAGCAATACCTGCTGTCAGGATTCATTGAAAGAAACTTATCGAGAAGGTCCACAGCCTCCAAGCTGCTTATCTGAAACATCTGCACAATGATATTAAATCGTTTACCGAGTCGGAAACTGATTGACGGAAAATGTAGGGAGCAAGCAACTTCATAGAAACCAATGTGGACATAGTTAAATGAAGTTTTTCATAGAAGACAAAGAGAATGAGGTATGTTTCAAGGGAGAAGAGTTTCAGTGCCCGACTCACTGATTCAATCCTGGCCATTTCAACCATATAATTCCAGGGTCTTTCCTGCAAAATTTATGCTAAAGAACTATTAACACGAACTATAAAAGACAATTGAATTCAAATCTCATTATAGAATCAAAACAAATAGATATTCAGATGAATCACAAGTTCATAAAAAACCATTGAGAGAAGCACGCAGTTGTACTTCAGCAGCTTTCATGAGGAGCATTAAATCCCCATAGGAATGAGATGTTTGTACAACATTCAGAGCACTTGCCATAGCCTGACCAGTCTGCCAACACACACATGAACTAATCAATAATCTAAAAAACCGAACACTATCAGAAAAAGCATACATTACAGACAACTTAACAAATCTATACATTGGATTTCAGCTCTTTAAAAACTAAAAATACACACCAAGGGTGAAACGAAGTAACAACTAAAAATAACAAGCATAGACTCACCCTCTCAGCAAAGTGGACAGGACTTTGTATTTTATTGTTTGGGGGCATAATGACAGGGAGATATTCTACCTGTCAATTAAGAAAAACGTGAAAGCGATTTAAACAAAAAGTGAAATCTGCTGGACTTTGGAATACTACATTGAAACTTTGAATTGAATGAGCTAGATGACGGAACGGACCTCCATAAAATTATGAAACTGAGTAAACATTCTAAGCATGAGCTTAGCCAAAGAAATAAGCCCCCTAAACAAGCAAGGCCAAAAGTAATTAGCAAGTGCGAGGAAAAAACAAAATTACAAAGAAAGAACATTAGATACCAAAGAAATCAAGTCCTACCAAGATTGATCAAAGTGTACATGAGGATAACGAACAATAATGGGTTGAATCGGATGACCCGGGATGAATGCACCGAGTTGAAATGACATAAGGACCTTTCCATTAGTCGTGGTTCCCTCCGGAAACAGTAACACACGAGGAAATTTTATCACATGCAGCCCTTCTCTGTATTCAGATCCTTGAAAGCACACTTCTGTATCAAATAGCTAATAATTTGACAAAGAAACCTATATATTTATTTCTTTAGACTTGGCTAAGGGTGTGTTCGATAAAGCGCTAAACATTGTGAAATAAAAAAGTTGCAACATTTAACTATTTTTTCTAATTGTGTTTGATAAGAGTACTAAATGTTTACTTAATACAAAATTTTCAACGAAAATATGTTTTTTGTTAAGAAAAATATATTTAAATAAAATAAAATATTCAAATTTTTATCATGTTTTCCAAAATTATTCTAAAATTTAATTTTTCGGTTTATCAAACAATAATGCTTTAGCCTCGTAACCACTAAACATTTCTATAGTTTCATTTCCTCAACCCAAGCTTTGAAACAAGACAAAACACAGATGTCATAGAAACTTTCTACCTTTTATTTCATGTACCGCATTCTTTCTAGATGCTGGTGAGAATCTATTCACATATATCACCTATAATCCATAAAAAAAAACAGCTTCAGTGCACGAAGGAAACAAACAGAAACTTTGTAAGAAGATAACTAGGATTAAGATTGGACATTACCTGCATTGCTCTAATTATAGTTCCGACAAAGGGCATTGAATCATGGGACTCTGATGCAACGATTGTCGGAAATAATTCATAGAAATAGAATATGGGTTCAATATATGATACATGATTAGATACAATAATTGGAGCAATCTCCCTTGGAGCTGGTTTTCCTTTTCTCCTAATCCACTGATAGCTACAAGAAAATATTTAGGAGTATTAAAAAAAAACTTAACCAATAGGAAAGTATACAGAAATTTTCCTACTCGAGAAAATAAAATAAAAAACTGTTTTTTTAAGCTTACCCGAAAGAGAAGAGAATGAAGCGAGCACAAAGTCTAGTGACCCACATGATTCTACAACTCCATCTGGGCATTGGGTTTTGCTTATCTTTCCACCCTTCCAACGCTATCCTGGTAGCAACATAGCCGACAGCCAAACACGCCCCGAACAAGACCGATCTCGCCAAAGCAATCGGCAAACACAGGATGATCTTTATTACCTCGTAAACCCCCGAAATAAACGGCGTCCCGTTTCGGAACGGGTCAACGGTGGTCGGTGCAGGGACCGAGTACTCGCCCGATCCCAGGAAATCGTACGGATTCGGAGAGTTGACGGTGAATTTCTCGTTGTTGAATCGGCTCTGGTTGTGGCTCCGATGATGAGTGTTAGCATGGAGAGAAAATTGCTGAATGGACGGGAATTGATCGGAATCTTCATCGTCGCGGATGGTGAGTACGGTTTGAGGCTGATCGGACGATCGAGGAGAGAGGAGAGGTGAAGTCAGATCGTGTTCCTCCATTTATTCTGAATCTAATGAAAAGAAAAGATTCCGCGGAGAAAAAAATAGGTTCTTTTTCTTTACTTTTCCGAGATCAGAGATGTGAGATTGAAAAGAAAAAGGAGGGAATGAGTGAATTAAGGGGGAAAAAATAAAAGTAGGGATCTTTTTTGTATTGTGGAGTTGAATTTGTTTGATTTCCGACCAGACGTGCGTTGGTTCTTACATTTTGTTGCGACGTGATTTGCATGTGAGGTTCATTATTTTTCTTACATTTCCCTTTTTTGAAAAAAAAAGGAAAGAAAAATGTCTTTTCCTTGATTATATCAATTTATATATAAAATTTAGATAATTATGAAATTGCCCCTGAATTTTAAAAAAGTTATAGTTTGCCCTTCAAGTTGAAATCCTAGCTCCCAGATTATATTAATTATTATCATTCTCATAATATATATTTTTTTATTAGGATACATCTATAAATGATAAAAATATTATAATTATTTTTGAAAAAATAGCCCTGAAAGAAAAATATATATTAATAAGAAAAAATGGATTAGGTTAAATTTCATGGATTATGCATATTACAGCTAATAAGCTAATTTCATATTTCGGTACATCAATGAAAGCTGCTTTCAAAGTCCCTATCGTGTCTAAAGTGCAAAGTCAGTGAACCCAGGAATTTAATGCAAATTATACAAGGCATTCTTTCATATTCTTGGATAGGGTTCCATCATACAACAACCTTCTCCTAGAATTTTGGGAAATTAAGGAAGATAGTGGTATACAATGTAAATCTTTTTAATTTTGGGGAAATTATATTCATTCATATTTATGGTCATCGAGAAGTAAAGTGTATATTAACGATATAATTTTTTTTTAATTTTATACATATTTAAAATTATTGGATGAGTGAAAATAGATGGTCGGGATTGACTCATTGTTTTTTAATGAATATCTTCATTTTTTTTTGTTAATTTCACTAATATATTTTCACTCATCCAACAATTATAAATTTATGTAAAATTAAAAAAAAACTAAATTATGCAGGGCCAGCTCTAAAGGGAGCACACTGAGCGAGCGCTCAGGGCCCCCAATTTTTTTTGTGTTTATAATTAGAACTTCTAATTTTTTATATTTATAATTAGGGCTCCTAATTTTTATAATTTCATAAAATTTAAGTCTTTACCATCTTTTTTCATTTCTCTTATTAATTCATTCAATTTTGAATTAAATTTAATCATTTTTATATTTATAATATGGGCCCTAATTTTTATAAATTCATAAAATGTTTAATTTTTTATCCTCTTTTTGCAATTTTCTTATTTATTCATTCATTTTTAAATTAAATTTAGTCATGTTTTTCTCTCCCTTTTTTTTCAAATATTACTCTTCAATTTATCAAATATTATTTAAATTTTAGTCTTCTTCATTGCTTGGGTGAGTTTCAGTGGATCAAAAAGAATAAAAGGAGTAGCTAAGTCATCATTTGGATCCCCAGTGTAGGTGTCTGGAAAATACTCAGTGCCCCTCACTTTAGTTTGTTACAATTTAGTTCTTTTACTTTTATAATAGGATAAATTACATGCTTACTCAATGATGGAGATAGTTTTGAAGGTGAGGGGTGAGGAAAGTGAATTGGATTTAGGATAATAAAAAATATAAATAATATTCATAAAATATTAATTGATTAAGAAATTAATAAAAAATGCCAGGTCGTGACGGAGTTAAGAATTAAACGGTCGAATAACAAAAAAAGTTTAATGTCTAAAGTTCAGTGAGTAAACTGAAAAAAATTAAAAGTAAGGTGAGTGAAATAGGAGAGAGATTAAAGTTCAATGAGCAAGTTTGTGGTTTACCATTTATAATATTAGAGGGACTAAAACAATAATTAAATCAAATAAAGCTATCCATAATTGTAGCCAAAAGAATCCAAGTTGTTGACGATTCCATCCAAGGATTGGTTAAACCAGCTAGGACGACATCATTATTATTTCCGAAACATGCACGATGAAGGAATATTAGACGATAACGATATTTCTAAAGGATATGCGATATAGCTACTGCGATCGTTATCGTACTGAAAATTCAACGTAAAAATAAGTGATTGTCAATTTTTTAAACCAATAATAACTAATTTTACTAAATAAAATTAAAATATATTAAATCATTTTAATTATTAAAGTGTACAAATTAACTTCTAAAGAAATTAAAATTACAGTCAAACAACTCGAAAAAATAACATGTATAAATAAATATCACTACTTACAACGAAAGATAAACATTATAAATACCGATATAAAAATATATACAGTAATGATGACATATCAACAAATTAATTTTAACACAGCGACCTATTAATTTTTTTAATATATATGGTATGTAGCATTATTTTGATTAATACAGATAAAGATAAAGACGAAGAAAAAAGCGTTAGAAGACGAAGATGAAGACTAAAGTGGTGATGATAATTCCACGGGAAAAACACTTCCCTGCAACTTGCAAAAAGGAAGAAAGGAACAACTGCGAGTGTCAATTCATCAACGACTTTTATTTTTATCAAATGCAAATAACAAATTTAGCCATCAGTACAATCTCTCGTTCTTGTTAGCACATGATTAGAACATGATTTTATATAATTTAAACTTGTAAAATCTTAGAGAGACAAACTTAAGCTTATAAAATTTTAAGAGAATGAAAATAGATTTTTAATAGAAAATACATTAAAAAAATCTAAAATATATGATAATTTTAAATTTTTATAGAGAATGACCGCTCTTATCCGACCTCACCTAGATCCATCCCTACCATGTCATGGCTCATCGGTTCTTAAGATGCAACATGAATTTAAAGTTTTAAGTGTATCCGTTACTTTTATTTCTATCTACCATGTAAACCCCACGGTTTTTTAAAAGAAGAAAACGTTACGTGAACTAATGACATGAAATAATGACATAAAAACTTGTAAAAATAATAGAAAATAAAAAATAAAATTTATTCTTTAAAATTACAATTTTCCAAAATTTTAATTATTCTTAAGTTCCTTTTTGAAAATTTGAAGAAAAAAAATCATTTTTGATCCTCTTTATGGTCAAGCTGTTACTTCATAATCTATACTGCTTTTAGGCTCATCATTTCAATTACCGTTAAAGGCAAAAAAAATCCTAGAAATTATAAAAGTATTGAAATTTCTAAAAAAAATATGAGATTTTTTCTTCAGAAATTTATATTGTTTGAGAAATTTAAGCAGTTTTTTTTTTACAATTTTATGATGTTCTATTTTTTAAAATAATTAAGTATAACAACATTTTCAGAAAATATAATTTTAAATTCTGAAAGTTTGACTTTTAGGAATTTTTTTGGTTGCATTTTTGTGATTTTATTTTAGTTTCTTACTAATTTTTAGAATTATTAATGTGTTTTTGTATGATAGCGTGTGGTTGGACCAGAAAAACTCTTATTGTGAATCACAAATTTGTGATAGCGTGGGGTTGGACTAAAACACATTGTTTTGAAAGAAAAACTGTCCCGAAAAGGACTGTTTCTTTGGATTTAATGCATACTTGTCCAAAAAAATAAAAGGAGACTAAACTAAAAATTTCGGTATACTACAAGGACAAGACAGGTATTAAAACTTATAAGTAAGCGTAAATATAAAAGTTTTAATATTGGTAAGTCTGCTGAGGTTATCTGCGTGAGTTTTCTCTTGCTTTTATGTTATTTGGCAATGGAAGTACCAAAAGAAGTGAATTATTTGGCTATAACAATTAGGTCTTATTTGACAGAAGTAAACTAATTCAAGGACTTTTTTAGTATTTTTTTTTTACTTCAAAGCTGGCCTTGCATGCCTATAAATATCTGCTATTGTTCACTAGTCAGTTTCCATGTCTTCTCATTCTTCTTTATCTTAAGCTTAGAAGACAGCCATGAAGAGTACTGGTAATTCCATTTTTGTTTACTTCCATCCTTAAACTTTGTAGTTCAAGCTTTCGTTATTAGCTTTGAAGTTCATGTTTGAAACCGTCAATATGCAGGATTAACTGTCGTACCTAACTACAGTCATGCTTGATCAGTTCAATTACCATTTTTGATGTTAAATTAACTCTTTTTGTTTTTATCTTTCCTCAGTCGTCAAGATCTTTAATGCAATGTTGCTGTTACTAGCATTCATTACCGCTGTTTCAACTGCCTCAACGGACAAACAAGCATATATAGTTCATATGGACAAGGCCAAGATCACAGACACTTACAATACCCTTGTCGATTCCAAACCATGGCACCAAGCCGTCCTTGATTCTTTAGCTGATGTCGAACTGGAAACGACACCTCCCGAGCTACTGTATTCCTACGATACTTCCTTTTCGGGTTTCGCTGCAAAGCTATCTCGTAAGCAGTTAGAATCGTTGGAAAAGATGGATGGTTTCGTGTCTGCGGTTCCTAATAAAATGCTAAGCCTCCACACCACTCGGACTCCACTATTCCTTGGGTTACAAGGGAAGAAAGGGCTGTGGGGATCTTCTGATATACGCTCAGATGTGATCATTGGCGTGGTGGACTCTGGAATTTGGCCCGAGCATGTTAGTTTCCAGGACCATGGCTTGCCTCCTGTACCGGAAAGATGGAGAGGCGCTTGTAAAAACGGCACCAGATTCTCGCCATCTAATTGCAACAGGAAACTAATAGGTGCCAGATATTTCTACGAAGGTTATCTAGCCTCCATCGGTAGCATCAATGGAACGGAAGATTATCTGTCTGCACGAGATACAAACGGACATGGGACGCATACAGCATCGACAGCAGCTGGTGATGTTGTGGAACATGCAAATCTTTATGGCTTGGCCAATGGATCAGCCGCCGGAATGAGGTACACAGCAAGAATTGCAGCGTATAAAGTTTGTTGGCCAAGATGTGCAAGCGTTGATATCCTGATGGCTATGGTGAAAGCCATTGAAGATGGGGTTGATGTGTTGACTCTCTCTTTGGAATCCGAAGCAGAGCCTTATTATCAAGATTACAATGCTATTGCATCATACTATGCTTTCAAAAGAGGGATTTTCGTCGTGTTTAGCGCAGGTAACAGTGGACCGGGGCCCAACACCGTTGTCAACACTGCCCCGTGGATCATGACTGTAGCGGCAAGCACCGTGGACAGAAGCTTCCCAGCAATTGTTAAGCTCGGAAACGGTCAAACTTTTGAAGGGTCATATTTGTATAGTACTGTTAAGGCCTTAAAGTCTCTGCCAATTCTATATGGAAAATCTGCCGGTGATTCAGGTGCAGAGTATTGCGTTCCTGGGTCACTCAATCCCAAGCTCGTCAATGGAAAACTTGTCATTTGTCGACAAGGAATGGTCCAGCGGCCTGAAATGGGAGAACAAGTGAAATTGGCCGGAGGAGCTGGAATGTTAATAATGACCCCACAAGGTGAAGATCCTTCAACTGACACGCACGTTTTACCAGTCGCTATGTTAGGAGCCTTAGCCAGTGAAGCTGTCTTGATGTATGTGAACACAACTAAAGGACCAATAGCTTCCATTGTCTTCAAAACCACAACTTACGGTAATTGTGCACCAAAAGTCGCCACGTTTTCGTCAAGAGGTCCAAATTCAGTGGGACCTGATGTGATCAAACCGGATGTAACAGCACCAGGGGTCAACATACTCGCAGCGTGGCCGGCAGAGACTAGTCCGAGCAGAGTCCAGAGCGACAACAGGAGGGTGTTATTTAATATAATTTCGGGCACATCGATGTCGTGCCCTCATGTTAGTGGCATTGCAGCACTGATTAAATCAAAGCACAAAGATTGGTCGCCTGCAGCAATAAAATCAGCCCTCATGACAACTGCGTATACCATGGACAACAGGGGAGAACCTATAGAAGACCTCGCATTTGGTAGCATGGCATCGCCTTTCGCTTTTGGTTCAGGCCATGTCGATCCCCATCAAAGCTTCTAATCCAGGCCTAATATACGACATCACTGCAGAGGATTATGTACTTTATTTATGCAGCCTGAAGTATAATGAGGCTCAGATATCCTTGTTTGAAGATGGTTTTAAATGTCCAAAGAAGGCAACTATGCAACCTGGTGACCTGAATTACCCTTCTTTTGCAGTGAATTTCGAGCTCAAGTCACAGAATGCTACTTTTACCTACAAAAGGACCCTCACAAATGTTGGGATTCCTAAAAGTACGTATAAAGTATCAGTTTGAATCACCCAGAGGAGTATAAGTGATTGTAAAGCCAAACGTTTTGAACTTTAAGAAGTTGAATGAGAAATTGAGCTACAAGGTGAGTTTTATAGGAGTGGGCAGAAAGAAGACGGTTGCTAGCGCATTCGGATCCTTAGTGTGGGTTTCTAGAAACTACAGAGTTAGAAGTACCATTGCAGTGACTTGGTTGTAGCTTTCTGCATGCCAAGTCCCATAAATCTAAGACATCCTTGAGAAGGATTTGCGAGGATTCTCCTTTAGATCTTTCCCTTCACCGGAATTCAATCTTTAAAGTTTTAATGTATGCTTGGTTTGGATGGTTGTTTATGTAGACTATGTAAAGTGGCTTGGGTTAGAATAATGTCACCCGCCAAAAGAATCAACTCTGTGTGCTCCATCAAAAGTGTGACCTTAGTACCTAGCTAGATGATCTGGTTTTCAATGAGTTTGTTTTTATTACAAGTGATGGTTGATATATATGTGTGAAATATCATTAATTTTAACAGTTGGACCATTTCAATAATTTGCAATTAGAAAACAAGATGCCTTTTTGTTCCACCCCAAACAAAAATGTATTCAGAAACAATAAGCTAACTGTTCTTTTACCTTGTTTTGGTGCATGTGTTCCATGTAATGGGGCCAGCCCAACTTGGTTCACTCGGCTGCCATTAATCATGTCAAATGCAAAAAGAAGAAACCCAGCAAGCAGGGTAGGGGGTCTATGAGATTGAGCCCCTCGATGTGGAAAAACAATACAAAAAATGATTGAAACAAGTGTCCATCTTGTGCACACTCACTTATTTTGTCAAATCGTTAACTCTTGATCCCAAGTTTAAACTAAAACGACTGACTATTTCTGCTCGAACCCTGTGAAACCAAAAAGCCGACCAAGTTTCGAACAGAAAGAAAAAGAAAAAGCTGACCAAGTAATTATCAATTAATTTGCACCATCATTGGGATCTTGGGAGCTTATGGTTACTACAAAAGTGCTCTTCTCGTGCAATACATTCTTACTTTTTGAACGTGCGTTGGTATTCTTTAATCTTATTAGTTTTCCTCATTCTTCTTGATCTTAGGCTTAGAAGATAGCCATGAAAAGAATTGGTAATTCCATTTTTGTTTAGTTCCATGCTTAATTCGTTAGCTTTGAAAGTTCATACTTTCGTTATTAACTTGCTCCACGCATTGCTCCCTCCTTAATGCTCACCAGTGTTTAAATCTCACATTTTCTTCTATGCTCTCGATCTACGAACACAGCTTGAATACTTTAGTTCCCATTGTCATGCAAATCAGCCCCTGAAGCATGTTTCAAAATTGACAATACATTCTTAAGTTCAATTACTCTTATGCAAAATTAACTCTTTTTGTCTTTTTTTCTCTCTCTATTTCTTTAGGCATGAAGAATTTCAACGCCATGTTGCTGTTAATAGCATCCCTTGCCGCTATTTCAACTGCTTCAGCCGAAAAACAAACGTATATAGTTCGTATGGACAAGACCAAGATCACAAACACCTATAATTGCCTTGCCAATTGCAAGCCATGGCACCAAGCTGTCCTTGATTCTTTAGCTGATGATGTCTCATCTCAAGAGAAACCGGAAGTGATGCCTTCCGAGCTATTGTATTCCTACGAAACCGCCTTCTTTGGATTTGCCGCAAAACTATCTCATAAGCAGTTAGAATCGTTGAAAAATATGGATGGTTTCATGTCTGCGGTTCCTGATAAAATGCTAAGCCTCCACACCACTCACAGTCCGCGGTTTCTTGGCTTACAAGCAAAAAGGGACTTTGGGGTCCTAATTTACACTCGGATGTGATCATTGGTGTGGTGGACAGTGGGATTTGGCCCGAGCATGTTAGTTTCCGGGACCATGGCTTACCTACTGTACCGAAAAGACAGAGAGGTGCTCGTGAAAAAGGCACCAGATTCTCACCGTCGAATTCTACGGAGGCTATATAGCCACAGGCATTAGAATCAATGAAACAGAGAAATATTTGTGTGCAAGAGATACATCTGGACACGGGACACATATTGTAACACCCCCAACCGATACCCGATTCGAATACGAGTCTGATGTGTCACATTGACTTTTCAAACTTTGACTCTTGACAAAATTCAAAGCAAATTTAAAACTTTCATTAAAATAAAAGCGGTTTCTTTACATAATTGACCAAATTACCCAAAATCGATCAGAGCATATTCAACTCAATCAATTAGTACATGCCAACTATATTCAAATTAACCAAACACATTTAAATCATCTATTTTCTGATCTGAAATTTTGTAAGGGAGATGCTGACTTGTCTTGCTCTTCTTTACTTCTCTTCTCGTTTCTGTAACCTACGTGTGAAACAATCACACGCTAAGTCTATGACTTAGTGAGGCAATAAACATATAATGTAAACTATAACGTGTAATCATGCATGAACAATTACTGCTATCACATCATACCCAAACATATATCCATTCATATATATATATCAAATACACATGCATAATTATCTTCCTATCATTATCATATTATCACCATTCATATTTCTATTCTCTTGTTTATATGATCCATTATGTTCATATCCTATATCTTATAACATATACAATAATCACTAACACACACATATCATATCAAATCAAATAATTCATATCGCAAAACACCTATATACATCACATATATTATATTCAATGTTATCTCTTATTAGCCCATGTACACCTGTGAGAACTGTAGATATGTGAGTCTATTGAGGTTGTGCACTATGCTGTCACCACAGCTCGTATGGGGTCCCACTAGGGGCTATGAAATTTGTCCCGAAGAACCTATCCAAAGGTCATAAAGAACCTCGGCAACTGTCTATAGGTCCCGAAGAACCTAGGTAAAATGTCCATATGTTCCTTAGAACATAGGTATACTATCCATATCTCTCGAAAGACATAGGTAATTATGTACATATGTTCCGTAGAACATAGGTAAACCCTCGACTCTTGGCATGCCAACTATACCTATCGCTCTCATATCATATACCATGGGCATTTATCTTTATATCATTTCATATATACACTTTCATATCACATGTCATATGGCTCATATCTTTCTCATGCAATCACATAGTTCAGTTTCACATATGTTCATATATATATATATATATATATATATATATATATATATCACATAGCACATACTTCTTATATCATTACATACAAAAGCATGTTAACTCATATAATCATACATACATACAATTCATGTCATCCATATACGTATAATCATATGATTCACTTTCACGTATCACCTATACTTCCTCTTTCATATATCTCATGACTCTTTATCTCATTCTCATATGATCACATAATCGTGTAGTTCACTTCTCATATCACTTTGCATGGTTTTACATAAACATATCTCATATATATATATCCGCAAATACATGTAAGCACATATTTTCTTATCTTATAATTTATGTTACATATGCTTGTAATCTTATAACTCATTGTTAAGTAACTCAAATAACATTGTATTACCATATACTTTATTCCATAACCATATATTCACATAGCATATATATATACACTCATACAATCAAGAATGCATACATTTTATTTTAATCACTTCATGTACTATACTATCGGAAATAGACTTATCACAAGTCAATTCCCATATAATTCGATGTAATAAAATGCACTCACCTTGGCCTCACTTGCTATCAATTACTCCTATGGCTTTCTTTCTCTTCTTGATCAATTCTAACCTTTTAATCATTATGGAACTTGCTCTCAATCGATATCTACACAATCACACATTGATACATATCAATATCCAATTGATATACTCTAATCTATCATTTCTTAGACCAAAAGAAAGGTCTATTTCTATTTCCCCTTTGAAGTGCATCGATACATTCTACAGTGCATCGATGCATTCTTTAACATGTGCATCGATGCACTACCCATGCATCGATGCACTACCCATGCATCGATGCACTACCCATGCATCGATACACCAATCACCTTCGATGTTTTCATTTTAAGGGGGTGCATCGATGCACTCCTTATGCATCGATGCACTAATTGCATTCGATGTTCATTTATTTGAGAGTGCATCGATACACATTGAAGATGCATCAATGCACACTACCCATAATTACATTTTAAGCACGGACATGTCTTGTTTTGACCCCAAATTCTACTTATTAATCCTTCCTTATACCTTAAAACTTATCTATACATATTTAAACATTCTTATAATACTATAACACTTCACCATATCTCAAAATTCACCATATTTCTTGAATCAAAGAATTTCATCAAATTTTCCATGTGTTCTAAATTCAATTTTATCACCTCTAACTTCTTAATTAACCCTTTGACAAGTCAAATCCATATTTAGAACTTCAAAAACCTTTCTATAACAAAAGTTCATTTCTACACCCTTCATATAATTTCCTTTTTAATTCTCTATTCTTGATGTTTAAAGCTTATATAAGCTTTCCTTAAGCTTATATAATACTAAAAGAATCAAAATCAACTTATAAATCCAAGAATTAAACAGCTGAAATTAAACTCACCTTTAACTGACACTTATGGGGAGAAGAAGAAGCTGAAGAAGAAGCTAAAGAATAAGACTCTAGATAGATTTTCCTCATTTCACACGTTTTTATATTCCTTAAAAAAAGAGAATACAAATCTTCTCTTAGAAAAGACCACAATGCCCTTTTTACTTTCCAACTTTATTATTAAATCCAACATCAAATTTCTTCAATTAAATCTATGAACTTTTAACTTATTTCGAAATCGAGCATATAGTTTTCAAAATTTGTAATTTAGTCACTGACCCTGATTTGTGATGTTACACATACCGCATTGACAGCAGCTGGGGATTTCATTGAACATGCGAATCTTTTTGGCTTGGCCAATGGCTCAGCGGCAGGAATGACGTACACAACGAGGATTGTAACTTATAAAGTATGTTGGCCAGGATGTACAAGCGTTGATATCCTAATGGTTATGGTGAAAGCCATTGAAGATAGGGTTGATGTGTTAACTCTCTTTGGGATCCATTTCGTAAGCTGAGCCTTATTACCAAGATTATCTTGCTATTGCATCTTATTATGCTTTCAAAAGTGGGATTTTCGTTTCTTTTAGTGCAGGCAATAGTGGACCGGAGGCATCTACCGCTGTTAATACCGCATCGTGGATCATGACTGTAGTAGGAAGCACCATGGATCGAAGCTTCCCGAGAATTATTAAGCTGGGAAACGGACAAAGTTTTGAAGGGTCATCTGTCTACAATGACAAGGCATTAAAGTCTTTGTCGATTGTATATGAGACAACTGCTGGTGGTTCTGGTGCTGAATATTGCTTTCCTGACTCACTCAATCCCGAGCTCGTGAAAGACAAAATTGTTTATGTGAACAAGGAGGATTTATGAACCCTGTCGAAAGGGGAGAGCAAGTGAAATTGGCTGGTGGGACTGGAATGTTAATAATGACCCAAAGGTGAAGATCTTACCACCGATGCTCACGTTTTACCATCCGCTATGTTAGGAGCCATAGCCAGTAAAGCTGTCTTGAAGTACGTGAACTCAACTAAAGCACCAAAAGCTTCCATTGCGTTCAAGGGCACAACTTATGGCAATCGTGCACCGAATGTCGCAGCATTTTCATCTAGAGGACCAAATTTAGTCGGGCCTGATGTGATCAAACCGGATGCAATGTCACCGGGAGTTGACATATTAACAGCATGGCCAGCCGAGACTAGCCCAAGCAGGCTCAATAGCGACAAGAGAAGGGGGTTATTTAATATACTTTCTGGCACATCGATGTCTTGCCCTCATGTTAGTGGCATTGCAGCACTGATTAAATCAAAGCACAAGGATTGGTCACCTGCAGCAGTCAAATCAGCCCTCATGACAACTGGTTATACTATGGACAACAGGGGAAAAACTATAGCGGATATTGGATTATATGGCTTGGAATCGCCCATCGGTATCGGTTCAGGCCATGTTGACCCCATCAAAGCTTCTGATCCAGGCTTAATATATAACATCACTGTCGAAGATGAATGAAGAAGTGAGTTACAAGGTGAGTTTCATAGGACTGAGCAGAAAGAAGACAGTCGCTAGCTCATCTTTTGGATCCTTAGTGTGGGTGCCTTCAAAATACAGAGTTAGAAGTCCCATTGCAGTGACTTGGAAATAGCCTTCTGCCAAAGTGATTTTCATTTAGCTTTTCTTCCCTTAACCAGAATTTGATCTATAAATTTTAATGTATGCTTGTTGAAGGGTAAATAAAGTGTTAGGTATGGCTCATAAATATACCAGTAAAGAGGACATGAGATGGAGCGGAGTGAGCGAAGTGAACGCAGCGAACATCAACTGTCCTTACAAAGAAAGTCTCGTTGTGGGGTTACGAATTATGTGGGTTGTGGGTGCGGGGGCTTAGCCCCCGCGGTACGGTACAGAGTTGATTTTGTAATTATGTACCAGTGTTTTCTATATTATAAATAGAGATGTAACCTAGACCTAAAATATCATTGAATAAAACTTCTAGCGCCGCCTAGGCACCGAGAACGTAAGCACATTGCCGAACCTCATAAAATTCTCGTGTTCTTTTGTTTTCTTTACCCGTTTTCGTCAACATAAAGGTATCGTATTTTCATGATGAATCTAACATAGACCACAAACAAAGAAACTTCCATTAAATACAAAGCTGAATAATTTACTTCAATTTCAGCACACATACGAACACTTATTGATGGTGGCTCTACTGAACCTCTGTTTGTGGTTTCTCCCCCACTCCCCACAAGTGGAGATAAAGAGCTTCTAGCATCAACCTTCTCCGGGTATTCTATTTATAATATTATTTGGGAAGATTGAGGCATTTTCCAATAAAATGAAGGCCGAAATCACGTTTAGGGGTTGAAAAGATGCAGACTAAAAAGTGTGGGCTTCATCGGCTGATAAATGCGATGACCGACAACGGTAGACACGACGATCGATGAGCTCGACCGACAGGTACTAAAATGAAATAAAAACTAAATGATAAGTATAGTTTTAAAAAATTAAAAGTATGTTTAACGATGAAAATTTCACCCGCATCTGATGGATTCTGACCCAATTAGGGATGGCAATGGGTCGGGTTGGGTTTTTGAGCCATCCGACCCGACCCGAGAAGAAAGGGTCCTCCACCCGTGACCCAACCCGACCCGAATATATGACTTAGAAACCCAACCCGATCCGAAATAATAAAAAAAATATTTTTATTCAATAAAAACAGTGACTTAATTGAAAAAATTATATATAGAGGGGTATTATTATAATTATCCCTAATATATATGGCAAAATTATATATATTTCAGGTCGGTCGGATTTTTTCCACCCTAAACTCGACCCGACCCGAACAGTGCATTAAAAAAACCCGACCCTACCTGAACCCGAATTTTTTTAAAAAAATCTGACCCAATTGGGTCGGGTCGGGTCGGAACCCGTCAGGTTTGGGTTGAGTTGCTATCCCTATACCCAATTGAATCAGATTTTTATAGGTGAAATCGAGTCAGGTCAAGTTCAGGTGGAGGGTGAAAAAACTCTAATCCGACTCGACCCGATGATAATAATGTAATTTCTTTAAAAATTTATTATTATTTTTAATTAAATCCTTAATTTATACCGAATTAGTCGGATCATATTTACACTCTAAAAAATCAAACCAATCGAATTCAGATGATATATATTTTTCATGTCGAATCAGGTTATATTTGGTGCATATTTTAGTTCGATCGGATCGACATCCGACCCAAACCCAATCCGTTGTCATCCCTAAGTGTGTAGTTTTTCCCAGGCAATGCACGGTTGGCCGGGTAACAAAAAAAACTGGTTAAATATCAAGAAAAGGACAAAAAGAAGAATGACAATCAAAGACAAATGGTTTGAGTTAGTATAGGCGACAAACGACAGCGTCACATCCTTCCCACGCCGACGCTAAAGCCAACCACACGCACCATTTCACTTTTTAAGCATCCCACGTCTGTTTTATAGGCATTATGCCCTGAAGAAAAAAAAATCGCCTCTAAGCACATTGCATGGAATTCGGATAGTTACTATGTAAGACTGTCTTAATATACGGTTAAAATAATATTTTATTAAAAATATTATTTTTTTAATGTTTTTAATAAAGTGTTATTTAAAATATTGTTTTTTTTATTAAAAATATTAATTTCGTTACCTAATTTTAGTAGAAAAAATAACATTTTAGGTAACACTCAATATTAATATTTTTAGTAAAAAGATAATATTTTAGGTTGTATTTTACCATAAATATTAAACATTTTAGATAATATCCAATATTAATATTTCTGAAAAAATATTTTAAATATTATTTTACCAAAAATATTAAAAAAATATTAATATTTTCAATAACATTTTTTTTATCATATGACTGACGTAACATTTATAACTCCAATGTTAGTGGATGGGGTAACTTAAAAAACATTGTAAAATGAAAACCAAATTCAAAATTTCACCTAATCACAACGGTCGGATCCAATGTCGCAAGCAATAATCACGACCGTATAATCCCGCAAAGTTGCTCGACATATAAACACTCATGTCTGAACACTGAATAAACCAACACTAGTCTCTTTCTTAATTTGTTTTTTCTCGGTTTTTAAATCTTGTGCTGGTGTTTTTCTTCATAGCTTGAGATATCTTTGATTAGGAAACAAAAACTGAGTTCTGGGTATTTCTGATTCTTAGATAGAGATCTGATTGCCGAGTTTGGAAGTTTCACTGTCGTTGCAGGCTTCCAATTCAGAGTGTAAAAAGAAAAGGTTTTTTCTTTCTTTTAGTACAAAAAACAGTGGGCTGCTGCTGATTCTTGGATGCATTTTCTGGGAAAGGGAAGTTTGAGGATGAAGCTACTACACTCGATTGCTTGGTAAAGAAAAAAAGGACAAATCTTAGAGCATCCGGGTCTTAAAGGTCGGTCTCAGTGGCCCTTCAAGTTGTTTGGCTCACACAGAACACTAATGGTGACTATCTGGTGGCTGTAGACGGTAGAGTACTGTGAATTTCAAGGAAACTCCAGTCTCCAATCAATTTGAGGTATATTTCTTTTCATAATTTATTGCTTTGAATCTTTGGTCAAAGTATATCTCATTAGTGGGGTTGCTCGAAGTACACAGCTTTGGATAGAGACTCCCTCTCCATTGCCCTATCTTCTCTTCCAAGGGAAGTCATGAAATAAGCTGAAACACACTATTTTGGGGGTTAAAATGGGGATTGCGGCTAAGAATCCAGCTTTTGCTTTCATTGCCATGAAAATTCTTGACCTTTGGGTTTGAATTGGGTGAAGATATATCAAAGATCTCTACTAAAATCTGATTCCATGATTTTCATTGTTGAAAAGTAAAGGATTTGATCTTCTTTTGCATTTTTTCCAGTTACTTTCCAATATACCCCTTGAATTATTTGGGTTTTTTGGTACTTTGATCAGATATTCATGGACGGCTGATTGATGAAACTGCAGTCTTTTTCATAAACTATAATATCTTGTAGGTTTTTAATATATGTGGATGATCACATGGTTTCCTAAGATTATTAGTTTCTAGTTGACATTTAATGATCACTTGATAAAGCAAAGGAAAGAGCTCGTGTGAGCAATATTTGTTGGTTGGGTCTTATTTTCAGTAAGCAAGCTTTGTGTGATCAACACAATATTCTCGAAACTCTAGTTTATGATTTAAATCTTGAATGATTCCACCTGCTCCACTGCTTTTTCCCTTTTTAAAAAAAATGAAAATATCATTTCTTCCTTATTACTTATCCTTTTTTTATTCTCATCAGTTTCTATGAATTTCGCTTGATGCAGCTCTTGTAATATCTAAATCCGTATCTGAATAATGGGAGAAGATACTGGAAATGGGATTTCAGCTGATGCTCGATCGGCTGAGGAATTGTTATCCTATGCTAAAAAGCTTGTTCCCATGGCACTTGTTAAGGCAAGGGAGGTGAAGGGGTTCCTTGGTAGGTTGAAGATGATAATTTCCAAATTGGAACAGATCACATCGTTCTTATCGGACTTGTCGAGCCATCCTTTATTCTCGAGAAATGCTCTTTGTAAGGAGCAATTGCAGGTTTTATCGAAAACATTGAAGGAAGCAATTGAGTTGGCAGATTTATGTCTAAAGGAGAAGGTTGAGGGAAAGCTTAAGATGCAGAGTGATCTTGATGCACTATCGGGGAAATTGGATCTGAATTTACGGGATATCGGATTTCTTATCAAGACTGGTGTACTTGGTGAAGTTACTTTGCCTTTATCTTCTGTCGGTTCTTCATTGGAGTCGGAGACCACAGCACGTTGCCATCTTAAGGAATTGTTTGCACGGCTTCAGATTGGGCACTTGGAAGCAAAGCACAAAGCTGTGGACAACCTTGTTGAGGTCATGAAGGAGGATGAAAAGAGTGTGTTGTCTCTTATGGGACGGAGTAATGTCACTGCTCTTATCCAGCTGTTAACAGCAAATTCACCTGGTATCCGGGAAAAGACAGCGTCTGTAATCTGCTCGCTTGCAGAATCTGGGAGTTGTGAGTGCTGGCTTGTTTCAGAAGGTGTTTTGCCGCCTCTCATAAGGCTGGTCGAATCCGGCAGCACTGTTGGTAGAGAGAAGGCAACAATTTCACTGCAGAGATTATCGATGACTGAAGAAACAGCCCGTGCAATTGTTGGCCATGGTGGGGTTCCACCTCTAATTGAAATTTGCCAGGTTGGAGACTCCGTTTCACAGGCGGCGGCTGCTTGTACTTTAAAAAACATATCATCTGTTCCCGATATTAGACAAATACTAGCTGAGGAAGGAATAATAAAGGTCATGATCAATCTCCTCGACTGCGGAATTTTGTTGGGCTCCAAAGAATATGCTGCAGAGTGCTTGCAGAATCTAACTGCCAGCAACAAGAATCTGAGGTCTGTCATATCCGAAGGTGGAATCCGAAGTCTATTGGTATACCTTGATGGTCCTTTGCCCCAGGAATCTCCGGTTGCAGCCTTGAGGAATTTGGTTGGTTCGGTTTCTACTGAAGTCCTGATGTCACTTAATTTCCTCCCTCGATTAGTTCACGTGCTTAAATCCGGATCATTAGGAGCACAACAAGCTGCTGCATCAGCCATCTGCCAAGTTTGCAGTTCGAGTGAAATGAAAAAACTGGTGGGTGAAGCTGGCTGCATCACTTTTCTCATCAGAATTCTCGAAGCTAAATCAAACAGTGCGAGAGAGGTAGCTGCTCAATCCCTATCAAGCTTAGTAACCATCTCTCATAATTGCAGAGAAGTAAAAAAGGATGATAAAAGCGTGCCGAATCTGGTTCAGTTGCTTGATCCAAGCCCCCAAAACACTGCAAAGAAGTATGCAGTTTCATGCTTATCATCTCTCTCGTCGAGTAAGAAATGCAAAAAGCTCATGATATCATATGGAGCAATCGGGTATCTCAAGAAGCTTTCAGAAATGGAAATCACCGGTGCCAAGAAGCTACTCGAGAGGTTAGAAAAAGGAAAGCTTAAAAATTTGTTTATCCGAAAATAGGAGAAGAAGAAAACTATCTCCTTCTGTATAATAAAAGTTTGCTTATGCAAAAAGCTCATGATATCATAGTCTCTATGAAACAAAGTAGTTCATAATGATATGAAAACCAAGGCTACTACTTCTTGTAACTCAAGGCAACTACTTCTTGTAACTCAAGGCAAGCTGTTTTTTTTTATTCGACTCCATCGGTTATGAGAACTAGAACTGCATTGGTCCTACCGGACAAAACAATTCGATTAGTTAATTCAAACACCACCAGTTTAACAACCTGGCTCAAGCTCCTAGTGTGTGGCATTGCAGAACAAAGCACCATTGCAGTAAAATCTGTTATTTGAGGAAAAATAATAACCAGAAGACAAAAATTGCAGGCACTATTCCTCACATGGTACAACCCTACGAGAGAGCTACAAAAACAACCTTGACTCTACATGTGGTCGGTATTTAGTATTTACACCTCTTAGGGACTGTTTGTTTGCCTCTTAATGGAACTATTCAACGTTGAATGCTGAACGGTTCAGCATTCAGCGCTTTTGTTTCGCATCTCTAAATGATTCAGTGCTGACTGATTTAACAAAACAGTGCTGAATGATTCAATACAGAAGTACATTCTGAATGATTCAGAGTCATTATCAAACATGTCACATTCAGAGTTAATTCATACAGAGTCTCTGAATCATTCAACGCTTAATCATTGTGAAATAAATAAACAGTCCCTTAGTTTCTCACTAACATGATTTAACCTCTTTCCCTACACTAATGGGGTATATTAATGCGGCATCAACACAAAGGCCTCCTTTTGTATGAGTGCAATCGATCTGTGTCATTGAAAATTTTATTTTTGTCAATGACAACAAAATCTCCGACATGGTGAAGAACCCAGTTCCTCGGATTGTCTAAATGACACCGAGAAACGGCATGTTGACCGTCCGAAGTTGTTAACCAGAATTGGACCGGTTTTATGTCCCATCCATGGATGTGCTCTGAGTTGCAAACCCAACGACCGAATCTCTTCGAGGATTTCCCGAGCTTGAGTCTAAAGAATAGGTTGTATGTCCATGCAGGGAATTGAAACTCGAGCTCTCCATCTACTTCAAGCCACCATGTTTGTTGAAGGTATGCTACTGTAGGATATCTGCAGCAAAAGATCAAATCAAAGGGAAGAGCTTGGGTTAGAAATATGACTAAAACGAAAAGGATTAATAACACCAAAGTCCCAAAATTATTACATATCATATCAATCGTATCCTTTCTTCAACTCCACAATGGAAGAGATTAATTTAAAATCTGGAAATGATAAACACACCTAGATTCCTCAGTGGAAATATGACTCCAATATCTCCGATCATCGATCCCGGTGATTGCCAACGCCTTGGATGAAATCGATAAACAAACTCCACCTTTGTTCTTCTCTAACCATATCTCCTGCACATAGTTGGTCAATAGCCACTGTTCGATCAGTAACGTAAACCACATGGAAACCATGAGAACTAGTGCTAAATAATGCTAACCTTTGTGCCACCATCTAAGGGATTAGGCCTGCACAGCCTGGCATAAAGTTCTTTCTTCTGCAGATTTTTCAAAGTTGCATCAGCTAGCAGTACTTTCTCCATGATGAACTTATAGTCGGAGGGTAGTTTCTATTCCCATATAAAATCAGCCGATGAAGCACTGCAAAACGATCGGTTAAACCGAGCCAATCTGCAAATCTCTGGCGGGTTTAACTGCGCTAAGATCAAGGCCGCGCAGCTCTCTGGTATGTCACCAAGTCTTGGCCTTGATGGAGGACCGCCGCCATCCCCTTCAACAGATATGTTGCCACTATTGAAGTAAATATTCTAGAATTCTAGAACATTGTTGAAGTAATCATCTAGAATATAGCTGAAGTAACCGACTGCATGTGTAGAATGCTGTGTGTGGTTATAGTGCAGTTAATTTGTTGCATTCTGTTACACCAGATTACTTGCTTAGGTAATCTGTTGCTGTGCATATATAAACCATGTACTTGTTAATAAAGAATCAAGAAGCTTTTCTAAGGTTTTAATATTCTTTGCTCAATCTAATATGGTATCATTCGCCTTTTGATCCTGGAAGATTACTGCCCTCATGGGTGATTACAACGATGTTGCCTTCGAATTCGGCGAAACTGCTCGCAGCAGCAAGGTCTTCACTCACAAGAAGATCAACATTATGCTGGATGAAGCGAATTTCTTGCTGTGGAAACAACAAGTATTGCTCACGGTTCGCAGCCACAGATTAGAGAGGCTGCTAAATGGAGAAGTACTGTCACCACCAGCTCGAATTGTTGATGAGTCAGGTGCTAGTGTTGTGAATGAAGACTATGAAAACTTTGTGCTCAGGACACTGCTCTTGCATCGTGGCTACTGTCGACGATCAGCGATCCCTTGCTGCCTCAGTTTGTAGGAGCTGAAACAGCGGCTGATGTATGGCGAACGGTTCAGAAATTCTTTGCTAATCACTCGACTGCGAGCGTGATGAGTCTACATTGCAAACTTCGATCAATCAAGAAGGGCGATGACAGCATGAGGTCCTATCTTACGAAGGTTAAAGAAGTGTGCGACGCACTTGCATCGTGTGGGAGTGCGATCTCGGATCTTGAACAAATTGCTACCATTCTCAATGGTCTCTCGGTTGAATATCAACCATTGTAGCTGTGATTACTGCAAGCAGAGATGTGTTTTCTGTTGACAGTGTGAAAACAATCTTGATGGATGCTGAGTCACAATTGAGTGGTTTTTTGTCTCAACAATCCCTCCCTATGAGTGCGAATGTGGCTACTATACGGTCAAGCAGTCGTGGCAATGATAGATCTTCAGCTTAGGCCTACAATGACAATTACAATAGAAGCAACAAATCTGCAGGGCGTGGGCGTGGTCGTCCGCGGTTGCAGTGTCAGCTATGCGGAAAGAATGGACACTCAGTTGATCGCTGCTGGCATCGCTTCGATCAGACGTTCCAGGCGTGTTGGCTGACAAAAATGAAGGCACTGAAGCGCATCACACTGTGCTAGATGAATATAAGTCGTGCAGCAGTGGTATGCATGCTCAAGCACATACTGCATCCTCAAATTCTGGTCGATGAATTGTAGACTCGGGAGCTACCCACCACATCACTCCTGATGCCTCGAACCTTACTACTAGCTCGGATTACACTGGACCAGGTAAGGTAGTTGTTGGTAATGGGCACAGCCTGAGTATAGCTCGAGCTGGTTCTTCAAGTATAACTACTAATTCTCGTGTGCTGGTTCTTAATGATTACTGCATGTGCCTTCAGTAACCAAAAATCTTCTCTCTGTGTCCAAGTTTGCTAGACAATAAGGTGTTTTTGAGTTTCATGCGGGGTCGTGCTTGGTTAAAGATGAGGTGACTGGAGCAGTGTTGCTTAAGGGACAAGAGAATGCAGGTCTTTATCAGTTCATAACAAATGCAGAATGTTTGGAAGCTTGTCATGCCACAGTAGTCGAATATTTCAATAGTAGTAATAAGAAATATCAACTATGGCACAAGAGGCTTGGGCATCATGCTCATCCTGTACTTGTGCAAGCATGTAAACAAGTTGGTGTAATGTTTCCTTCTAGAAATAATACTGTTGGCAATTCAATTTGTGTTGCTTGTAGATTGGGAAAGAGCCATAAGTTGCTGTTTAATCAATCTCAAACTGTGTATACCACACCGTTTCACTTAATCTTCAGTGATGTATGGGGTCCAGCACACATAGCCTCCAATGGGTACCGATATTATGTTTCTTTCGTTGATGCATACACGAGGCATAGTTGGATCTATCTGCTCAAAACCAAGGATCAGGTTCTATCAACCTTTCAATTGTTCTTCAGTCTCATACAAACTCAATTTAATGCCGCAGTAAAAGAAGTTCAAAGCGATTGGGGAGGTGAGTATCGATCAGTCTCGGCATGGCTTAAGTCATTAGGCGTTGTGCATCGCCTAGCATGTCCACATACATCCGAACAAAATGGTGTGGTCGAACGGAAACATAGACATATCATTGAGTCAGCCTTGGTTCTCATGGCACAAGCCTCAATTCCATTTAAATTCTGGTCGTATGCAGTGTGCACTGCTGTGCATCTCATTAACCGGTTGCCTACTAGCATTCTTCAAGACAGATCACCATACGAGATGATATATACCAAGAAACCAGACTACAGCTACCTTCGTGTCTTTGGGTGCTATTGTTTTCCCCACTTACGGCCGTACAATAATCACAAACTCAGCTATCGGTCGTCACAGTGCGTGTTCTTGGGATATAGCACTCAACACAAAGGATACCAATGCATGGACTCTGATGGCCGAATGTTTATTTCACGCCATGTTATTTTTGATGAAGATTTCTTTCCTTTTGCAGCGTCAAGCAGCAAGTCCGGATGCAAGTGTGCATTGCGTAGGAATGGTATGAAAATTCCTATCATAGGAGGTGCACAACGTGTCTGCATGGGAAGAGAAGCACATGATGTTAATCCTATGGTTAATACTGATGAGTCAGAGGTACAGCCTGTGACGTCAGGAAATAATGTAGCAGATGAGGATGAACACCCAGACGAGAATGTGTTTGCACAACAAAATTCGAGGGCCTCCTCGACTCGAATTAATGAAGGATCGAGCAGTAATAGTCGAAATGATCATGGTCAGTGTGAGACATTACCACCTGTGACAGGTCACCACATGGTAACACGCAGCAAAAGTGGAGTGTTCAGACCCAAGGTATACTCCTCAACCCTCAGTGGTGTATCTGCTTATCAGAATAGTACCATTATAAATGAGGTTGAACCTCAAAATATTCATGAAGCCCTCGAGGATCCGCTGTGGAAGGATGCTGTTATTGCTGAGTATGAAGCTTCAAAGAACAATACCTGGTCACTTGTTTCCCTTCCAGAAGGAAGAACTGCTGTAGGCTGTAGATGGTTGTTTCGAGTCAAGCGTAATGCGGATGGATCGGTACAAAAGTACAAAGCCAGACTCGTGGCTAAAGGTTTTTCACAGGTACCTGGTCAGGACTTTCAAGAAACGTTTAGTCATGTTGTAAAAATGTCAACAGTAAATGTTGTATTGACAATTGCTGCTCGCGATGGCTGGAGCCTAAGGCAAGTAGATGTTAATAATGCCTTTAAATGGTGAGTTAATGAAGAGGTGTTCATGGAACAACCTCAAGGCTTTGAGAAACAGACTACAGATGGAACGAGGTTGGTATGCAAGCTACAGAAAGCCTTGTATGGGTTGAGGCAAGCACCAAGGAATTGGTACTCCAAGCTGAAAAATTTTCTGGTGGACTTGGGTTTTCAAAGCTCTCGTGCAGATAACTCATTGTTTATTAAACATAGTGGTCGTACTAGCACATATGTTTTAGCCTATGTTGATGATATTATTGTTACAGGAGGCAAAAATGAGGATGTGGAACAAGTTGTGAAGATGCTAGGAGAGAAGTTTTCACTCAAAGACTTGGGTACACTCAATTTTTTCCTTGGAATTGAAGTTAAGTGTGTTGATGGTGCGCTGTTTCTTAGCCAGAAGAAGTATATAATGGAGATGCTCGAGAAGTCTGGAATGAGCGAGGCTACAACAACTCATACGCCTATGGTTACGTCGATTAAACTGTCAAGTAATAATGCAGGCAATTTATTAGAAAACGCAGGAGAATACCGAAGCTTAGTTGGGTCTTTGCTTTATGCCTGTCATACAAGGCCAGACATAGCTTATTGTGTGAATAAGCTAGCACAATTCATGCATGCACCATGTGAACAGCATTTGGTGGCTGTTAAACGTGTACTGAGATATCTTAGGGGGACACTTGATTATGGCTTGGTGTTTTTTCCAAAAACAGAACCGTTTCAACTTGTGGCCTTCGCTGATGCCGATTGGGGAAGCAATGTTGATGATAGGAGGTCTATATCGGGTACTTGTGTCTTCCTTGGTGGTAGTATGGTTCAATGGAGCTCAAAGAAACAGAAGATAGTGTCGAGATCCACCACAGAGGCTGAGTACAGGAGTCTAGCTGATGCCACCTCTGATATTGTTTGGCTTGAAGCGTTGTTGACTGATATGAAGGTTCAAGTTCAAGCTGCTTCAGTGGTGTGGAGTGATAACACCAGTGCAATTGCCATGAGTGCGAATCCAATGTATCACTCTAGGACAAAGCACGTGGAGTTAGATATACACTTCGTGAGGGAACGGGTTGCTACAGGGCAGCTTCAAGTGAACTTTGTACCCTCTGAACAGCAGGTGGCTGATGGACTTACTAAGGCACTGGTGAAAGAAAGTTTTGTTAAGTTCAGGCAAAGGCTTGGTGTACTGTCATTTTTTGAAGTTGAGAGGAGAAAAAGTAGGGGGAATATTGAAGTAAATATTCTAGAATTCTAGAACATTGTTGAAGTAATCATCTAGAATATAGCTGAAGTAACCGACTGCATGTGTAGAATGCTGTGTGGTTATAGTGCAGTTAATTTGTTGCATTCTGTTACACCAGATTACTTGCTTAGGTAATCTGTTGCTGTGCATATATAAACCATGTACTTGTTAATAAAGAATCAAGAAGCTTTTCTAAGGTTTTAATATTCTTTGCTCAATCTAATAGCCACCCATCAAGTACGTTTCTTTCTAATCCGAAAGGTCAAAACCCAGAGTTCTACACTCGAATCAGGAGAGAGAAAATGTGTAAAATCCGTGTAGAATTGCAGTTTCGAGGAGAGTTTCTTCTCGGTTAAGAAGGTGAGACAAAAGGAAGTTTCTGATGGAGTGGATCAGTGGAGATCTTATCCACTTCATAAACATTTAAAAGTAAAAGTTGTTTCACTTGGTTGGCTAAATCTCAGGTGCGGTACTTATATACTGATGTCTGGTCCAAATACTTTTTGTGATTAAAGTTTTTTTTAATCGCCGATTATTTTTTCACTTTTGCTTTAACTTTAATAATTAGTGGCTTTGAACATTTTGATTGACCTTCCCGCACAACATGGTGGCAGTTGGCACTCCGTGACAGGGCATCAGTCATAATCCAACCCCAACATGCTCTTTCTCTGAGTTATAATACTTCTATTAAACTCGGATCATCCAAGAACATAAAACAGGGTCTAAACACTGGACGGAGTGTACCTCGAGAAAGGTTATCAGAGGCCAGGTTCCGGTTTAGGGTTTGTTTAGTTCATAAAATAAAGAACCAGGCGGTTTATTTGACATTGGCATGATGCGGTGCGTTATTATGTCTCAAAATATTCCCCACCATCACTGCCCTGTCTTGTTAAACACGACAAACTTGGATGGATTGACAACCTGACTGGAACTGAGTCAGCACCGAGTTTAATTGGACCATAAATGAGGCTTCCAGCTGATGGCACCACTTCGTTCATTACATTATCCATTCAAGTAGCTAAGACACAACTCCATGATTATTACATGAATGACGATGAGAGAAGCGATGGAATTAGATTTGTTATGCCACGCTATGAAACAAGTCATTGTCCAATTACTAGCATGTTGAACCCCATTGGAACCTTTTACATCAAGCTTGTCGGAGGGATAAGTAGAGTTAAAATTTAATGTATATATTTATCAAGTTATCAATTTAATACATAAATTATCAGTTTTGGTCAATTTTAATATTTAAACTTTCAATTTTCCCCTAAATTATACTTAACATTTAGTTTTTGTTTCATTTTAGTATTCATCATTAAAAACTTAACGTATTTAGAACATAAACTATCAGTTTTAGTCTATTTTAATACATTTAAATTTCACCTTTTTTTTCAAAATTTAACGATAAATTTTGAACGAGTTACTAAAATGAAACAAAAACTAAACTTTAAATATGATGTTAAAAAACTTTCAAAATTTCGGTGCTAAAATGAATCAAAATTGATAATTTAGGTACTAAACATGTAATTTGCTCTAAATTATTATTTAAGATAAAAATAAAATTAAACATGTATTTTATCGTAGTAAAAAAAATATTTGATTTAAATTTAATTAATAATTATAAAAATATTATAAAAATAAAATAATTACAGGTTTAATTAAAAATAAACACGTGGTTTTGATTTTCGTTTTTGTTTTTCAGTTGCATACACCGAGTTGTTACGTCGGCAAGCTAGCACTTAAAGACGTCAAGTGCCACCCGATCCTCTTCTCCTTCGTCACTGTTACTGTGAAAATCCAAAACAATTCACAAATTAACAAACCCTAGTCCTAAACTCTCTGAATCCCATTTCCTTCAAATTTTACTTTTTTGTTTTTCTTCGCAATGGATGGCAAAGAGGAATCTTCAAATCTGTTGATGGAAGCTGTTATGAACCTTAGAGAATTCAAGAAAGAATTTAGGTATTTAGAGAAATTTAGAAGACTCGATTTAAGAAAAAGATGACATTTTCATTAAAATTACCAGAATAGATCTTTCGATTACATTTTCTCATTATATTCCTTAGTACAAAAAATCTAACAACTTATTCTATACAACTGACATTTCATAATTGATTATGGTTCACGTGCTTGGCTCCTCTTCAACAGATCAGAACTGGTGGATCACTGCTTGTTGGGCCACCATTCTTCATTTCCTGCCCATCCTCTGTGGGTATCACCACTCGGGTCCTCTGCTCCAAATAGCCATCCGATTCTTCTGCTCCAGGTGATATCTCATTTCCCCCAAATTTGCCACGATTAATCCCTAGCTTCTCAACAGGAATCCCTAACATTTCCCCATTTTCCTCCACGCACATAATATTTCCCTCCCATTCACCTGATCCTTGTCCCCAAGGATCGAAATCTGAAAACTGGGATTTCAACACAGCATAATCCTCCCAAGTGGCGTTTTTTTCTCCCAAATTTGACCACTGGATTAGTTGTGTGATCGCATTGTTCTGTCTCTTCACTATCCTCTTGTTAAGCACGATGGCCGGATAGACCTTCATCTGTCCATCTTCGCTAAGTTCAAGAGGGTTCTTAGAGGTAATTGCTCCCTCACCCACTTTCTTTTTCAGTAAACTCACATGAAAAACTGGATGGATTTTTTAATGTGTTGGCAGTTCCAATTGATACGCCACTAACCCAATTCTTTTCTGGATTTTGTAGGGTCTATAAAATTTTGCTACAAGTTTCTTGTAACAGCTACGGATGATTGCTTATAGGGCTGCAATTTTAGGTAAACCTCCTATCCTTCCTGGAATTCTCGATTACTTCTGTGTTTATAGACATTTTGTTTCATTCGATGTTGAGCCTTAGCTAAATTCTCTTTAAGTACTCTGTGTAGCTGTTCTCTTTCCCCCATAATCTCCTGTATCTGCATTAACACTAGTATCACTCTACCAGTTAATCATATGAGGCTTGTATCCAGACAAGGCTTCAAAAGGTGTAATTCCTAGGGCTGTATGGTAATTAGTATTATACCACCATTCAGCTAATGGTAAATACTTTGCCCAATTACCAGGTTTAAGGAAACACATACTTCTCAAGTATGTGTTCCAAACACTGGTTTAACCTTTCAGTCTGGCCATCTGTCTCTAGATGGTAGGCTGTACTGAAAAAAGTTGTAGTTCCAAGCTGCTTCATCAATTCTTTCCAGAATAAGCTCGTAAATGTTTTGTCTCTGTCTGATATAGCTACCTTAGGTGGTCCATGCAATTTATAAACTTGCTCTAAATAGGTTCTAGCTATTTCAGTCACTGTATAGGGATGAGATATGGCTAAAAAATGGCCATATTTAGAGTACTTATCCATTATTACCAATATGCAATTGAATTTCATTGACTGTGGTAGTTCTTTAATGAAATCCATAGTAATAACTTCCCATGCCTGATTAGGAATAACAATAGATTGTAACAAACCTGGAATTGTCACATTCTCCCCTTTTGTTCTTTGGCATACTTCACACTTCTTCATATAGGATTTAACTTGACTTTTCAAGCCTTTCCAGTAGAAATAAAGTTTAATTCTGTGATAAGTTGCTTGTACTCCAGAATGTTCTCCTTGAGGGGAATCATGTAAGCACTCCATGATTTTCTTCCTTAAATTTCCATGTTCCCCAATATAAACCCTGTTCTTATACCTTAACACTCCTTTAACCAACTTCCAATCAGACTCTGTATTAGAGTCAATAGTTTAACTTGTAATAAATTTATGGGCTTAGATATCTCCCTTATAATTGTCCTTAATTTCTTTTACCCACTCAGGAATCAAGATAGTGGTAGTCATCTGCGTACATTCTCCTATTTCTTCAACCTGTTCAACCTCCTTTTCTTTTTCAAATCTTATTGACAAAGCATCTGCCACTACATTCAATCTACCCTTCCTATAATGTATAACATAATCCAAACCCAACAATTTAGATAATCCCTTTTTTTTAATTATATTAGTCAATTTCTGCTCCAGTAAATGTTTTAAAGGTTCATGGTCTGTTTTGATTATAAAAAGACCATTTTCTAGGTAGTGTCTCCATTTAGATACAACCATGAGTATGGCTATATATTCCTTCTCATAGATAGACAGTTTCATATGCCTTGGTCCCAAAGCCTTACTCAAATAAGCTAGTGGTCTACCTTCATGTGTCAAAACAACCCCTATTCCTTGTTGACTTGCATAAGTCTCCAAACAGAATGTCTTACTGAAATTTGGAAGAGCTAATACAGGAGCTTCACACATAGACTGTTTCAATTTCTTAAAAGTTGCTTCTGCTTCATCATTCAATTAAAAGCTCCATTTTTCAGTAAACTTGTCAGTGGTTTACTGAGTTCCCCATACCTTTTAATAAACTTCCTATAATATCATGTAAGTCCTAGGAAGCCTCTCAAAGACTTAAGATTCTTTAGAACTGGCCATTTTTGCATGGCCTCCACCTTGGTAGGGTCAGTGGAAATTCCTTCTGCTGTTATTACATACCCCAAATACTCCACCTTGTTCTGTCCAAAGAAATATTTGCTTCTTTTTGCATATAATTGATTTTTTCTCAAGATTTCCAAGACCACCTTCAAATATTGCTTATGAGCTAAGAGATTAGGACTGTACACCAAAATGTCATCAAAAAATACTAACACAAACTTCCTCAAATATAGACCAAATAAGTCATTCATTAGTGCTTGAAAAGTGTCAAGTGCATTGGTTAACCCAAAGGGCATTACCTTGAACTCATAATGTCCATGGTGTGTTCTAAATGTTGTTTTGGGAATGTCCTCTTCTTTAACTCTTATCTGCCAATATCCTGATCTCATGTCTATTTTAGAAAAATAGGAAGCCTCTGTCAATTCATCCAACAAGTCTTCTACTATTGGAATTAGAAATTTGTTCTTAACTGTCACAGCATTTAGTTGTCTATAGTCCACACACATTCTCCATGTTACATCCTTCTTCTTTACCAATAAACAGGGTGAAGCAAAATGACTCTTACTGGTCTGAATAATTGAAGCAGACAACATCTCTTTAATCTGTTTTTCAATTTCTGCTTTCTGTGGGTGTGGAAATCTGTAGGGTCTAAGATTTACTGGTTGAGTTCCTTCCTTAAGAATCACTGCATGATCATGACTTCTAATAGGAGGCATTTTCTTTGGTTCTTTAAAAACATCTTGATACTCCTCTAGTAAAATTTGTAATTCTTCTGAAAATTTGGATTCAACTACCTCCATGCTCAGGAAATAGGCTTCTCCTATTACTTCTGGTTCTTTAACAGTAATCTGTTTCAGCTTAGACTCCGAAATCAATTTCATATAATAACCTTTTTGTTTTCCTTCCAATTTAATCTCCTTTTCTCCCACCTTAAAGGTCATAGTCATCTCTTTAAAATCCATAAGAATTGGATTATACTGACTCATCTAATCCACTCATAACACCATATCACTTCCCCCCATATTCAGAACTCTAAAATCATACTCAAATGTATTTCCTTGCATTTTCCAACTCAGCTTGTTACTCTTGGCAGTACTGAATAATTTTTCTCCATTAGCAACTGTAATAGCTAGAGGATGAGTTTGTTCCACTTCCGCTCCTTCCTTTGCCCATCTAGGAGTGATGAAATTGTGTGTGCTTTCACTATCCACCAAAATATTCAATGATTTTCCTTTAATAACTCCCTGAAGTATTAGGGTATTATGTCCCACACTGCCGGTGAGAGCATTAATAGAAATCTCCAAAGCCCCTTGTTCTTTATCATCAGTTTCTTCCTCTTTGTCTCCTTCCTCATCTCCCTCTATATTGTCTTCCTCCTCCATCATATTAAGATGTTTCAGTTTACATTGATGACCAGGAGTGAATTTTTCTCCACACTTAAAACATAAATTATTTCCTCTTCTATACTATATCAAAGTCTGTTTATTTGGAGAATTGATTGCTGAAGTCTTCTGAATATTTGATGCACCTACAAACTTTTGTGATTGAAGATGTGTACATTGATAATTATTCTTGAGCACTGACATCTTTTTCTTCCCTTCAATTTCCAATGCCAATTCATATAACCTTGTCTTTCTGTAAGCTTCATCCAGACTTTTAGTTTCATGCATCCTCACTCAATGCTTAATTTCCTCATTCAATCCACTCAAAAACATATATACAAAATATTCTTCTCCCATATAAGAATTGTGTTGTAGCATAAATGGCTTAAGCTCCTCAAACTTCTCTTGATAATTCTCCACTGTGGATTTCTGCAAAAGCTTACTAAATTCCTTAATTACATTAATGTAGTTCTTGTCACAGAACCTGCTACATACATCCTCCATAAATTCCTGCCAACTTACTTGACCTTTCTGCATAATATACCCATCATACCAATTTTCAGCCTTATCTGTCAGATACATTGTTGCTATTTCCATTTTTTGTTCCTCAGGAATTGCAAAAATAGTAAAATACTTTTGGCATTTTTTGACCCAACTCCTTGGGTTATCACCATCAAACATCTATAATTTTATCTTAGGTCTTAGGGTAAAGGACTGACTTGGTACACTTTTCTCATACAAGTAAGGATCTTTAGAAAGTGAAGTACTTCCAGATTGATGATTATTCCCTCCTAAGTTCAATTTCTGATTTTGTGTTAGGGAATTAGATGATTTGTAGCCTTCTGGTTTAGGAGCTAATACTCCCAAACCTTCAGGATAAAAGGAATATTTCTCATGCTCATTTATCATTGTCACTTGTGTAGGCCTTTTTCCTTCAGATTTAGGTAAAGATGCAGCAATTACCTGGTCATTCTTTTCAGGAGTATTCTGCTCAGGTTCTTCACTCACCTTAGACACACAGCTCAATATCTTCTGCAAATATCCTTGGGTCTCATCCATCCTGCTCTCCAACATCTTCATTCTTTTTTCCCATTCTTCTTTTTGTTCTTCCCACCCTCTAGGAACCCGAACTTCATTCCCAGTCTCCTCATTACTGCTTGATATGGTTGTTGTTTCCCCTTTATCACCCATATTTTGTATTTTCCTCTGCTTACCCAGCTTGACGTTTGATCTTTGCTTAGCTCTGATTACCAATTGTTATAAACCTTAAAGAATTCAAGAAAGAATTTAGGTATTTAAAGAAATTTAGAAGATTAGATTTAAGATAAAAAGATGATTTTTTTTCATTAAAATTACCAGAATAGATCTTTCGATTACATTTTCTCATTATATTCCTCAGTACAAAAAATCTAACAACTTATTTTATACAATTGACATTTCATAACTAATTGTGGTTCACGTGCTTGGCTCCTCTTCAACAGATCAAAATTGGTGGCTTGTTGGGCCACTATTCTTCATTTCCAACCCATCCTTTGTGGGTATCACCATTTGGGTCCTCTGCTCCAAATAACCATTCGAGTCTTCTGTTCGAGGAAATATCTCATTTCACCCAAAATTTACCACGATTAACCCCTAGCTTCTCAACAGGAATCCTAACATTTCCCCCTTTTCCTCCACGCACATAACAGAAGCAAACGGAACCCGCAGCGTTGACGAAGCTCCGTTGTCTTCCACAACGACACGGAAGAATCGGCAAATTATAAGCGCCGAGCCACTTGACATCGAGGCGTATGCTGGGCTTTACACGGGTCGGACCAAGATCAAGCGCCCATGTTCATCGCCAGCCACTGCGACAATCCCACGATGCAATTGGAAGCATTAAGGATGGCGTATGACGAAATCAAAAGGGGGGGGGAACACGCAGCTTTTCCGTGAAGTGGTTCAGGAGATCGAAGGTCGATTGGGTCCCAACTATGAAATGGATGCTGCTTGATCGAAAAGCCGAGCAGATGAAAGAAAAGCTCGAAAGCGAACTCAATGCTTATAGGGTAATTCAATTTGTTCTACTCAACTATTCTTTTCCCGTTTTAAATTGTTTATGTATGGTAACTTTGTTCTTTATTTTTAACTTTTCGGTCGAATTTAATTAAAGCAAGTATAAGAATGGGATACAATGATTTTGGAGACTTTTGCTATGCTCACGGAGCATTGGGGGATGCTTTTAAAAGCTATGTTCGGACTCGTGATTATTGCACTACGTCAAAGCATATTATTCAGATGTGTTTGAGTGCAATTCTTGTGAGCATTAAGATGGGTCAATTTGGTAATGTGACTAGCTACGTTTGTAAAGCTGAGCAAACACCCGAGGCACTTGAACCCTCCACTGTTGCTAAGCTATGTTGTGCTGCCGGGTTGGCTCATTTGGAAGCTAAGAAGTACAAGCTTGCTGCTCGTAAGGTTTGTCAACTCATGTTTTTCTCCTTGTCATTGGTTGATATCATATGCTGTCTTTTATTGGCCAGGCGTATTGAAGTTCATATGCCCAAAATATGTAGAAGAGAAGAGAATAGTAGCATATATGATTCATTTGGCTTTTGCATAGGCATGTATCTCTGAAAATGGGTGCTTATTCACATTGTATAATTGATACCATTAACCATTCCATTTTTCATCCTTTACCCACTCCTTGTCTAGTGAGGTATTTTATTTCAAAATTTATTTTGTACTATAAACTCAAAATTAACATGACGTGAGCTTGAGCCTTGTAAGTTTTTATGGACCAAATTCAAACAATCTACTAGGCAGCACACAGCACACTGCATTCTAGAAGGAAGCCTGAAATCCTCTTTTAGTTTGCATTATTGTCTAGATTATGGTGGAGAACTTTTGACACTTGGCTAGGCTGATATGAGAAAACCAGTATAATAGTATTCTTTTGATGGTAAAGCCGTTGGTTATGTGCCTTGAGGGTCTAATTAATTTGAAAATTTCTGAAAGCTTTATAATGTTGAGGGTTTCTTTGATTGGTCAGCTCGCATTGATAATTGCTGTACTTTTGATATTGTGACTGGGGTTCTGAGACTAGCTTCTATTTTGACCAACTATCATTTCATTGTGGGAATTCTTTTCTGCGAATGCAGTTTTTGGAAGTGGGTCCAGAATTGGGGGATTCATACAGTGAGGTTATTGCTCCTCAAGATGTCGCTACATATGGTGGGCTTTGTGCACTTGCAAGCTTTGATCGAACTGAACTAAAGGCATCTATTCTGTCTCTACTTTCCCCAACCCTCCTTTATTTTTCATTCATGTCTTATGGTCATTTAATAGATTTCTTAGTAATTTGATTGCTTTTACTTTTCAGAACATAGTTATAGACAATACCAATTTCCGTGATTGTTGGAGTTGGTACCTGAAGTAAGGGAGCTTATTAATGATTTTTACTCGAGGTATTTCATCTTCATGTTTTAGTCTCTCTGTATTGGTGTAAATGAAAAAAAAAAATTGGACATTAAAGAATCTTGTAGAACTTATTTGGTTTTTGTTCTGGCTTATTACTTGAGGCGAAAGAATAAGAGGAAATTTTATTAGGAGACGAGATGGTAAGTGTGCTTTCTGCTGCCATTCTTGTGGGTAATAACTATGATAAATAACGTTATATGTACTTGATTACTTTAGTGACTAATGAGAAGCACTTATTTATTTTTACTCTAACTGATGATAACTATGATAAATAACATAATATGTACTTGATTACTCGGGGTCTTGATCAAGTCGTTATTTTTATTACTCTTTAACGGATGAGAAGCACTTATTGTTGTCTGGTGGTTTAGATTGTAATTCTTCTTTTTCTTATTGCACCCATTATGCTTCTTGCTTGGAATATCTTGGAAACCTCAAACCAAACCTGATGCTTGACATCCATTTATATGACCATGTTGATACCCTATATGATTAAGTCTGCAACGAAGCCCTCATCCAGTATACCCTTCCATTTGTTTCTGTTGATATGCGAATGATGGCCGATGCCTTCAAAAACAAGTGTTGCAAGGCTAGAGAAAGAACTAGAAGCTTTGATTACTGACAACCAGACACAGGTATTTGTGGCACTAGTATGTTGCTTACGTAAGTTTTAAAAGTGCATGGGTACACATGTATGCAGACTTTCAAATATTAGACCCAATTGATTTGTTTATTAACTCTGCATCTCTTCAGCGGTCAACGAGTACAAATTTCATATTTAGACTGAAAATGGTTATTCACCTTTTGAATAGGATATATAAAATTGTGTAATAGGAAGGGGTAGATTCAGTCCTTGTTAATGTGCTTAATTCGTTGAGGCAAAGCTAAAACATTTCAAATGTAGACCCATGCAACAAAAACAGACACAAAAGGTATAATTTTTTAACGAAGATTATAATGTTTCTACAGGCTCGGATCGACTCGCATAATAAAATTCTTCATGCACGGACGGCATGCTGATCAGAGAAATAAAACTTTCCAGCGAGTTTTGCAAACTGGCAATGAATTTGATCAGGATGTTAGGGCGATGCTGCTGAGGGCAAATCTTCTCAAGCATGAATGCAATCTTAATGTTTCCAGGAAAGTCTGAACCATGAATAGAATTTCGTAATAAGGATTGGCCTTGCTTCCTGATGTGAAAAGGAGGATTGGATTCATAGTGTTGACGAGTGCGTTTAATGGACCTCATGCTACATTGTTTTGTATATATTCTTATTTTTTTCTCTCGAGCTTTCAATTATCAGTTTTTCTTTACATATTTTTAAAAATTTCAGCTCATGGTACCAGTTATTTTATTTTAAATAACTACCATAACGCTTACCAATACAATCTGAATGCATAATCTTGTTTAAGCAAGGCTTTGTAATTCTAGAAACCCTGAAGAGTGTTATTGCTTTCTATGTTTGTAGTGGTTTAGAGTGTGTTTTGGTTGAAATAAAAGGGGAATCCCTAGAATTCGGATCAGCCCGTCATATGTAGGGCTGGATTTCTTCGGGTTTAAAGCTTATTCTGTTGAGCAGGTATAACAAAGATTTTCATACAAAGCTGAGCTGCCATGCCATTGCCATAAAAAGACAACCAAGCCTGTCATCATCAAGTTGTACCTGCAACATTTTTGTAGCAGTAAGTATAGGAACGGGGCAATGCATTGCTTTTCATTATTCTTATGTGTTTCTGAAAAAAAAAAAAGATCAAACGCATCTTTAATGTTAGCTGCATGGGGATAGGCACTAGGAGAAGCCATTACTGCAACTGCAGAAGAAAAGACGACAGGGTGGAGGGTAGGTGCCTAGGTGGGTTGGTGGAGTAGGCCTTGCACTAACTCTTTAAAAAAAATTGGATCAACATGTTAGCTCAGATTCAATGCCTTGAACAAAATTTAAGATTCAAATTTTAATTTATAAATGGAATAAATTGACTTCAGAGTACTTCCGTATAAAGTTAGTTCTTCGAATTCATCAATGGCAGCTAGTTTTTTACTAGTGTCTTCTAGATCATTACCTACTCCGACAGTACTTGCAAGAAAGAGAGGTGAAATTCGAAAAGCCAAAACACGAAACAAGCTGTGGTCTGAATGTAGAGTACAGAGATTATCACAGTAGTTTAGGTGAAAAAGAAGAAGCAAAAGATGGATTGTCGAGCATAAAATTGCGAGTCCTAGAGTGGTGTGTTCCCCAGTCATGGTCAAGTATTGCCTTGGGTCGGCAAAACATGGCATGCATGTCCTTTCTAATTTCTATACTAACCCATGAAAAAAGTGCAAGCATTGAATTTATTTTTAAAATGGAAATTTTTTATTTTTTCCATGTCTTAAATGATTAACAAATTAATTGCAGTGAGGAATTAACAAATCTGGTGCATTATGATGATGGTCGGAAGGCTTCATCATTCCCAAAGCTGAGTTCGAATCCTATGGGTTACAAATCACATATCAATATATTGTTCACTATCTCAGTTTTATATTACAAAAGGCAATGGAAGGAAGACAAAAAAGAAGGAAAAGAACGTAATTTGTCCATAACTTTGGTGTTTTTACAGATCCCAATGTATTGAAATTTTTAGGGATAGAGAGAAGAAAAGGGGGCAGCAAATCTGAAACTCTGTCCTATCAATATCGATGTAAGAAATTGGGTTGAGACCTCTCTCTTTGGTTTGTTTGTGTCTTTAAACTTACCCTGTCCCAAAATCAGGTTAAAATGACAAAAAAAAAACAGGGAGTACATTATATATTTTCACTGTCAGTAACAGACTCTTGAAGAGAAGATGAGTCAACTGACCCTCTCTCGTTGGTATCTCTATGTAAGGCTTCGTAGAGTCCACATATTACGTGTTATCTTCAGCATTTTTCCCAAAAAAGGATTTTTTTTTTCCGGAACTTTTTGTTGTTTTTAAATCTTAACCTTTTAGACTAGTAGTAAGAGTGTGAAGCATGCAGAGAACGAGCGAAATATAGTAGACTCCTTGCCAAAATTAGGGTTCGCATTTACTATCTTCTTTGAAACGCTCCACCCAACTGATTTTTAAAGCTTTCTTCCTTACTTTCCCATACCTTAAAAACTAAGGGAAAAGGGGTTATTTTCTGTTGAAGAGAGATAGGCAGAGAAGGGGGGGGGGGGTTGAGAACGAAGAGCTAAGCAGCAATAAACAAGCACAAATAGAGTTTTGCTTGCCTTCTTTCTCTTTCTTTCTCTCCATTCAAACTCACTTCTTTTTTAGAGAGGGAGTTGGAAACATTTGGAGTTTGTTCATCCTTTTGTCTCCTCTATCCTCTCTCTTTGTTTTTTTTATTATGTATATATGTTTATCTGCAAATTTGGGTTTCAATGGCGGAGTAAGTGTAAAGGCAGTGCTTGTAAATTTGTAGAGAAAAGAAAAAAAGAAAAGGACCTGAATCAAAGCTAGTGCTTGATATTTCCAGAAAAACAAGCAAAAGGTTGCATTACAAAGGAGCCTTCTTTGATGAGTTTTGGGGGATTTATTGATTACAGTTCTGGTACTAAAGAAGGCCTTGTGGGTGCAAGAATAGTTGCAGACATCCCTTATAGCAACAACAACCACGGCATACCCACTGGTGCTTTAGCTCAGTCTACTCACCTTGTCTCCCCTTCGCTTCCTAAGAACATGTTCAATTCCCCAGGCCTCTCTCTTGCTCTTGTAATCATAAAACATGAACACTCTTCTCTGATGTTTTGTTTTTGGAACTGTTGCTGGCTTTTGTCGTTAAAAGAAACTGATCTGGGTTGTTTTGTTTTCCTATCGTCTGTTTTGCAGCAACAACCTAATATGGGTGATAAGTGTTGGAAATAAAACACTCACACAAACAACTTTTATTGAAACTCAAACAAATATTACAAGAGTACTCTCACTCAAAAACAAGAACTACAACTCACTCTTATAAGACTTTGCTTCTTCACTCACTTAGAAGCTCTTAATTTTTCTTGATGCTTAAAACTAAAATGAGAAGGGGTATTTATACTACTCAAGAACAATCCTTCACCACACAAATAAACTAATTTAAACCATTACAAATTCAACAAATATCTAACTCTCACCTAACTAAATTGATGTAAGCAATGACATCATTAATTAAATGATGTAAGCAATGACATCTTTAATTAAATGATGTAAGTAATGACATCAATTTAGTTTGGGTTTGGGTTTAGGCTCCCATAATGGATCAAGTTTATGATCCAACACCCTCCCTTAAACTTGATCTCGTGACCCCTAGTAGGTTCCTTAATCTTAAGAAGTCTTCGCTGGTCAGTGGCTTGGTAAAAATATCAGCAACTTGATCTTGTGACTTCACATAATCAACTTCCACATCTTTTCTTGCAACACACTCCCTTATATAGTGATAGCGAATATCAATGTGCTTGCTTCGATCATGGAATACTGGATTCTTCGCTAAGGCAATGGCTGACTTGTTGTCGACACAAACCTTGGTAGGCTCTTCTTGTATCAAACCAATCTCCTTCAATAGATTTCTAAGCCAAATTGCATGACAAACACATGAGGTAGCAACATATTCCGCTTCACAAGTGGACAATGTGACAATCGGTTGTTTCTTTGACATCCATGTGAATGCAATATCTCCCATGAAAAATACGAATCCAGTAGTACTCCTTCGATTATCTATGTCTCCACCCCAATCACTGTCGCTATATCCAACAAGCTTGTAATCATTAGAAACTGAATAGAACAAGCCAAAGTCAATTGTACCTTTCAGATAGCGAAGAATTCTCTTTGCAGCTTTAAAATGGGTGGTTGTTGGGGATTCCATGTAGCGACTAACCAATCCAACTGCGTGAAGAATATCGGGTCTCGTGCAAGTTAGATAGCGTAGACTTCCTACCAAACTTTGAAGAATGTTGGATCTACACTTTCGCCTTCTTCATGTTTGGTCATCTTGATCCCGTATTCTGCCGGTGTGCTTATTGGCTTACAGTTCTCCATCTTGAACTTCTTCAGTATCTCCTTTGCATAGCTTTCCTGTGAAATGAAAATTCCATCATTTTGTTGCTTAACTTCAATGCCAAGGTAGTACGCCATGAACCCCATGTCTGTCATCTCGAATTCTTTCATCATCACATCCTTGAATTCATTAAACATGCTTGGGTTGCTTCCAGTGAAGATCAAATCGTCCACGTAGAGGCACACGATCAAAATATCTTCATCTTTGATCTTGATATATAGAGCATGCTCGTAGGGACATTTGTTGAAGCCATTCTCTTGGAAGTACTTGTCGATTCGGCTATTCCATGCCCTTGGTGCTTGTTTTAGCCCGTAAAGAGCCTTCTTCAACTTCAACACCTTGTCTTCATGCCCTTTGACTTCATAGCCTGATGGTTGCTGAATGTAAAGTTCCTCTTCAAGAACTCCATTTAGGAAGGCGGACTTTACATCCATCTGTTGTATCTTCCACTTGTTTTGAGCTGCTAAAGAAATGATTAGTCTGATAGTCTCCAATCGAGCAACAGGAGCAAATACCTCATCATAGTCAATTCCAGCCTTTTGACTATAGCCTTTAGCAACTAGCCTCGCCTTGTGCCTTTCAATCTCTCCTTTGGCGTTTTGCTTTGTTTTGTACACCCATTTGACACCTATCGCCTTATGTCCCTTGGGAAGTGAGGTAAGTTCCCATGTGTCATTCTTCTCGATGGCCTTGATTTCTTCGTCCATCGCATCTCTCCATTTCTTTTCTTGTACCGCTTCTTGAAAGCTCACTGGTTCACAATCGGCAAACAGACAAAATAATGTAAGATTATCTTGTCGTTCAGTTACCTCATAGAGATCTCTAAGGCTTCTTGTGCGTTGCACAACTCTTTCACTTTGACTCCCACTTGACGATGATGAAGGTGATGAGTCTCCTTGAGTGGTTGATGTTGGTGAAGTGGGTGGAGTTGCAAGCTCTTGTTGAGATTCATCTAGTTGCTCCCTCATTGTCTGCTCATCTTCTTCAAACTGAGGAAAGAAATTGAAGTCATCTGTATGAGAGTTAAAATCCCATTCTCCTTCTTCGTTGAAGACCACATCTCGACTAATCACAAACTTCTTATTGTCTGGATTGTACAACTTGTAGCCCTTCGAATTAGCATCATAGCCGATGAAGATAAAACTCTCGCTTTTTATCATCAAGCTTCGTTCTTCTCTCGTCTGGTACGTGAACATGGGCTATACTTCCAAAGGTTCTCAAGTGGGAAATGCCAGGCTTTCTTCCACTCCATGCCTCTTGCGGTGTCTTTCCCCATACACTTCTTGTTGGAGATCGATTTGACAAGTAGACTGCACACGATACTGCTTCCGCCCAAAATTCTTTGGGTAGTTTCTTGCTTTTGAGCATGCTTCGTGCCATGTCGAGGATTGTTCTATTCTTTCTTTCTGCCACACCATTTTGCTGGGGGGATCTAGGAACTGTCATTGGTCGACGAATTCCATTTGCTTCACAGAACTCTTGAAACTCCCTGGAAGTAAATTCTCCACCTCGATCGGATCTCATGGCTTTGATCTTTCTACCGCTTTCTCTCTCCACTGCTGCTTTGAACTTCTTGAAGACTTCAAAAACTTCTGACTTCTGTTTCAAGAATATACCCAGGTTTTTCTTGAAAAATCATCAATGAAGAGAAGAAAATAGTTATTGTTACCGAGAGAGCTTGGCTTGATCGGTCCACACACATCGGTATGGATGAGCTCAAGTGGCTTCTTAGCTCTTGTCTCTGACTCCTTTGGAAAGCTTTTCCTGAATTGTTTCCCGACTAGACACCCTTCACAGAGCTGGTCAGGATGGTTGATGTGAGGTAGTCCTTTCACCATCTCCTTCTTAGATAATAGCTCTAGACCTCCAAAATTGAGATGCCCAAATCGAAGATGCCAAAGCCATGATGCATCTTTGTAGCAAGCTTTCAGGCACTTTGCAACATCATTTGTATGTTGATCAAGAACATTCTATTCTTTGACATCGGCACTTTAGCAATGAAGTTATTCTTATCATCTTTTATAGAAAGATTATAATTATTCATATGAATATCATAACCTTTCTCTACCAGTTGCCCTAAACTTAAAATGTTACTTTTCATATTGGGCACATAGTAGACATTTGAAATAAATTGATGTCTCCCATCTTTCAAACGGATAAGAATGTTACCTCTCCCTTTCACTGCTATTGTGGAATCATCTCCAAACGAAACATTTCCACTTACTGACTCGTCTAGCTCCACAAACATGTCTTTCCTTCCACACATGTGATTGCTTGCACCACTGTCAAGATACCAGGAATTTGCTTGGCCACCATCAGTTTCCTTTCGTGCTAGAAGAAGAGTTTCTTTGCCATCTGTCTTTTCCTCCACGTAATTGGCCTTCTCCTCAATTTTGTTGTTGGGAGCTCTACATTCTGAAGCATAATGCCCAAATTTTTGACAATTATAACATCGAATTTGAGATTTGTCATACTTTGAGTTTGGATTAATTCTTCCACGGCCTCGTGTTGAGCTTTCTCCTCGTCCATGGCCTCTACCTCTGCCTTGGCCACGTTGGTTTCTATCATTGCGTTGGCTCTCATGCATATCCTTGAGTTGCAGCTTGAGGAGTTGCTCAGTAAACTCATGCTTCTTTTTATGCTTCTCTTCGTATGCTTGCAATGATCCTTGGAGCTGTTCGATCTTCATTTCTTCCAAGTCTTTAGTTTCTTCAATCGTCACGACGATGTGCTCAAATTTGGGATCCAACGAACGGAGTATCTTCTCTATTATCCTCACATCGTCTAACTTTTCACCATTTCTTTTTAATTGATTAGAAACAGCTACTACTCTTGAGAAATAATCTGAAATAGACTCAGATGCTTTCATGTTTAAGGATTCAAATTCACCTCTTAATGTTTGGAGACGAACCTTCTTCACTTGCTCGGATCCTTTGTAAGAGGTTTGCAGCTTCTCCCACGCTTCCTTGCTAGAGCTTGCACTTGAAATCTTTTCAAAACCATCATCATCTAATGCTTGATAGATGAGGTAGAGAGCCTTCTTGTCTCTCTTTCTTGAATCCTTCAAAGTTGTCTTTTGATCTGGTGTAAGAGTAGCAAAAACATCATCATCCGCAGGCTCGTTATAGCCTTTCTCTATGATATCCCACACATCTTGTGATCCAAGAAGTGCCTTCATTTTGATACTCCAATTGTCGTAGTTGTTGTTGTTGAGTGTCGGAACTTGGAATGGTGCCATACCATTTGCCATATCTCTCAATATAATCGGATTTTGTCTTCCGGCGGTGCGTGGCGGTGCGTCAGAACTCAGATTGAGAAAATTCTGGCGGCGTCGTATTCCTCTCGTCGAGACCTTCGATCTTTCCAACTCTCTCTGATGCCACTTTGTTGGAAATAAAACACTCACACAAACAACTTTTATTGAAACTCAAACAAATATTACAAGAGTACTCTCACTCAAAAACAAGAACTACAACTCACTCTTATAAGACTTTGCTTCTTCACTCACTTAGAAGCTCTTAATTTTTCTTGATGCTTAAAACTAAAATGAGAAGGGGTATTTATACTACTCAAGAACAATCCTTCACCACACAAATAAACTAATTTAAACCATTACAAATTCAACAAATATCTAACTCTCACCTAACTAAATTGATGTAAGCAATGACATCATTAATTAAATGATGTAAGCAATGACATCTTTAATTAAATGATGTAAGTAATGACATCAATTTAGTTTGGGTTTGGGTTTAGGCTCCCATAATGGATCAAGTTTATGATCCAACAATAAGCACTTAGGAGATGAAACTAGACTGGGTGAGAATTTTGAGGCAAGTATTGGGAGAAGAAGCAGAGAAGATGAACATGAGATCAGATCTGGTAGTGATAACATCGATAGTGTTTCTGGTGATGATCAAGATGCCGCCGCCGACAAACCTCCGAGGAAGAAGAGATACCACCGACACACTCCTCAGCAAATCCAAGAGCTCGAAGCGTATGATTTCATGTTCCTTTTTTCAGAAGCTTCAATATTTCTTCTCTCCTCCTATGGAACATTGCCTTAACCATTTTGGTTCTTTCCATTTTTTCTTTTTCTTTTTTGGTTTAGTCTCTTTAAGGAGTGCCCTCATCCCGATGAAAAACAGAGATTGGAGCTTAGCAAAAGGCTTTGCCTAGAAACCAGGCAGGTCAAGTTCTGGTTTCAAAATCGCCGGACTCAAATGAAGGTATACGCAGGAACCAACTATTGTTGTTTTAAATCTTTTTGGGTTACTTTTAAATGTTGAAATTTGATAATTTTTCAGACTCAATTAGAACGCCACGAGAACTCTTCACTGAGACAAGAGAACGACAAGCTTCGAGCTGAGAACACGTCTATTAGGGATGCTATGGGGAATCCAATATGTTCCAACTGTGGGGGTCCGGCTATTGTTGGTGATATATCACTTGAAGAGCAGCATCTTAGGATTGAGAACGCTCGCTTAAAAGATGAATTAGATCGAGTTTGTGCACTCGCTGGCAAGTTTTTAGGGCGTCCAATTTCAACACCTCCAATGCCGATCTCAAGTTTGGAGCTTGGTGTTGGTACCAATGGATTTGGCGGTCTAAGCACCGTTTCCTTGGCCGCTACGACGTGGCCTTTGGGGCCATATTTTGGAGGTGGGGTTACGAATTCTTTGCCGCCAGTGGCTACTACTACTAACAGACCAGCATCCGGAGTCACTGGACTCGATAGATCGGTGGAAAGATCGATGTTTTTGGAACTCGCTTTGGCCGCCATGGATGAACTGATTAAGATGGATCAAACTGATGAACCACTTTGGATTAGGAGCTTGGAAGATGGAAGAGAAATGTTAAACCATGATGAGTACTTGAGAATATTCACTCCTTGCATCGGCTTGAAACCAACCGGCTTTGAGAGTGAGGCTTCTAGAGAGACCGGTATGGTGATCATCAACAGTTTGGCCCTAGTGGAAACTTTGATGGACTCGGTTAGCCAACTACATATCATTCCATTAATGAACCAGTTTTCACTTGAATTTAAGGGTTTCGAACTCATTTTCTAAGCATTTTCCCTCTTTTGCTCCATAGAATCGTTGGGCGGAGATGTTTCCTTGTTTGATTGCTAGAACATCAACTACTGACGTGATATCCAATGGCATGGGAGGAACCAGAAATGGTTTAATTCAACTGGTATATAAGTTAGTTTGTTGCAAAAGTTAAATGCCCATATCACAAGTGTTGTGATAAATAGTTCTCCATATTTCAATTATGGTTCCAGATGCAGGCTGAGCTCCAAGTCCTCTCTCCTTTGGTTCCAGTGCGCGAGGTTAGTTTCTTAAGGTTCTGCAAGCAACATGCAGAAGGGGTCTGGGCAGTGGTGGATGTGTCCATCGATAGCATCCGAGAAAGTACTTCAGGTGCACCCACTTTTGTTAACTGTAGGAGGCTTCCTTCTGGCTGTGTTGTCCAAGATATGCCCAATGGATACTCCAAGGTACCCTCTTTTATTACCAAATATATGTTCAAGATATGTCCATTGATAGACATTTGCATTCCCAACTCCAACCTTCAAGAGGAACTTTGTTTTTTTCTAGTGATTACTCAGTGCAAGCCCCACACTGTCATTTCCTGGTTTGCTTCCAATTCAATTCATTAAACTAACCTCTCTGAAGAATCTGAACCTTCCTAGTGTCTTAATTTATTGATTTCGATGGTTCTAATGTCAAAATATTGTATAAATTTCAAGTTTCAACATCTGGGTTTTCTTCATCACAATAAAATAATCCCACTGCAACACCGCAGAACGATGCTGCTATCCCATTGTTTTTTTTTTTTATGTCAATGGAAGCCTCTGCTACTACAATTTTAGCTGGTTTTTTAGGCTTGAAGACATCAATTTCATAAATATATATCCACAAAATGCATTGTAATCCTGAGTTTCACATTGAATAGAATATTGTATTCTTTGATGCTGGCTCAATTTAAGACATGCATGTAACCGCGTGTGGACCAGGTTTCCTGCTCCGGCTGATGTTTTGTTTTGTTAGTTTTCGTTTTCCTAACTCGTAGAGAAAGACCCTTTAGTCAAACTCTTTTGTTTGTATTTGAGTATCTGTGATTGTGAGGCGACATTAGTACAAATTTCGATGTCACACCGCACTCAAACTAATACTTCCATTAAGCCCAATATTTCAGCCATTTTTCAATAATTTTTGCCTCGTATTTTTTTTTGGACTAATCAAATTCACTCAAATCTCAGGTTGTAACCTTGAACAAATTGTTTTAATTATTTTCTGAAAAAACTGCAGGTGACATGGGTTGAACATGCTCAATATGACAAGACTGAAGTTCACCAACTCTATCGCCTATTATTGAGCTCCGGCATGGCTTTCGGTGCAAAACGGTGGGTGGCCACCCTTCAAAGGCAATGCGAAGGCCTTGCTATACTTATGTCCACTGTTCCTACTATAAATCACACTGGTAATTAACATATGAAGACTGCTATTTAACTGCACTGTAGTACAATGTACTAGCATGATTGTTATTTTTTTCGTTTTTGTAGCTATAACTGCAAGTGGGAAGCGAAGCATGTTAAAGCTAGCTCAGCGCATGACCGATAACTTCTGTGCCGGAGTTTGTGCCTCGACGGTTCACAAATGGAACAAGCTGAATGCCGGGAACGTGGATGAAGATGTTAGGGTTATGACTCGGAAGAGCGTCGACGATCCCGGCGAGCCGTCTGGCATCGTGTTGAGCGCTGCCACATCGGTTTGGTTGCCTGTGTCACCTCAAAGACTGTTCGATTTTCTACGTGATGAACGTTTGAGGAGCGAGTGGGACATATTGTCCAACGGTGGACCTATGCAAGAAATGGCCCACATTGCTAAAGGCCAAGACCATGGCAACTGCGTCTCTCTCCTCCGTGCCAGTGTAAATATAATCTCGTCCTCAAGCTTTAAAATGTCGAACCCTAGGACTCTTTTAAGTTTTAACCTTTTTTCACCCCTTGGTTGCAGGCCATGAACGAGAACCAGAACAGCATGCTGATACTGCAGGAGACATGCATAGACGCGGCCGGGTCGCTTGTGGTGTACGCGCCTGTTGACATTCCAGCCATGCACGTAGTTATGAACGGTGGTGATTCTGCTTACGTGGCACTCCTACCTTCGGGTTTCGCCATCTTCCCGGACGGTCCGGGCTCTCCTGGGACCATCTCTAACGGCGGTGGCAATGAAGGATCGCCGAGAGTGGGTGGATCCCTACTCACGGTGGCGTTTCAAATATTGGTCAACAGTTTACCTACGGAAAAGCTGACGGTAGATTCGGTGGAGACGGTCAATAATCTGATTTCGTGCACCGTCCAGAAGATCAAAGCTGCCCTTCAGTGCGAAAGCTGAAGGGGTAAAATCTCACGTGATTCTGACCCGAGGGCAGTTTTTGTACTAGATTTTTTTTTCATTTTCTTACCAAGCCCTTTTTTCCTTTTCATTTTGTTGAGTTCCTACATGCATGCAAGTCTCTTGCGTATTTAGTTATCTAAGTGTGCAACTCAGTGAGTTCGGGGGGTGTCGAGTCAAGAGCGAACCGCACGTGGTGATGATCGGCTTAATCATGTGGATAGCTCGAGGGAAGGGAGGTGGTTCGGGTATTGACTCGGGTCGACCCTTCGAGATGGCTTAATCGAATCTGTTTTCCAGGTTTGGGGTTTAGTTTTTTCGATTTCATGGTCCTGTCCTACCCATAATGTCATGGAACATACCTGAATTGAGTTGTCACTTTCATTAGGGTTTTTGGCTCTTGGAAGCTTACTAAATTAATATATTAATCTCAAAATTTGTACTAACGTTCAAATTCAATGACTATTAAGTTAATTTGTATATAAAATTTCAAAAAAATATCAGAATCCTGAATTGAGTATTATATTATACAGATTCAACTCAACGACACAAGAGCTCGATAACAATCATACATAGTGTTGATGGCCACTTTGAGATACTATTAAGGGAAAAGAAAGCATCCATAAAAGCTTAACGAAATAGAAGAAACAAGAAGAATAGATGGCTCTACAAGGTAGTTGCGGGTGGTACTATTGTCCAAGCGAAACTTAGGACATTATGAGCAAGGAAGTTAACATCTCCAACATTGAAGTGTAAATCAATGCAACTACAACCAAAGTCAAAGTCAACCAAGTCTTGGAACTTTGCTTTAATAGCACATTTGACGGCGTTTGAGCAAGTGCAACCAACGCGCCACCGATGCAAGTTTGATATCATATGAGAGGTTGGGAGCAAGGCAGAAAGTTGCAGAGGAGGGCATTAAATGCGGGAGCAGAAGCTGTTGGGGGAGAGCGTTTATTCCATTAAATGCAAAGGGTTTGGCTTTGTGTCAAGGAATACGTGGAGAAAGACAATGAAACGGGGCCAAGTTTCTGGAGGGTATTTCTCAAACAAAGAAAGTGGCCTGACAGGAACGCCGTTTCTGGATCATGGGATATGTATGTATTGGCTGGCTTGCCAGCTTTAGCCTCTCTAACTTTTCTGATGGTGATGAATTTGTGGGGTGTAAGCCTAACAGGCTAAGCGTTAAACCCTTTCACGTTAGCACCCAGGAATACGAGTTTGGACGTTTTAGTCGATATGATTGCGGTTCGTCTCGATGCAATAATATCATTGCAGGAACCCCCAATCAGACCCAGCTTTGTCTTTTTTCCAGGCCCGGACGATAAAAACAGGTATAGTTTAACCGCTCTCATTTTTATCTCTGTTGCCTGTTGGAAATGATGTTTGGTTTCAGCCTCCTTGAAGAGGGAAATAAAATGGATTCCCTTCTTCTCTTTAAGATATAAAACCTTCATTCTCCCATGCATGCACGTACACGATGAGGGAGCGTGAGATCACCATTACATGTATACACCTAAGGCGGGCAAGGACGGAGGTAGAAGTCAAGAAAATGAAATGCTACCCGAAACCTATGGTAAATGATGTACGAAATCATCACATGATATTAAATTACCCAATTATTTCACAAGGTCTATTCGAAAGAAGAAATAACAGTTGGCCTTTATGACTTATGAGAGGGGCAGCATTTTTGGACTTTCCATTTCACATGCTTATGGGTTCCACCATATCCCCTTTCAAAACATGATACGCATCAACTTGGGGCAATGGGTGAACCTACTCGATCAATTTATAGTTTCTTAAACTGCACTGACGGGGTCTAGAACCATTCATTTCGGCCCAGTTTCTGCCTGTTTGGTATCTTTAACCATTGGGCTGAGTTGTGGTCCGGTAAGCAATTCTTGTCGTGATGGATGCGGTAAGCATGAGAAAAACTTGACTTAATAATATCAAATTTACAGGCCTAAATAAATAATGGATGATGACCATATTAGGGGCATGAGTGCCATCATGCCTAAAAACAGTAAAACTCATCGCTGTCGACCTAATCAAACGACAAGCACGGCAGTCGGCAGGTATAAACACTTGAACATAAAAAAATACTTAAAAGGAAAATGTTTTGCATGCTCTGGTAGACTGCCGACCATGCATGAATTGATCAAATATCATTGTCACTTTGAAAACAATTAGCTAATTATTGTCTCGTTTTTTCACGACTTGCCGTTCACTTGGTGTTGTTTCTATGGTATTGAAATCCATGGAAGTTTCCCATGACCCATCTCTGTTTTTCAAGGAAACTGAGTTTTTAGAACCAACAAAGACTGGCACCGGCAATCAAGCATGCATCATATTCGTTCAAGGGAAGTTCACCAGAAATAAGAGACAAGGAAACTGGACATTCACCATCCTCACTAATACTACATATATTAATACCACCATTTTTCCCATGCACAAATTGACTATGAAATTTGAACATAATTATTGACGTGACTTGATGATAACGTGACATTTATTAAAAAATAATAATAAAATATTTAAAATATTTGTTGAATACCATGGTTAGAAAAAAAATCTTAAATTTTGACTCAATCCCTTAATCTTATTGAAATAAATAAAAAAAATTTGGAAATTTGTTTTGATCATTGTGTTTAATAAATATTTTAACATAATCCCTTAATCCACAGACGCAGAAGACTCACGGTTCTGTTAGTCAAAACGACCAACGGATTTCAAGGGATAGGATGAATGTACTAAACAATTTCGAGGCCTAAATAAGGTAAAGAGGGGCGAAATTTTAATAAATTTAATGATTATTTTGTAATGATTCAATAAATTGAATGAGCATTTTGTAACAATTCAAAATAATAACCGAGTGTTATATAATTTAAAAGTTCATTGACCAAAAGAATCATTGAAGTATGGTTCAGTGACCTCTGCCGTAGTTTACCCAAAACTTTATCATAGGTATAAAATGTATGCATATTTGTAAAAATTAGGTTCAATTTGATGAAATCTACCTACTCAAAGAATTAGATGGATAGCCACTCCAAATTGGAATCCCAGTAACCACTCCAAGATCTCTCCGTCCATCAATGGGAATCCCCAGCCCAATACCACTAGCCGAAGCAGCTGCAGCCTGGGAAGAACAACCGTGTAAAGCCTCTTTTAATCTCAAACAAATATTAATAATCCCATTCTTCAGCCCCTTAGGATCCCTCAACCGATAACTCAAATACTGCAAGCAAGTCTCCGGCGAATACCCTCCGATGAAATCCGTCACCGGAATCCTAGCAAACCCCACGGGTTTTTCCCCTCCCGAAGAGCCCTTGCAATATTTGACTTGCAAGGTGATGAAGCTTGTTTGCATCGGCATGTCCATCACCAGTTTGTCGTTCCACGAAGGGTAGCTCCCGCCGTATCTGTCGATCTTCGTGGCCTTGTTGTTGAAAGAATCGATCGAAACGATGACGAATGCGTTCTTCTTGACCGGTTTGTTGCCGATCCTAAGGTCTTCTGCTGACAGTATTGTGATCTCCAGAGTGCGAGACTCGGTCTCCATTGCAACGAACAAAAGAGGAATAACAACGAAAGAAAAGCAAAACAGAAATTTGAGAGACGACGGCCGATGGGACTAAAGGATCGTTACAAAGAGTTATATATATATATATATAAACAAACACACATAAAGGAAGTTGACGAGAAAGGCAGTGGAAGAAGAGATGGTGGTTCACGCTAGACTTTTAATATTTTACCCCTTCAGACTATAAAGTAGGGTAAATCAATTCAAATACCACCAACCTTTAAGCTGATTCGTTTATACACCAGCATTTCAGTATTTTTAATTTTAGCACTAACATTTACTTTTAAGTGTAATTACACCACTCTGTCGTTGATGATTTAACGGCACAATAACATAGAAGCTCCGCGGTGACATGATGTTGCTAACGTGGAAGCCTCACCAAAATGAGACCGTTTTGAGATAACTATTTTGATGCTTAAAAAAGCTAAAACAACATAGTTTTGTTTGAAGAGATTTAGTTAAATTTAAGTTTAGTATGATTTGGACTTTAGACCATCAGATACAAAGATTAAAGCTTAGCCACTCAACTAACTTAAGATTTTTGTTATATTCATAAAAATAATATTTCTTTTTCAAAAAACACCTAAAATTTTTAATATTCCCAATTTCCCCAAACCCCTAAAAATGATAGTCTGATTTGGACACGGGGATTTTTGGGTTTTTTTTAGGAATTTTATGATTTTTTAAAAAAATTAATATTATTTATGTCAACAAAATGACGTCCTTTTAGACATCCACGTCAGCAACGTCATGGCACAGAGCTGTCATGTTACCGTGTCATTAAATTATTAACGGCGGAGCGACATAATTGCACTTAAAAGTAAAATATCAGTGCTAAAATTGACAAAATTAAAACGTTGGTGGTATAAACGAGTCAACTCTTAAAGATTGATGATATTTAAATTAGTTTACCCAAAAATGTAATAAGCATTAAATTATCCCATGTGTATATAATAATGGCTAATTCATTCAACCATCCCCAAACAATATATTGAATTGTAAATTAGTCCTTCAACTTCCAAACGTTCTTAAATAAATCTTCAAAGTATCAATATTTGTAAGTTTAGCCATTGATACTAAGGAGGAGCATAGTTAGAATATATTGGTCGCTTTTCATAAAAAAAAGTAAAGGAATTATCTATATAATAGGTAGACATGTATTTAAAATTTAGTGTTAAACGTGATTTATGTAGATTCGAGTTGTTATTTAATATTCAATTCATATTTATATTAATAAAAGGATGTGATTAATACTTTAACGATTCAATTAGAATATTTTAAATTTTAAAACTAATTTAAGGATGTTTGGTGAAATTGATCCACATTTTAATGATAAGCACGGGAGCGTGGCCCGATCGTGGCATGGTTGGAGATATTCAATTTTGGATTGAACTGCGGTCTCAATATTCTATACCCACCGTCGCCGTAAATCAACAACTAATTTAACATTTAATCCTTCAATTTTGCTTTTAATATTTAATATGTAGAATTAATTTTTTTTATTAATATAGAGTAAGTGATATTGAATGCTCACACCTCTGACATCTATGATGTTCGAATTCAGATCTTCAAAAAATAATAATTTTTTTTATCACGGAAACTACTTGATTCATACTCGAATTTAAGATTTGAATCACAAGTAGATGAGATTTAATCTATTAAAGTTTACACTTTTATCATATATTTATAAATATATATTTAAAAAGTAAAATTTACTCATTAATTACTTCTTTTTTTAAAGGAAATTCGTGGAGAAAAACGTAAGTAAACAGTGTTTCAACCATCGTTTCAATTGGAACAAAAACCGGTTCCAGTTCACATTTATACTAATGACAAATCTCTAGTTTGAATTTTCCTTCTTTTAATTCTTTTATTCAAGGTAAACTGACAAGGAAAAACATGTGTTTGTGTATGTAAGTCGGTTTTAATTATTTATTAATACGTGAAAGATCCCGCGTTCTATATATATATATATATATATATATATATATATATTTAAATGTTCTTAATTATTTAATATTATTGCTCATATTCATACATAATGGAGGAGTCATAGTTTGATGTAGGTGGATAAGTACTATCCTGAAATTTGAATTTTTTTTAATTAATTACTTATTTTACAGACGGTGTCCTTGAATTTTTTATTTGTATCCATAAACATATGTGTGTCTACCTTAAAAAAATATTTTTAGATCCGTTACCGTTGGCGTATATTCAAAACATGATTTCGTAATTTTGTTTGATTTGTGTCTGATTTATTTATATTTATAAATTATTTATGGTAAAAGAAGTAGTATAAGAATCAAAATCAAAACAAAATTGGAGCGCAACAAAAATAAAAACTTGGTAAGCAAAGGCTAGCGGTTACACTTTCTTTAATTAGACTTGAGAATTATAAAATCAAAGTAAGAATTAGAATATTATAATCTCAGTAACTTGGGAAGGAACTGCCATTACCACTTTGAAATAAAGTTCTCATTTGATGTCGACAAGTAATGCTAAATATTTTAAAGGGCTTAAATATATAAATGGTATCCAATCTATGTCTATCTTTTTAGTTTAGAGTTTAACGTTTTTTTTCATTCTAATTTGATACATAATGTTTTATTTCGTTACTTAAAATGAGTCCAGCAGTGACGGACCGTTAATTTTGACAGTTAATCCATTAAAAATGCCAACTTGTATATTTTTTATTGTAAAATATATAAATAAACCCTAAATTTTTAAGACGTTATACTTTAGTCACTCTGAAAGTTAAATATAAAGTAACCGGAATTTATCTCAACGACGGATGGAGGAAACGGCGTTGGGAAAATTCAAGGTTCATTAATGGGATTAGGAGGAAACTTGTCAAAAGCTTTATCTTAATTTCAAAAAATCAATTTTATTAATCTAAAATCTTCATTTTATAAAAGTTGTTTGAATTTTAATTAATTATCATACAATTAATTAGAACAAATAATTTTAAAAATCATTGGGTTTTTGATGGACGAACCCAAATAAGATACGGGATTCGAATTTAATAAATTTCAATTCGATCTAATATGATCATATCAAATTAAATTCTTTTAAAATAATATTTATGTTAAATCAAGTTGAATAGATTGAAAAATCGACTCGACTCGTTCCGATCCTGTAATCGGGTACGAGTCAAGTGGCAAAGTTGTGCATATGATCGATCGAGAGTGTACGGAGGGTCATGGATGGAAAACACGTCATTACTTCCGAAACAGGTCCCTCAAACCAACGTGATTTGCACTTTTATTTTTATAAAATTTGTCTTCTTTTTATTAAGTACTGCTTCTAGTAATGCCACCTTTATCACATGTGCTGGAAAAATGTATACACTATATAAGGGTTGTTTGTTATCTATTTTAAATTTCTAATTTAATATTATCAATTATTTTTTTATGTAAATAGAAATCGTCAGTTTTATTAAAAAAATATTTAATATTGTAAAATTATATAAGGATTATGTATAAAAAAAATTAAATATCTGATTGTATCGTTAAAATAAATCACAACAAGAGATTAAATTATTTAAAAAAGATCAATAATCGTAAATCAAATTATTTTAAGATTTTGGTAATTATCTATTTTGATTGTTACAGTGTATAGTTTGCCCTTGATTTAAATGTGTTTTGACGAGGGAACAGCGGAGACTTTAGGCTAACTGGATGAACTAAAAACTTGAGAGAATCTTGGCCCTCTTCCATACATCACCACTCTCTTGTCAGCAGTTTTGGAATACGGGCGTCCACGTGTTACACAACCAGTATTCGTTAATATTATTTGGTCGGCCACCTTATTAGCTAGATTGAGAAACGGTTAATTTTTTTAATATTTAATTATCGATTAATTTAGTTCAGAATTAATTAATTAATCGAATTAATTAAAATTATTAAATATTAAATATATATTTCAAGCTCAAATTTATTAAAAATTAAGATTAAATTATTTTTTAATCACATTATATTCATTAAATTATTAATAATTAATTAAATTATTAATAATTAATTAAATTATAACCTAAATAATTTTAGTTAATTCAGTTAACAGACTGAAATAACTAAACTTTATTTGGTTTGTTAATATTTTCAAAAAAATTCGATTCAATTAATGGTTAAAGAAAAAATTCGATTAATTGTAATTCGATTCAGTCGGATTCAGTCGGTGACCGAATTAACCGTTTGAACACCTCTAGTTTTAAGTCCAACTTTAATAAATTTGATGTTTCTTAATTGATAATAAAAATCTATTATTCAAAACAAGATTTAATTTAATCGAAACTTTATTAAAAGTTAAGTTACATGAATTAATTTATCTCAGTAGTTAAAAGTTAAGTTACGATTCGAACACCAACGATTATAGTAGATTGATTGAATGTTTGTTATCAAATTGTAGAGAGTATATATAACAGATAAAAAAAAAGTTACGGTAATTAAGAGTTTGGTAAGCTCAAGCGTCATGTGAATGAGCTCATTCATTACTCGAATTCAATATGAATATTGAGTATAACTAAGAATTGGATTTCTGCTAACGAAAAAATCGGAACAGACCTTTTAATTTTAGCTTCGCTCTACAGATTTTACAGCATCTGTGGTCTGGAGTTTGGGTGACTTGGTTGGAGATAGAAAAAGCTCCTTTGCATTGTCATTGCCGGATTGTGTTCTAGCTTGAGAGCTTCTTTTCCGAATGATCGATGGTATGTTTTTAAAACTCTTGGCTGCATTTCTCAATTTCGATTCCGGACTCGATGCCGTCCCGGCGTAGCCATCCGTATCAGGAAACTCACCGGTCGTCGTGTAAGTATTCGAATCCTTCGGTCGAAGCGACTCATAGCTTAAGAAACCAACTCTGATATTACAGTTTTCGGGTTCCAGAGCACTACAAGAATGGACTTGGTGGTTTTGAATACTCGGACCATGTGCATGGTCGTTTGAAGAAGACGGTCTAATTAGATCATTTGCAGCATAGAAGTCTATACTTGTTCCATGATTGCCTATATTGATTTGAGAAGCTGCCAGTAGCTCTACTTTCTTCCTCACTGAGCAGTTCCAGAGATTCTTTATTGAATTCTCTGTCCTGTAATGTTGAAAACAAAGGTGGTTGCTCGATTTCTTCCTCTTCAGATATCCATTGGATGGTTTTAAGGACATACCTTCCAAGAAGAAGCTTCGCTATCTTCGCCCACCGGTTCCCATACATTCCATGTTCCCTGATAAGAATCAGCTCTTCCTCTTCGGTCCAAGCACTTTTCTTTATATCTGGATTCAAGTGATTGCACCACCTGGATAAACAATTGGCTTTTACTTCATCTGTATGAAAACAAAACCAAACAGAGCTATTTAAAGCTATATGACTGGGAACCTTTCTCGACATTGCTTGCCGATGCGGCCTGGCAAATCTTTAGCTATTTCAGACCACTTCTTCTTCCCTTGCTTCCCCACAAGCTCAAAGATGATATCATCTTCCTGAGAGACCAGAAACACAAAAGAATGAAGCACTGTCATATATGATCCTAGACAGGCTCGTCTCGAATAAATAAAAAGGCGAAGAGAAGCATTGTTCAATTAACACCTCCTTGCTCCAAGGTCCTTTAACGAGGTCGGGATTAAGAATCTTCTGCCATCGATGTAGGGGCTGAACATTTGTTCTATGGGGAACCAACTCGGCTGCAATATGCAAATGATGTCAACAACGGATGATGCAACAGGACACAATAAGGGATTATGATCTGCCGCACTTCATTCCAGTTCCTTCAATGGAAGTAGAAACATAAAGCAACAGCTAAAATCATTCAAACACCAGCACACATGTACCTATCTTCTTCCAGTTTTTGCCATTGAACCTTTGGATTGCAATGGTCAACATGTTGTCCTGTTTTACAAATGGAAGGAAGATAACTAAACAAAATAAGCATTACTTCAACTAAATCACGAAAGCAGCTCTCAACCTGACGTTGGAGTCAACCTACTACCTTACCTCCCTTCACCCCATTGAGAATAGGGTCAGCTACTTTTTTATTATATATATATATTTAAAATAACTTATAAGCTACCCAATACTGACCTCCTCCTCTGTCCAACCTCCCTTAGTTGATCGTCTAGTGGGACCTGAGTTCCTCCTAAATAAACAGTAGAACTCTAATTTAAAGGATATATATATATATGTATATTATGATGAAAAATTCAGATTCATAATGCTATAGAAAAGAGTTGGAAGGATAAAATAAAAGAAAACCCTTGAACAGAAACTGTCTTTCGAACTGCATTATAAGTTTTATCAGCAATGCTCGTGGCATTATCAGTATCACCTTCCTCCTTAGCTGGTTTCATGCTCTAAAAAAATACTCCAATACCCAAAAAAGTTTTGCTTTTTCTAAAACCCTAATCAAACCTTAACCAGCAAGGCATAGGCACAGATCTTTTTTTTTATTATTAAAAGAACCCTAATGCAGAACTGGAACTTAGATTTTAATTCTAATGGTGTTTTTAGTGGTCAAAAGGGTTTTCTCTTTCAAAGAGAAACAAAATCAAACACTTGGGTTTTTGTTAGTCTCCTTGCTAAAGCTTTTCTTTTCTTTTAAAAATATTAAAATAAAATGAAGAGATGAGCAGATAAATACAAGAACAGAAGGATAAGAAGTAGAGTCCTAAAAGTTTGCTTTTTTTTCCTCTCTTTTTTAATCATAGTTTAGCAGGAACATGAGCTGATGTGTCCCCCATACTTCTGCAGGTTTAAAGATACTGATGCAAACTTCTTTGACGGCTTACATGTGGAACAACGGATCCGCATGATCATGACCGGGATGAACTCCAAACATCAGTTCCAGCTTCCTTAACTTGATCAGAGTCCTGCCATACCGAGACCAGCTAACTCGTTTTGGTGATCACGGAAGAGTTTAAGTAGTTCTCCATAGCCTTTGTTCCAAACCATATTCCCAATGTCGTAAGCCCCACTGACTATTATTTGTGAATCTCTTTTATCTTAACACTCTTGTATATCTGAAGTACAATATCTAATTTGAACATATTTTAAGTGGTGGTTGAATGATAGGCAGTAATAGTCTAGTGCCGAGAGCTTGATGTTGTATGCTATTTGTTCATTCATTGCAAATGATTGTGCAGGAATTTATAAACTTCACGCTGCATTATATTGCTAACTTGGATATCCCAATAAAAAGGCAAGAAAACTTAAGGAATGGTGTTCATACTTCAAACTCTAGCGCAACTCTATTTATTCTTCTAACCGTCCAAGATGAATGACGCAACCTCTTTATTGTTTTTCTTTGGTTTAGGGGTACATTCATAGAATTCCGAAGTGGGATGCTCAATGTATCTCCAATCGGACGAAACTGCAGCCAAGAAGAAAGGGATGAATTCGAGAAGTATGACAAGGTATAAAAAATACAAATCTAAAGGATATGGAATCAGTACTTTTAGGTGCATATGCTTAAACAAACCTAAATACATGAGATTTCAGGTTCAGAATATTCGCCCGGAAATGGTTTCTGTGCTTCGAGAAAAGTTTGCTCACCTGAATTTAACGTTCTCCATCGGAGGGAAAATAAGCTTTGATGTGAGTAATGCACATGGTTCGTGATTAAACGTTTTAAATTACCAAGAATGATGAAAGGAGTCGTCGATTATTTATTGCTTCATTTTGCTTGTAATAGGTTTTCCCCCGGGGCTGGGACAAAACATACCGCTTGAGATATCTTGAAGATTTTCCAGAAATCCACTTCTTTGGGGACAAAACATACAAGGTTGGTTCCATTCCACTTCTTTGGTCCTCCATTCTATATGATTCATAAATTACTTCAGCCTTTATCTTCGACAACGTTAATCAGGGAGGGAATGATCATGAAATTTATGAATCGAACAGAACAGTGGGACACACAGGTGAGTTGCTATCTCGAACTCGAACAATTTACACACAGATCTTCAATGTTCAATGATTTAATATGTTGTGGGCAGGATGATTAACATCATATTTGTTTTGGTCATGAAGTTACAAGTCCTGATGACACAGTGCAGCAGTGCAAAGCACTCTCCCTAAGCAACCCTTGAACGACACCATTTTTCATCTTGATGTTATCTATTTGTGTCACGTATTTTAATAGAGGAATAAGTGCCAAGCCGGAGCTTGCTCAAGTACGTAGTTTTTATATATAGTTCTCGTCAAATTGGTTAAAATTTGCTTATTCAGAACTTGCAGAGACTCTGTGTCACGATTATTCTTTTACTACAAGTTGAGGAAATCGAATTCACTTTTGGACCTTTACCGTATTGTGGTTGCAGCAATTTTTATCTTTTAGTGTATAAATAACATACAATACATCTACATTGTAGCCAAGAGGCAAAGTAAATAATACATAAATTAGAATATAGGCTTTTACCCAAATACACCTTTTTAATTAAAGGGTAAATTACATCATTCCTCACCGAACTTTACTCTCTCTCCTATTTTTCTCACCCAACTTTCAATTTGATCAATTTGCTCACTAAACTTTACAAATTGAATCATTTTGCTCACTCTGCCATTAACTATTTAACGGCGTTATGACGCGACACGGGCATCAAAACGACGTCATGTTGAAAAACTCAAATATACTCCAAAACAATGTCGTTTCAATGAGTAAAATAGGAGAAAGTAAAGTTCAGTGACTCATGGTGTAATTACCATTTTTCCTTCTATTTTTCATTTTTCTCTCTGCCGGCCACCATGTCATTTTCATTCCAGCTAGCATCGACCTCCGAAACGACGTCATTTTGAAAAATTTAAATATACTCCAAAACGACGTCATTTTGAAAAATTTAAATATACTCCAAAACGACATCATTTTGGTGAGTAAAATAAGAGAGTAAAGTTCAGTGACTCATGATGTGATTTACCATTTTTCCTTCTATTTTTCATTTTCTCTCTACTGGCCAGCACGTCATTTTCATTCCGGCCACCATAGATGGTGGCCAATTGATCCCAAATTTCATGGGTCGGTTCTTCTAGACCCCTTGAGTCCGAATCTGATGCTTGTTTCACTAGAAAATGCCCCATAACCCGTGGATTTGGATTGAAATGTTTCAGTTTCCTCACTTTCAATCCCAAATTCGTGGACTTCGGAGTAAGTTCCGACAAAATGGAGGTCAAATTCAGACTCAAGGTGTCGATGCGAAGCGACCCATCCCATTTTAGGACCAAACGACCACCATATAAGACGATCGACGATGGTGGAATCCCGCCACCTTATATTTTTATTTTGTTTTTTAATTATTTTATAATAATAAAAAGGGCACATCATCAACTGTTAGAGAGAACGGTTGAGTGAGCAATATGATTCAATTGTAAAGTTTAATGAGCAAATTAATCAAATTGAAAGTTGGGTGAGAAAAATATGAGAGAGAGTGCAGTTCAATGAGAAACAATATAATTTACCCTTAATTAAATATTGGATTATTATTCATCTTCAATTATTTACTGAATAATATCCATTTATATCAGGTAGGATAAGGATTGTCTAGTGATGGGACAAATATCATCTTTGAGAATTCAACATGAAATTGTTCCTTTCCCGTATATTATTTGGTGACATCTCTTTTCATTTAGACATTATTAACGAAGGATTCATCAAAAAGTTATCAGCCCCTTTAGAAATTATCGCTGAAAAATCTCTGTACAGCTTACAACAAAGGGGAGGCATGTAGTTCTATACAGTTCTTTATTCCCCCTTGTGGGGGGTGGGGGTTAACATATCGCCAAAGTTCCTTCGGTAAGGTTTCCATCTGAAGAATCCGGCGGTTGCGTTTTGGATTTACTCGTGACTCGAGAAAATCCATAACCAAGAGAACTTCCGCTAGCTTGGCATAGCTGTGAAAATGGAAACATGTACGAATTACGGTAAAATGTTTGGTATGAATGCCAACAGAAATGAAGGCGATATAGTGATTTTAGTTTTCTGCTACGAAAAGGAGAGTAGGGTTGTAGGGAGTACCTCTGTTAGCTCCGCAAGATGGGGGACTGCAATTGTGCAATCTCCGATGTGGGCAGTTTAGCCTGCAAAAAGAAACACAGAAGACGCTTTAAGATATCGACAAATAGAAGATTAATGGGTGAAAAACAAATTAAACTCTCCAGCTTTAATCATATTAGTAAGTTGCCATAGCAAGAGTTGCGCAATGCCAAAACAGATCCTTTACTGCCAGCGAAAGCAAAAGGGAAACGAGGATGCTCATAGTACGAAAACAATGCATCATACCTGCGCAAGAACAGCAGCTGCCAACTGTAGACTTGAAAATAACGAAATTTCAGTAGAAGGTATCAGAATATTACAGCCGTAGCCCCAGCCTTTTCCAAATTAAGGCCATGATCAACATCATGAGCACGGACAAATGTTTTTACGTTAGGGAAATACTTGTTCAGAGCCCAAACAGTTCTATAATTAGCACCGGGAGTATCCAACGTTATTGCTGCAGCACATGCTCTTGAAGCACCAACTTTATGAAGGACCTGTTCACCAGTATAAAGGAAGTCAAATAGTGATCTACGAGTTGGGTTATTTCAAACCGATTTTGCTTACCTCTCGACTACCAGCATCTCCAAAATAAACCGGAATGTCCAGGGCACGCCCCATTGCCACCCTATCACTGAAAGTGCAGAACATTAATTTTAGTCTCTTACCATTACCTTATTTCTTAAAAAAAAAGCAAATATTCATTCAAATAAATTTTCTTGTTACCTCCTCACATCAAGAGCAACAAATGGAATTAGGCGTTCTGATAGAAGCTGAGCTATGATCTGAAAACACCCAGAGAAAAAGAGAATGACATTATTACAAACATATGTTCACTATTAACTAATTAGAGAGGAGGTTCATCAGATTAACATTTTCAGAGTAAATTTTCAAATTCAATGGAGTAAATATATAAATACCTGGCCAACACGTCCAAGCCACAAATAATAATATGATCTTGCAAATCATCAGTCTGGAAATAATACAAGTCAGAGACAGATTAGTATGTAATTATCTGTGATCCCATTACTTAAAAAATTGGATGCTTAACATATTGGATGGATATTTACTGCATACAGATACTTCACATTCCCTCCAATATTTAATATCTGATCATAATCAGCCCAAATAACTTTTATTGCAAAATCAATGAAGCTTTATTCCCATATCTATTTGCTACTACCTCAAAATGTAACAAACCATGGAGTTCACTCAAAGAACCATGCGAAGGCCTGCTTTAGTTATTCAAACAAATGAGGGGGTAAATTAAAACTTGCAACCTCAATTTAGACATGTTACCTCACTCTCAACAGGCAATAAACTTCGAACATCCTGCAGCTCAAAACGTGAGGCAATTAATTGGCCTCCGGCAGCAAGCCAAGGTGTGAGGGCCATTGAAATCCCCACAAGAAGGAACAACAATGAGGATAGCTGAGAAGACATTATTCCCTGCCAAGAAAAGCCCGTTAATACTTGCATAAGCATTAAAAAAAAATTCATTATTAGAACTTGGAAGTTGGATTTCATATTTAAAGAACAATGATCTCTACTGATTAATAGCAAAGCATGCCCATTTACCTAAGATATATGATACAATTAATGATATCCCAAAATATTACGGAATAAACCTTACACTGAAAAAAATAAAATAAAACCCAATGGCCCAAAAGTTTAAATAAAAAGTTACCAAATGCAGGATAAACTATTAGATGTGGATGAGAAGATAATCTTGTGACCAACTGGTGTTAGTTAATAGAGAAAGAAACCTGATTAACAGCTTCACCGAAAGCTACAAATGCAAATTCTCCACCTGGAGCCAGAATAAGACCAACCCTTATGGCAGAAATGATTGAAATACCAAAAAGTTTCCCAACAACTGCCACCAATACAGTCTTGCCACCGAGTAAGAGTGCTAACGTCCCCGCAATGACAGGAAAATTTGATAAAAGAAGCTTTGGGTCAATGGACATGCCAACCTGAAAAGTCAATTTGTCAGTAGTTGGATATGCTAGATCATCAAACTATGGCAGTACCAATAACCTAAACCCAAAAAAAGCCAATTAAGCAAGTGTTATCATTCTCCAAACTTGGTAATGTAATGAAATGAAGACTTTATCCAACCAGCTCTCTCAGTTTTCTCCCACTTCCAACTATGAGATAAAATCACCCCCTACTGTTATAGTAAAGAATCTTGGTCATACAACTGTTATATAATATTTACACTAAATGGCCATAAGAAAGGAGCACCAGGTAGCTTTTACAACTGAAGCAAGAATGAAATTCTGTTCATCTAAAACGGAGATGCCAGCAAATAAAATACCAACCGTCATGAAGAAGAGACCCAATAACAAGGAGGTATTGGCTGAGAATATTTCTGCATTTTGATTTTCTGCTATTTGCTTATAGATCGGTCGGAGTAACTGCAAGAAAGAACAAAAGGTATCAACAATCTTAGCGAATTCAGAAAATTGTGGGTAAATTGCTTGAGTCAATACTACCAAAGACTATTAGATGCATTTACTATTTGTATAACAAACCTCTCACAGGCTATCAGTTAACTCCACTCAATGATACTACATTTGTGCAACAAGGTTATATTTGATTACTCTTAGATCCTAATAGACAATTATCAAAGTTTTTCATCAGTCAAATATTAGAAGATAAATTAATTCAAATATTACAGGATAAATTACAATAAAGTAAAACAACAAAAAAATATTGTCCAAACCTGAGCCCTTTATGAATGTCTTAAGATATAAACTTACCAACCGTCCCCCAGCAATAATTGCAGCGATGGCAACTGCTGCCTTAACAGCAGCCAGTCCAAGAGCTTCTGCAATGGCTCTAAAACCAACCTAAAAACCAGAAAAATTACATTACTCAAAGTGCCAATATAAAACAAGTACCGGCAGTGATGACAAGAATATATAGAAGACAACCCAGACAAGGGGAACTTCACTTCTTAACTTGCCTCAGCCATCAAAATTCTTTCATAATTTTCCTAAATATCTCCAGAAGCAAATGTCTATCCAAAATACCTCATCGCATTTCATTAGAACTATTTGTGGAGGCAAACGTCAAATTAGAAAAGAAAAGATTTTGGAAAAGCACATGCTCCCTTAAAGCAAACTGGTGTGCTGCAAAGAAATAAACATAAACAGAAACTAAGAAACCCCAAGGAGATGAAGGAACAGGCAGCCTTCTCTTAATAGAAGCCTTGGAAAATCACTCATCAAAACCCGAGCCTAAAGAAAACATTATGGTTCATTCATCAAAACTTGATCACCAAGTAAACTTTATGGCTTATGCAATTATCAAAACAAAGAATCTAGATATATGTAAATGGCATGAAATAAAAGCAAGACCAATAGAATATTCAAGGAGAAATGAAGATTAAAAAGGAAATAAACATGGATTTTTTAGAATTAGAGCTTACCCCTCCTTTTGATGAATTTGGTGAGATAAGAGGTATGAGTATAAGCAAAACAACAACAGCCAAATCCTGGAAAGGAGATATTGATCAATAAAAACCGTAACCAAAATCATCTAAATGAACTAAATGCAACAGTAGAATTAGAAAGTACAACAAGGGGGATTCCAAACACATCAAGTAGGTATTATTATATTTGTCCTAATTGCTGATATAGTCTGATCATGAATGAAACATTTTGATCACCATGAGAGCAAGATGGCTCAAGTGCATGGACGATTACCATATTGTCCTCAGTAGATAACTAATTTCACCTTTTGTTTACTTCAACAGTAACTATGTCAGTTCAAAATATGAAGATAAGGAATAAGATTTCAACAATAGTAATAAGAAAAACAAAAAGAAAATGACAGAAAATTGTAGAAGCAGAAACACATGTATCGGTTATCATGATGTTCATTTTTATGATAACTGCAGGAAGAACTATTATCACTGACTGCAAAATTCAATTCATAAAAAAATGCCTCCTGAAGTCAATCTCTTTTCTCAAGATCCTAGGACAACCTGAAAAAGTAGGACTGAAAATGTAGCACGTCCATGGCGCGAAGTACTCTCACCTCGCTCCTGTAAAACCTGCAAATGAAGACAATATCAGCTATATGCACATAGAATGGAGCCATGAGATTTCATTATATTCTGTGGTAGATATGTTGTTGTAAAAGAATAAAAAAGACAAAAGTCTGATACAATCAGGTCATAGGCATACTATTTTAAATCTATTAGGTGAATTTGCGAAGTTGCAAGAATCCAAGTTATCTTCTAATTTCCAATGATTTTAAGATGCCACAGAGGATTATAAGAGGTAAACAGATGCATTATATTAAATAAAAATACAATTTGAATATTTTGCAATAGAATGCTTGCTATATTATTTGCCCTTCTTCAGGATGTACAAGAGTAATGGTAATGATGCAATGTCAAAATTAATGACATCTGAAGCAAAATGTACCGATGTTAATTACCTGCAAGACAACAGCAGTTGAAGATAATGCCAGGCCGTTCCCGATCACAATTGCAGCTGGACCAGCCTGCCCAGCAACAAAATGAGCAACCAGACCAACCACAACTGCTGTCACAAGGACCTGTATCACATTAAAGTTAAAATAATTTCTAAAACACGAGTGAATAGCAGAAAATTTAACTTCTCAATCACCTGGGCAGAGCCTAATCCAAAAACATATTTCTTCATGGAACTTAACCTTTCAACAGATAACTGCAAAAGGCAAAAAATAGGAACACATTTGATATCATCTTATAATTATGGAATTCAATATAAAGCTGCAACTATGGATGCAAAAAATAAACTCCACCTCAAGGCCGATATTGAATAGCAAGAAAACAACTCCAAATTCAGCAAATGCTTTGGTCCCATGCACATGACGGATTATGGAAAGACCATAAGGTCCAATCAAGATGCCAGCAGCCAAATATCCAAGAACAGGGCTGCCTAAAATTTTGAGAAATATACAAGTAAAAACAGCATCAAGTACAAAATTCCCAAAGGAGAAAAGAAAAGGGGAAATAATAATAAGGAGTGGAAAAGCAAAAATATAACTGTTTATTCCAGTCTATGAGAAAGCATCATAAAAAGCAAACAGAGAATTCAAACATGAGCTCCAAAAGTCTTCATAAAGGTTCAAAATTGACAAAAAGATCATGCGTAATGTCAACTCAATGCAACACACTGAAATGATCTAATGGATCGAGAGTTAGTCACCTCCAGGAATTTTCTGAAATATAGGTACAAAAATTACACTTGCAAGAAGTAACCACAGCACATCAAAGAGGGAGGCCTCCTCCTCATTCATCTGAGAAATTCAAAGATTGAAATAAGCTTCTGACAAGCTGCTATATGCAGTGCAATTACGATCACAGGAAAGAAATGAAAGATTAATAAATTTTGTAGGATCACTTACCTCCTGATGTGGAAGTAATGCAACTAGTTCTTTTAGTCTTTTAGGAATTTTCTGTATCTGTCGGATGAGAGGCTTTGCATTTGTGGAAACGTCTTCTATACTAGTGGTTATGACATCTGGCTGCTGCATCAGCCGAGCTCTCCTCTCTTCCTGATTAGCATAGAAGGCAACCCTGTGATCAAAGCTGGAAAATCATGTTTCCAAGCATCAAATCTTATAAAAAAGCAACAAAAGACATATACAGAAATTTTACAAAAAGAGTGATATGACTAAATTAGTAACACAATAAGACAATAATATTCAAAAGCATACCCAGCTCCCAAGAGCAGTACTCCTACAACCAATTTAGGAATATGTTTCCTTGCAGACTCCAAAAGACTCAGGGAAACCGATGATGGGGTGAACTCTGTCCCATCATCAGTGAAGGAAAAGAAAGATGCAGGGAAGAAACGTGAAGATTTCTTCAACAATGACTTTGAGGAATTAGGGGGTGAAGTCTCCCTTGTCAGCTCCTTCTGAGATTCTGATTTCTTTGGTTGAACACTTTTTGACTTTTCTGCTTCAATTTCAGCTTCTTTTAGAGAATCTGAACCCAGCATTCCATTTTCATGATCACTCAGATCATCTGTAGGCTCAGCAACCAATGTACTATCACGATTAACCAAAGCATCCCTTTCTCTTTCAACAATAACATCACTAGGACCCCCTAGACTAATCTCTTCCTCGACAACCGTCTCTTCACCCAAAACCTGCACCTGAGCAGCTTCAGCAGTGTCAACAGTCAAATTAGAAAGGGACTTTTCAGCTCTTTGCAGAGCTATTTCTGCATCGTTCACACACTGTTTAGCCTCCAACTCAAAAGCAACAGCTTGTTCAGCTAAAAGCATGATGTTTGCTACATCTTCCTCGGCTTTCAACACATCCATCTGTTCTTTCTCCGCAATAGCATTCAATCTATCTACTTCTTTCTGCAACTCCTCCTTTTTTCTCTGCAAGTGCCTTAACTCTGCTTCACAATTTGCCAGCTTCTCCAGACATTCTATGATCTCATATTGTGCAGCCACTGGTATTCCATTATCTTCGCTAACATTGATTTCCACATCACTCTCCCCAGAACTGTCTGCCGTCACCTGAAGCCTTGCCTCAGGTAATGATAGCGGCATTGTTGCTTTTTGAACAGCCTCTTTAGCAATACACTCGTCATTCACAATATCTTGAATCATATTAAGCATGCTATTAACATCATTCCAAGCATTGGCTACTTCGTCCTTCGAAACTATAGAAGCTTCTGATATTTTTTGAGCCTTTTCCTCAAACATCCTACTGTTAAGGCGTACCACTTCCAGTTCCTTCATTGCCTTCAGCAACAATTCCCTCAACTTATCCAGACTAGGTGTTTCCACTTCACTGTTTCTCTCTTCTCCCGAACTGCTTGATACAGTACCACCAGAACTCCCATCACTACTCTCAGCGAATTCCACATTCCGACCATTCCCATCAGCATAAGCTATCGAATCATTACCTTGACAATGAGACCTAACTCCTCTTAGTTTTGACACATCATGCAAACTGTAAAACAATGATGTACTAGATGTGCTGCACAAATGACTATTGAGTTTCCCCCTGAAAACCAAATTCGAACTTAAACAACCACCATATGCCATACTTTTCCTCATTTTCTTCGGGGACCAATCCTTAGATCCAATCTTGGGACTAAGAACATTGTAACTGAGATTTGTACATTTAAACCTAGGACCTAATGGATTCAGTATCCTATAACTAGTACCTTCTCCACCATGAAAGAACGTAGTCGGAGTCGGACGGTTAAAACTACAAGCAAAATCCATATTTCTAGGCCACACCGATCTTTACTTTCAGCAAGGCATTTCAAGTATTCTCGTCAACCTTTTATCGAACACCTGGAGAAAGAACACAAAGTATTAAAGAATAAACACTAGCAACTCTAGAGCAGCAAATCAGAACATACTGAATAGTAAATACTCATTCAAAGCACGAATACATAATCTAGATAATAAAAGTCGATAAGTGAAAACAAAGAGAGAGCGGACAAACCGATCAGAGAAACGGCGGAAATGTAGGGGAGAGGCGGAGTTTTGGAGGAAAAACTTAAGACCAAAATGAGCAGAAAATGACACGACTGATAAACAAATCAACATGGCCCTTCTTGCTTCTATTTTTTCCCTTTACAATTATTAAATCCACGAGCTTACTTTTACTTTCTCCTTCGTTTCTTAATTTTCTTTCCCTCTATTTCGAAATTACAAAATATCTATGCTTTTTTTCTCCCGTTTGGGAAGTAAGAAAGACAAAGGAAAATATACACGAGGAAATTACATAATTGGTTGACATATTTTTGTTTTGGGAAATTATTAAAAGAGTAAAGTATAGTAATGGTCACTGAATATTTCTGAATATTGCATTTAGATCTCCTAACTTTTAAAACTTACAATATAGTCCTCTAACATTTAGTCCGTTTATAATATGGTCCCCGACGTAACCAGTCGTTTGACGCCGTTACACTACCGTTAGAAGAAGATGATGTGTCAGTCCTCCAACATTTAGTCCGTTTGCAATATGGTCACTGAACTTTTCAGGCGCTTGCATTTAGGTTTCTCAATTTCATTCTAAACCCCAAATTTCAAAATAATTCAATTACATTTTAAACCTCAAATTCTAAAATACTTCAATTTAGGGTTTAGAATATAATTAAAGTATTTTGAAATTTGGGTTTTAGAATGTAATTGAAGTATTTTGAATTTTTTAACATGAATTTGCTATTTGACAGTGTTTACTTCAAATATAAATTTGAGGTTTATTGTATGCACATCTAATGGTTGCCGCACTTTGAACATGAGAAGTTCACCTATCATGTTTATTGCATAAACTGTTGAAATAAAAGTAATGAGGTCAATTTGTTTTGTTCGTAGCTGTCGCACTTTGGTATGACAATCCAATAGGCTTGGATGAAACTTGAGCATGCACATCCAACGGCTGCGAAAATAGTAAAGAGTTTTAGTTCACATGACTACAACATACAACCAAACAATAACTAAAATAAACCAATAATATCAATTAATAACTCATTCAAAAGGAGAACTTCATAAATAAAGGGAAAGAGGTTCAATCATAGTCACTCCAAAAGCTAAAGTGTCAAATGGGTTATTTAAGATAAACATTAGATGTCAAATACAACATTACCAGTTGTAAATGCATTAATGATCTACCCTTATTAAAATGAGTTTTAATATTTTTATTTGGTAGTATTTGTTGGCAGAAAAAAGGGTAAACTATAGACATTAGTCCCCAATCTATTACAGTTTTCCTATTTTAATCATCAAGCTAATTTTTTAGCAAAAGTATCATAAATATTATGTCTTTTTATATTGATCACCTACCGTTAAACATTAATAACGACGTTATGTCGTTATGGTATAAAGTTTTATCATAAATAGTTTATGAGAAGAGAGAAAACAATATGAAAAAAAAGCTATACCATAAGATAGCCATTAATTTTTTAACAGTCTATAACTAAAATAGAGAAAAACATAACATTAATAATGTTTTATTAAAAAAATAATTTGGTGAACAAATTAGAAAATAAATAATAAATTGGTGACTGATCAAGTAGTTTCCAAAAAAAATGGTTCTAGTATTTTGTTTGGTGAATCTATTTATGCCCTTTGGATATTCCAGCTGTTATACCTTATAGGGAGTATTTTGTTTGTGTGTGAGAGCTTTTTCCAAATTATTAAAAAATAATTCAAGCCTTAGTTTATTATTAGTTGGTTGGCTATCACCATATGTTAATCCGAAAATCCCGCCCTGGAACGGTCAAAACCATATTAATGTCTACCGGGAAGGGATTGAAACAAAATGAATCCAAATTTAGGACATGAACACCCTTCCAAAATTTTGGGGACATCCAATCACGTGTCGTTCAATCAGCAGCAACAGGGGGCTTTTTATTTGTTCTTCGTATGGCAGAGGTGAATCGACAAACGGGGCAAGCTGCCATTTCTCTTGTCCCACAGTTCCTCGGATCTGTACCTCGACAATAAAAAACATCTTCCCAGGAGTCCTCGATACAAGAACAAAAAGGAAAAAAGAATGGCCTTCACCGGAACTTTGGACAAGTGCAAGGCTTGTGACAAGACGGTCTACGTGGTGGATTTGATGACTCTTGAAGGAGTCCCTTATCATAAAACATGCTTCAAATGCAGCCATTGCAAGGGAAACCTTCAGGTATCTCTGTGGTTGTTCACATCAACTTGTTCTAAACATGATTTGAATTAACCCTTGATTGATTATATTTCTTGTGCCACTGACAGATGAGCACTTATTCCTGGATGGATGGAGTGCTGTACTGCAAGACTCATTTTGAGCACTGTTCAAGGAATCTGGCAATTTCAGCAAGAATTTTCAATCAGGTGAAACCCCATTGTTATGTTCTTTCATTCTTTGCACTTTATGGCTAAGGCTAACAACATAATCTTGTTCGATGAACACTTTTGCAGGGAAAACTGAGAGAGGTGAATTGTATGTCTTTCTTCCTTTGTGAAATATATTTATATTGTAGTACTACTAGCATCGACCGAGGTGTGTTTAATCTTTCTAATCGAATATTATTATTATTATTACACGAAGTTGTTTGCAATATGTTACAGAATAGGACTCCCAACAAACTGTCATCCATGTTTTCTGGAACACAAGACAAATGTGCGGCTTGTGAGAAGACAGTGTACCCTTTGGAAAAGGTTACCATGGAAGGTGAATGTTACCACAAGACATGTTTCAGGTGCGCCCATGGAGGCTGTCCTCTGACACACTCTTCTTATGCCGCCCTCAATGGTATCCTGTACTGCAAGCATCATTTCGCTCAGCTTTTCATGGTGAAAGGAAACTACAACCATGTTCTTCAAGCAGCTACAAACAGGAGGAACAGCTCATCCGCCTCCGACCTTACTGAAACTCAAGCCATACCAGAGGAAACTGCTGCTTCCAATGAAGATGAATCCAAAGAGGAGTCTGAGGATTAAACAAACACACCACCGGTTCTATATAAATCCCCCCGCCATGATTTTTGAGAGCTTTCGCAATGAACTCTTTTTTGATCGGGTGGCAGACCATCTCATCAAAGATTTGAAATGTTCTTTTTGGATTGGATTGACTTACTTTTTTGCAATTTTATGATACAAACAACATGCATCAATTGGTAATATATACTTTGAATAATTCCCTGTTTTTTTTCTCCCAAATTTGTATACTCAATTTGAAGTAAATGATAAGTACCCTTAATCGGGTTAACACTTGTACTTATTACATGGCATCATACTTCAAGTTCTGCAACATACAAGAATACTCGATTAACATAGAATTAAATAAATAGATAGAAGGAAAACTTTGAGTTCTGCAACATACAAGAATACTCGATTAACATAGAATTAAATAAATAGATAGAAGGAAAACTTTGAGTACATGACAGCACTAGATGCCAAAGGATAGTCAATAGTGTTTTTCATTGTATATCCTGGTTTGCAACATGAAATCACACCCTTACTCTCTATATTATGTAAAATGTTGTACTTTCACCGTCTGCCGTTCTCAGCTGTAACTTTATCATCGATTTCTACTTCCGAGGATGATGCAAATTCTCTTCTTAGATTCTCAACCTTCTGTTTCAATTCCGTGTCATCCAAGGCAGCACAGATACCGTCCTTGATCTCTGTTTGTAATTGTTCCACCTTTGGTGAACTAGAGTCTTTAGCCATCTCTGCCTTCAATTCTTCGATTTTGCCATGAAGACCAACTAAGTCGACTACCCTTTCAATTTCTCCAACAATCTCTTTCTGCACACTTACAATCTTCTCTTGTAGTTCCGGAGCTGCATGTGCGACTTTTCTCTTTGCCACTCCAACAATTTCCAAGTTTGCTGACTTTAAAACTTCAATCAGCTCTTTCTTAGCTTCTACTGCCACTGCCACCAAATCTTCATCGAGTGCATCCCCTTTCGACAAGTTTGCCTGAGCATTTTCCAATTGTTCCAACTTTGCTTTGATCTCAGATGGAATCTTCTCATTAATCTCAGTTTTCAGTTTCTCACCTTTCTCTTTCAGCTCAACAAGTCTGTTAACCATGCTTAGCTTTTCAAGCTTTTGCTTTAAGCCAAGATAGGCCCCTGGTCTTGACAATTTTGCTTAAATTCCTGCATAAGTTTATCTGCCTTCGACTTCAAATTATGATTAAGGGTCTGATTATCGGAGGCCCTGGATAACTCCAACTTAAGTGACTCAAGCTTCTCTTGCAAGCCCATTGAAATAAATGCTCTGGTAACCTCCTTGTCAACATCCTGCTTAAGTTTCTCAATTGCTTGTTCTGTGATAGGATCTGAAGGTAACTTAGCCTCCAAAATATTCTTCTTCAACTTCTCGAGATCTGATTCTATATCAGCAGCATTCAACACGCTGGCATCCGAAGGCTTCATGTTGCGTTTTCTTTCAGGTTCCACTGGCTTGCCTTCTTGGAAACCTCCAATTGACCGAAATTTAAGCATCCGATGACGAAGCAACTCTTCCGTATTCATTTTTGTTAGTTCCTACGTTCAACATCATTGTAAGTTGTCAATGAATTAGAATTAACTCAAGGAAAAGAAAAGGAAATATAGTAATCAAATCAATCCTGCAACTAAACATTGGAAAGGTAGGTCCTTCCAATAGGGCACAAAAGAACTTCAAATGCAAAAGCAGGTCGCTTATTGAAGAAATTATACTACTTCAAACACCATTCTATGGTAGAACATTATGTTATTCAAAGTAAATAGAACAAATTCTGTTTTATTGGAAATAATATCCTCTAGAAAGTTAAAATTAATTTTCCAGGAAAACAATCATTTTCATGGAAGAAATGATGCTTTGATAATAAGACATAAACACATAATTATACTTGAATGCCGCTTTCTTCTTTAGTTGATACACTTAAATGTATATAAAGATATAACCCACTCTAAAATCACTTCAGGACTTCAATATGTAAACTTCTTTCTCGCTTTCTGCACATAGATTTGTTAATATTACTTACATCCATGGCCTCGGTGATTGCAAGTCTAATTTGTAGGGAAGTCCATACTGGATCAGCATGTGCGCCTCCAAGAGGTTCCTATAAATCACAAATAATGAAAGAGTGGACAAAAAAGAACCAGTGTTGTGAAAAACAGCCATTGATATTTTACTCGGTAGGAAGAAGGCTCAAGAGACTGGATAAAACTTTATATGTTCAAGATGCTTACAGGGATTATACCATCAGCAATTTTGCGCTTGTAATGTTCTTGAGCTGTTATCCTCAGTTTTTCAGCTGCCTATACAAGTATGGAACATCATTCCTGACGTAAAAGTGGTTCACGTTTCAACCATCAAATTAAATCACTTACCTTAGGAGCTGCTTGGGAAGATTTCCACAGTATAGCAGCACATGCTTCAGGGCTGATTGAGAATCAGAATCAAAAGAGACATGTATTTCAGATTTCACGTCTAAATAAAACAAGAGTACATGAAAAACCAAAGACCACATTGAAGGTATACTAAATGGCAGTAAATATATCTATTGTCTGTTAAGCTGAATTTGAGAAACAGAAGTCATACAAAAGGACGTAGAAGTACAATAGTTTGACAATAAGCTGATATTTCTGTTGCTATATAAAGATCATTGACCAAAAAAACTAAAAACTCAAATTAACATGTAAAGCACCTTTCGGAACTTGGAAGGATTAATTGTATTTGTATTTGGTTTAATGAAGTTATGCATTAAAATCTTCAGTTAAATTTTTACTTTCCAAGAGATGCTACTGAATAAGAGGGGGAGGAACTAATTCCACCTTGCAACATATAGAACAGAGTTCTCAAGCATAAGCAATTTATTGGGACAAGCAATGGCAAGAGCCCCACCAGAACCACCTTCACCAACAACAACCGTCACAATTGGCACTTTAAGGCCAAACATTGTCCTCAAGTTGTGGGCAATTGCTTCCCCCTGTATAGGGTAAAACACGAAATGGGTTATGTTATTATATGAACTGGGTGTTTCAGAATTCAGAGTATGAAATATCACAATTTCCAATGTGAGAAGATAGTTTGACACACTTGACCAAGTTCCTCTGATTTGAGATCAGCGTAGGCCCCAGGAGTGTCAACCAATGTTATAATAGGAAGACCATGATGATCAGCATACTTCATCATTCTCAAAGCCTTTCGATAGCTGTTTGTAAAAAGAGCTTTCATATGAGTATTTGTTTATGGATCAAATGTAACAGATAAGATTAAAACTACTTTCAGTAGGCTTTTTCAAATATTAGAGACTGATCACTTCTCGGTTACCTGTGCATCTTTCATGAAGTAACATAACATAAGAAAATTCCAGGACAATTCTAATATCAAATAGACATGACATCTCATGCAAGCTGAGCCTTAAAATTACTTGTTCAAATAAAATATCCTTGAAACGTACCCATGGGGAGTTGGCATTGCAAAATTGCGAAAAATGCTCTCCTTTGTATTCCTACCTTTCTGCTGGCCTATGAACATGTAGCTCTTACCATCCATGGTTCCAATACCAGTTACCATGGCTGGATCGTCATAACCGGCACGATCTCCATGGAGTTCCAGGCCCCAGGATGTCAACCAATGTTATAATAGAAGACCATGATGATCAGCATACTTCATCTTCTCAAGCCTTTCGATAGCTGTTTTGTAAAAAGAGCTTTCATATGAGTATTTGTTTATGATCAATGTACAGATAAGATTAAAACTACTTTCAGTAGGCTTTTTCAAATATTAGAGACTGATCACTTCTCGGTTACCTGTGCATCTTTCATGAAGTAACATAACATAAGAAAATTCCAGGACAATTCTAATATCAAATAGACATGACATCTCATGCAAGCTGAGCCTTAAAATTACTTGTTCAAATAAAATATCCTTGAAACGTACCCATGGGGAGTTGGCATTGCAAAATTGCGAAAAATGCTCTCCTTTGTATTCCTACCTTTCTGCTGGCCTATGAACATGTAGCTCTTACCATCCATGGTTCCAATACCAGTTACCATGGCTGGATCGTCATAACCGGCACGATCTCCATGGAGTTCCACCCACTATATGACAGTAAAAAGAGTAAGACTGCAGGGCAAAAACATATCAAAGTTGTGTACCATTGAAATACCTTCTCTGTGATATTTAATATATGATCAAGAGCTGTGGGTCTGTTGGGATGTCGGGCAATGGCCAACCGTTGAATAGGTGTCAAATGTGTGTATAAATCTTTCAGAGCCTGATGTTTAGAACGGATAAAATGTTATGGTTATAGCAATAAGCATTTCAGTGAAAAGTAAATGTGGATTGCAATTTTAGTAGAATATTTAAGCAACCAACAAAGGCCTATGCAAAGATTACTCGGACTGAATCAGCGAACTTCAAACTGTAACAACTGATAAACTAGAAGCCTAGGAAAATGGAACCCATGCCTACATTTTGACAAGAGAAACTGATCGCCTAGCTTCATACAACTTTTACAGAGTATACCAGTCAATCAATATTAAACAAGGATTCTGCTAGTGAGTATCCTTATTGCACCCCTATGCCATATCCTTGTATTAAATGCAATAGATGACAACTTTTTTGATGATTTCCACACTTAGGGTGAAGATATTACTTCATATAGTAGCCTTAAAGAGTGCTCTTTGGGAGTCCATTCACAAAATCCTTAAAACAAGCTGACAAGATGAGAAAAAGAAAACATAAGATTAACCTGTTGATACTTGTTTTCCAAAGCTCCAATTTGATCAGTAAAATCCAGACCGGTTTCATCAGCCATTCTGCATACCTGCACAAAATTGTATTGAGAAAAATAACAAAGTCATTAGAATTAGAAAGACTCGACATCTCAATTTTGTGCTTACGAACACCTAAAACATCATGGCATAAAGAAAGAAAGTGGCTCCATTTTAAGATAAAAAACAAAACAAAATATTGACATGACATAATAAAGCTGAAAACTGTGTCCCTTGTTTCACTCTTCATGAATCCTCACCATGTAGCTTTACAAAAAAGAATGAGTTTTTAAAGAGCATGCACAAAAACATTAAAATGCTTCAAATATCCTGAATAAGTAAACAAATGAATAGGAAACCGATGAAAAGTAACTTACCTCAATAATCTTTTTCTCGAGATCAACCAGTGGCTTCTCAAATGGTAGAGTCACCGGTTTCGGTTTCTCATCCAACGGCTTGAAGTGAGACAGGTAAGTTAAGTGTCCATCTTTGATATTTGGGTCAATATTATCTGGCCAGGGGTAATCATGCTTCTTCCCTTTCTTAACTTTGGCAACAACACTAAACCTTCTCCCATTTTCATTCCTGGAACCTTTTAAAGCTTTTGACCGATGCCAAACTGCTCTTCTAAATGAACTAGAAAGCAATTCACTAGCCAAAAAGTCCTTCCCAAAATATGAGTTTGACCTGAACTCAAACCTTCCATCTTCAACTCCTCTTCCTCTTCCACAATTTCCAGCTACTAATGATATGGTAGCCATCTCAACGATCGCCTAGCTTCATACAAACCCTAAACACTGCTACTGTAACATCAATTTTTAATGTAATAAAGATGCATTCTTCAACAACAACAATGAAAATATAAGAATACTAAAATGTAAGCAAATACAAAGATTCCAACTAAACATATTCTTCAATTTAAGCAATAAAAACTCTAATTAAAATGGGAAAAGAGAAGAAAGGAAAATTACCAGAACGTTGATGAGAAATAAGACGTGTGTGCTTAGATATTAGGGTTTTAGTAAGTTGAGAATGAAGAGAGTCGAGAGCTAACGGTTGAGATATCACTGCTCGAACAACCAAACAACAGAATAAGAATGTTAAAAACTTTATTTTAATCTAAAATTTGATTTAAATAAAATGATCTTGAGATTTAGCGGCGACAAATGGGAAACGGGATAGCGTGTGTTTCAAAGAGTGTTGTAAGGGAAGCGATATGGTTGGTCAGTGTGATACACGTGCTTGAAATGAAGGTGAAGTTTACACTTCCTAGCCACGTTGAGGATAACGATCAACTACCACCAAAATTCGAAGTCCAAACCAAAGGGACCCGCGCTGGAACCGACGTTGTCTCGTGCCATTGGCGCGTCGATTTTTTTTTGGCTTTAGGACATTAATCAATTCCCTTATCCATTTGGTCCAAATATAATCGTAAAACTAAAATTTATGCTCAACTCCTTCGAGAAATCATAAATTATGTTTAAGTCCCTATTAAAAAGATTATTAATCAATATAATTATAAAATTAATCTCATCCTAAAAAAACACACAATAGTCCAAAGAAAAAGAGCAAACAAAGTTAGATAAAAGCATAAAAATTACAGGGACAAAAAAAAAAACTAATAGAAAGATTGAATAATCATTTAGTGGTTTATGATATATACATATTCATTTGCATTGTGAGTCGAAGATTTCCGGTAAAAGGATAACTTTTATTATTATAGTAGATTTAATTTATTAATTTCGTTTCTATTGTATTTTCGCATCAATATATTTATGGAGTTGTTGAATTACATCATTCTATATCATATCTTAACTGAAAACCTTAAATTATAAACCCTAAATCATAATAATATAATACATAAACCATAAAATCATAATCATGTAACATCTAAACCCTAACTCTAAGTCATAATTTATAATTTGGGGGTTAAATTAGGGTAGATTATAGAATGATGCAATTAAACAACTTTGATGATTAAATTAATACGAAAAATACGATAAAAGTAAAAATAATAAATTAAAACTACTACCGGAACAAATGTGACCCTTAAATTAAAAATTTTCACATTAAACTTGAATTTAATTGAACTATAATTTAGTTTTAATGTTTTAAAAATTTTATTTAAAAAAAAAAACAACCCATTCAAATGAAGTTGAAATCTCTCGAATTCAAATTAAACTATCATTCTTATATGTTAGAATTCGACAACATGATAATTATGTAATAACATTTTATTTTTTTTACATTCAATTCATATAATAATTAAAGGTATTTATTTTAATATTTCCACTATTTTAACGAGATATACTATTTATTTATGTTTACATTAATTTCGAAATGTTCCTCTTTTGGACCGTGTATTGACCACATTTATTACACTCACAATCTGAAAAGACTTTGCTTTGCCATACATTAGTCTTCTTTCTACTTCAACATTTACTCCACTCTGTTTCGTCTGCCTTTTATATGTTTTCAAACAGGAAACAGACAAGCAGAACAATCCCAGAAATATATATTTTCCCGGGATCCAAACAAACGAAGTAAAAGTGAATTCTTCAACCAATACGTGCTACATATACATGCATGTTCTAATGTCCCATTGTTTTGCCCTGTACACTATGAACACCTGCAGCAGGAACTCTGTTCAAAACAAACGGCGTAAATTAGTTCCTCTTTTCCCTCATTTTCTCACTAAACAAACAAAAAATAAAATGTGGGTGCGAGCTGAATGCTGATTCATGGTTGTGTAAATCCATGCATGTCATTTTCGTAGCAATTACTCGAGAAAACAAGGTGTCCTCATTAACTCTTCACTGTCTGTACAATTTTTTTGTTGGTCTCAATGATGATTTTCAGCATTCAAGATTATTAGATAATCTAAACTCTGAAGCTCGCATTTAAAGCGTATCTCTTTCTCTCTCTCTCATTGTACCATCTCTTTTGTATGTTAAATGTTTCACTTCACGGCACTTGTCACTCCAAAACTGTAAACTCTCACTCTCTTTACTCTTATTACTGGGAGTTTTCTTGTTAATTTTTGAAGAAATATGAGGCGGACGCCGTGTTGTGACTCGGAAAGCTTGAAGAAAGGGCCTTGGTCTCCTGAAGAAGATGAGATGCTCGTAAATTACATTAACAAACATGGCCATGGAAGCTGGCGTTCTCTTCCTAAGCTTGCAGGTTCCAGTGCCAAAGAAACCCTTTTTTCTTATGATTCTTTCTAATGATCTTTACTAGTGATCATAGGCTTTCATACTAATAATATATTTCAAGGGATTAACTCATGAACTTTCAAGTTCACGGGGCTTCAGATCTGTTAAGGCATCTATTACCATCTGAAATCATGTTTTTGTACTTTATTTTCTGGTTTTTTACCTGTAGGAAATGTTTATACAGTTTCTTGACTGGCAGGTCTTCATCGTAGCGGCAAGAGTTGCAGGCTTCGATGGACGAATTATCTTAGGCCGGACATAAAGCGCAGTCCCTTCACCGTTGAGGAAGAGAACCTTGTCATTCAGCTTCATGGCATCCTTGGAAACAGGCATGTTGCCGTTTCGGAATTCGAAATGGTTAGTTTTTGAGAATGGAAAGGGTTTCATTTCTTTCTTCTTTAATGAATTCCAGGTGGGCTGCCATTGCTTCTCGATTAGCAGGGCGAACCGACAACGAGATCAAGAACCTATGGAACACACACCTGAAGAAACGCCTAATTCGCAATGGTCTTGATCCGAAGACTCACGAGCCAATCACCCCAAGCGATCCAACAACTGCGGCACCTACCTCTCCAGCCACCCGTCATATGGCTCAATGGGAGAGTACTAGACTCGAAGCCGAAGCTCGCCTTTCACAGGAGTCATCGCTCTTCAAATCCAACTCTGATTATTTCCTACGGTTATGGAATTCTGAAGTTGGAGAATCATTTCGAAAGCTGAATAAAAAGAAGATAAATCTATATGTCAAAGCCCCATCTTGCAAACTACTTCATCTGTTACAGTTGACAGTTGCCCCAACATAGCTGAAAGCAATCAAGTTGAGGATATTGAATGCAAGAGATTCAAGTCATGCACCGAGGATCCGATCAATGCATCTAACACATCGTGTTCAAACAAGTCAGATGATTCATCAGATACCGCACTGCAATTTCTGTTGGATTTCCCCATTAACAACGATATGAGTTTCTTGGAAAACACTGATCCTGATAAATATCTTACCTCCCCTTCGAAGGTTACTTGTAGGCATGAACTTTGATCCAGATTCAAGTGCCAAAAACCAGTTGTATGCTAAGGTTACTGCTTATTGGCCTATATTAAACATATACCCGTATTTGATTATCGTTCTCGAATAACATCATCTGTGCACCAAAACGTTAACCAATTCTATCACAATCCATATGAGAAAACCCTCAAACTTGTTCTCAAAGAAACAAAAAAAATGATATTCCTATATCAACACATTCAATTCAATTATAGATAATTCTGATGTTCTTACATTCTGTTCATACATGAAACGACATAGAAACAGACAAGACAGATGATACAGTTGAAAACGGGGGGAGTTACAAAATACAAACAAGAAAAAGTGTGGCAATGAAAACAGTATTAACAGAATTTGCTTTGAGACCGGACCGGAAATTTCGTGACTTTCAGAAGCAGCCGAGGAGCTTTTTCGGTGTGTGTCCAGTTGCGCGGTATTTTGCGGCCATTTCTTCTGCCTTGAGAAGCTCTTCTCCGCGTCTGGCTTCGACCATTGCCTTCTTTTCCTCTGCTTCCTTGTGAAGTAAGGCTGCCTTGTTTTTCATTTTCTCTGCATATTCTGCTTTCTTCTTTTCCAATTGTTCCTGCCAAAGCTTCCACATCTTAGAATTACCAGGATTACGAAAATGTGTACGTATCTAACACTAGTCTGACTGCATGTGTACGTGTATGTTCATCTTTCCCCCTAAGTTTTTACATAAACCGGAATACCTATCTCTAAACGCATATCGAATCGAACACGAATGTCGAATATTCTTCCTTTCATCATCCAAAAAGGACTGGGGAAAAAAACGTACCTCAATTTTTCTCAGGTTTGCTTCCAGAGCTGCTTTCTTGCTGTTCTCCCATGCTACAATAGCAGAGAGCTTTTTCTGGGCCCTGCTCACCAGTTACAGTAAAGTTGATAAGATACATATATATATTTACATGCATGCATGCATACATACATCAATTACATTATAGTTAAGAAAATAGGGTTTTGGGACTTGCTTGTTCTCTGCTTTGGTCTTTTCATTATCTTCCCATGCCCTGATGAATGACAGCCTTTTCTCCTTTTCAACCTCTGCAAGGGCAACGTCTGAAAAAAAAGGGACCAACCTTAGAGCCACAGTGGCCTAAAAAAAGGTTATTTTGGTACCAGAAAGAGAAGTAAACCTCTGTCATGTGAGCCACTCGAAGTTTTCTTTGGTTCTGGCTCCGGGGCTTCTGTCAAAATGAAAAAAAAATACTGTTAGAACACAATAGAAGAATATCTTGAAAATTGGTACATCATTTGAGTTAAACAAAGCTCACTCATTTTTGAATCCATGGAGAGAACCGACGTTGAAGAAAGAGTATAGTAAAACTTGATCTAAAACTATCAGCAAAAACTGGGAAAATCAAAGGTACTTCTATCGATTCATATAAACGTTGGATTTGGAATCTTAAAAGCAAGTAAAGAAGACAGGGTGTAGCACCAGGCGTCAGGTTGTCAAAGCAATGAAATAAAGTTCCCATAATCGTTTATTAAATGCCACATGATAAGCGAATCATGTGGCAACAAATCTTACCCTCAGCCACCACAAGAGCTTTCGATTCTTCAGGTTTTTCCTCCGCTGGCGGTGGAGCTACGGTAGTTTTCTCGGAATCAGCGTCCAGAGCCTCCGCAGCGGGCGCCGGAGGAGGAGCGGCGGGCGTTTCAGCTGCAACTTCCTTCTTCATTTCCTCCGCCATAATTAAGACTACAAGTGTACAGCTTTCGTGATGGATATCTATCGAGTATTCAAAAATCTATGTTGTGAGAACTAGCTTTAATGATGGATTTTTATACCTGCGTAGTTCGTAGTCGTTGATCTGCCGTTATTTTGGATACTAATCTTCATTTACTCGATCCAACGGCTACTCTGTTTCGAAAGAGACAAATATTGTCTGTAATAAGTAGGGAGTGAAATATTTTATGCCGACAGGTAAAGTGGTTAAACTGTGCCACGTATGTCGGCAAGTGAGATTCGACGACCGAGGGTATATTTTAAAACATACACTTTAAGGTAAATTACGCCTTTTCATAGTTCAACTTCGACCCTGTTTTTATTTTGACCACCAAATTCAGAGGAAAACAACTCTAATTTACAATCTTCATCGTCCTATCATATTTAACACCTAAACTATCAGATTTAGTCCGTTTTACTATCTAAATTTTTAATTTTTCAAAATCATATCTATCGTTTAGTTTTCATTTCATTTTAGTAACCCCATTAAAAATTCACACATTTGACACATAAAAAATTAATTTTGGTATATTTTAGTACCTAAACTTTTGACTTTTTTTCAAAAGTTAACGCTTAATTTTGAATGGAGTACTTAAATGAAACAAAAACTAAATTTTTTAACAGCGGAGTACTAAAATGAAAGAAAAAACTAAATTTTAAATATAAATTTAAAAAAATTAAAAGTTTAAGTATTAAAACAGACTAAAATTGATAATTTAAGTAATAAACTCATAATTTAACCTATAATTAGAGACATGGTGATAAAAGGACGGGATTGTTAAAAATGAAATAAAGAAATGTAAAGTTTAATGACTAAAACAGAAATATATCAAATGGAAGTGATGAATTTGGTGTTTACCCCAAACTTAAAGGCAAAACTAACTTGGTGATGATGAGGGTGAAGGGCCCGCCGGTGGTATTGATTGGTTTGACGAGTTGATAGCCCCTTTGGCTTTTTGCGTCGCACCGTTGGGTTGAAAATTACAGACACGTTGAAATGGAGGAGCGGCAACAGAATCCGATGCGTGTGTTGTCAGTTTTCGAGAGGAGCAATATTATCTTTAAAAAATATCATATTTGCTCTTATAGTAGATTCGATTGATCATTTTATTATCAATTTATCAAGTTAAGATTTAAGTTTTAAGGTTTAGAGATTATAAAATTATAAATAGAATGATGATCAAATTAATACGAAAATATGTAGAGATAAAAGTGATAAATTAGGTGCAAGAACAAAAGTTATCTTTTGCATTAAAAAAAAGATGCACAATATTTTATTCCTTTTCGTTTTGTCATTTTGCGTTAAATGAAACGACGACACCCCATGTTGGATTGCCGTGGTGGTGGCCGGGAGGGAGGTGAGCCGTTGGTAGTTAGTGGTGACCAGCCCAGCTGCGTGCGCATGCCATTGGGCCCCTTTCTTACTTAATGTGAATCAAGTGGGACCAATTTGTCTTCCATCATTCTTCTTTCATATTTATCGTCATTGTTAATTCAATGATGAAACAACTTTAATGTATGCTTTAGACATGCACGTTACAACAATTACATGTCTAAAGCTTTGTTTCCTTCATTACCACAGTGTGCGGTTGGCTTAGACTAAATGAACGCAATCAACTGAAATGTTCGACGATGCCCCATTAACTAATTACCAGGCCAGCCCAAGTCCAATCGAATTGGAAGAGTTCACACACAATGATAGTCTAATAAATAAGAGTATGAACGTTTGAATCAACGTCATATGGAGATCGATTACTCCAACATTCCCAAACATTGAATATAGAGGAAGAAACCTAAAGAATATCCAAAGTGGACGAATGAAAAATCAACCATCCCTTAACTGCAATCACAATGATAATCTAATAAATAAGAGTGTGAACGGTTGAAGCAATGTCATATAAAGATCGATTACTCCAACATTCCCAAACATTGAACATAGAGGAAGAAACCTAAATATCTAAAGTGGATGAATGAAAATTCAACCATTCCTTAACTGTAGTCTCAACCGAGACATATGTCTCACAACCAACATAATGTCATATACAAACGAACAAAGAAATCAAACATCAGAAGAAACAAGCAATCAAGAAATTTCATAGAACCACAAATCAAGAAGAAGACTAATGGAAGAAACTTTCATCGAGAACCTAAAAGTATCGATAGTTATGATATCTTTTACTGGACAAAGTTAAACGAAAACATAATTATAAATACATCAAAATACAAATGTAAACTAACAAAATCAAACAACATTACTTTGGTACTAATATTAAAAAATTAATTATAATCTTTTAAAATTTAAAAAGTCATAATTTAAGCTGTATGGTGTACTTTCTCAGTTAACGAAAAATCCCTCAATTGAGCCGAACAACAAACCCAAGCTCGAAAAATCCCTCAATTGAGCCGAACAACAAACCCATGCCCAGCCCAGGTTCAATCAAAGTGAAAGGTATAAAATAGGGAAAGCTTCACACTTCAGTCTCACCATTTCAGTTTTCGGTTGCTTGACTTGCTGCAATGGAGTCCGAGTTGGAAGTTGAAGAAAAACAATGGGGACCCATAGTTGCAGACAAAGTGTTTTCACTCTATAGCTCACTTACAAAGAAGGGGAAGCCTCAGGGACGTGAAGTCTCCGTTTTGGCTGCTTTTCTTCTCTCATCTCCCTCTCAAGGTCAATCTCTAGAACCCTAATATTAGCTTTAAGTTATAATGATCTAAACTCCAAGGTGATGCTCTCATTGCAGCTGTGATAACGAACTCTCCGTTGCTTTAATTTCCGTTGATTTACTTATATTTTTGCAGTTCAGATATGGAAGTGGTTGCATTAGGCACAGGAACGAAATGCATAGGGCGCTCTCGATTAACCCATCGCGGTGACATTGTGAATGATTCCCATGCTGAAATTATTGCTCGCAGGGCTTTGTTAAGGTCCCCTTTTTTTTCATTCCCTCCTATTTTCCTTTTGTCATTGTTTGGATTTGTTTGGTACTAAATGGAATGAAGGGTTTAGGAATTTCTATAAATAGTTAGCTCTTGGACTTGGATTAGGTTTAAGTGAGTCTTAAGATTTTTTTATTTCCCCCCTTTGTGATCGATTCAGGTTCTTATATGGGAAGATTCAACGCCTTAATAACAACTCGAATAAAGAAGAACAAAATGGCACATCAGAGCTGCAAACCGGTTGCCTTGAACACTCGGTTTGCCAGTTGGAATCGGGTGGTTCTGGTGAAATAAAATATAAACTCCGAGCAGGGTGGAAATTTCATTTGTACATATCTCAGATGCCATGTAATTCTTAATAATATCTTTTATTTATCTTCTAATGTTCTACTTCTTGAGTTTTCAGCTTCATACAAAAGTTATAAGCTTTCATATAAAGACTTGGATTTTGAATTTCTACCTCTTGGTTGAGTTTGGTAGGTGGGGATGCTTCACTTAGTTCGGCACCATCTTCAATTAAAGAGCATGGTCAGTCTGTTTTTAAAATTTCTTTGAAATTTTCATGTGGGTTCCTGAAGTGATTTTTGGAAGTGTTAGTTTTAATTGTAGTATGCATGAACCGTGTGCTTTTGATTGCGTTGGTATCATCATTTTCTTTTCCATTGATAATGAATATTCCAGTAAAAAAACAATTATGTTTTATAGAAATGGACTAATTAGAAAATTTATTTTCAGGAGATAGCTCACAACTAATTGGCTTGGTTCAGAGGAAGCCTGGTCGAGGCGATACAACATTGTCAGTTAGCTGCTCTGACAAAATAGCTCGTTGGAATGTTGTTGGAGTTCAAGGTTCATCATTTGCCATGAAGTAATCGCACAATAATGCATTCATGCAATGGCCTGGAATCTGGACAATTAGGTGTTGTAGTTTATACAATGCACACAAACACAGAACGTGTTTACTGTTACACGTGTAATCTATGATCATTTGCATGTTACATGCTTCGTTTCTATTATCATCAATGTGGAACCATGTATAACCATGCACCATATATGTTTTCCTTTTCATTTTGACATTTTACTGACCTTTTGGATTTCCTGATTCCATTTAGTGAACTGCTTTGCACTGGTGTTGTGTCTTTGGATATTAAAAATTTCTGTCTTATCTTAGGGGCTCTGCTTTCATACTTTCTTCAACCTGTTTACCTCCATTCTATTACTGTCGGAAGATCCCCTTATGTTTCTGAGGATATTTGGCTGGTGAAACAATTGAAAAGATCCTTGTATGATCGGGTCATACCATTTTCAAATGAGCTTGTAAAGCCTTTTCAAGTTAACAAGGTTTGTAAAGTTTACGTGCATATTAATCCTATATAAAACAGGTGGGTTTTGACAACGATTACTTTAATACTGTCTGAGCAGCCAATATTTTGCGCTGCACCAGTACCCCCAAAGGAGTTTCAGCATTCTGAGACAGCTCAAGCCACCTTAACTTGCGGGTATTCACATTGGTGTACCCAACTATAGCGGTAGGTATTGTTATGTCTTTTTTTTATATGATTTATACATCAATTTTCAGGTATTCAATATGTTGGAATAAGTCTGGTCTGCATGAAGTTGTTCTTGGAACTACTGGTCGAAAGCAAGGCACGTCCTCTAAAGGGGCAGTTTATCCATCTACTGAATCATTGTTGTGCAAGTAAGCGACAAACCATATCAGAACAAAAAAATTAATGTCCTTGTCCTGTTCTTATTAGAAAATCTCCCCTTAGGAAGTGGATTTTGGAAACTTTCTTGTCACTAAGGGATGAATGCAAAACCGAATGCTCATTCAGTGAGGTCTCTTATCGAGAATTCAAGGTAATGATTCTGGATACTTGTGGACTTATTTTATGGAATTTCATCCTTGAGCTGCTGCATTTTGATACGGTTTGCAAATATGAAGCTGGTGATAGACGTTAGCCGCATGCTTTTTGAGCGAACTGCTGCACTATACATGTGATTGCTTTTTGTTGTTTCTTTGTGAACTCTTTTGCCTTGATTATAGTTTACCACCGATGAATAGAAATTATACTCCTTAAGGTCTATTCTAATGTTGGAATAATGCGTATTATTGTGTCGTTTTCATGGAGTAATGATTACCGTATTTGCTGATTGATATGGTCTATTATCTGCAGGACAGGGCCGAAGAATATACCTTAGCTTCCAAAGTTTTCAAGGGGAGACCTCCTTTTCAGAATTGGCTAACAAAACCCTTAAACTTGGAGAATTTCTCAATGATCGGTAATGAGGTATGCAGTTTACCACTGTATACGTTATAGTCTCAGAGATGCAGGTGAGTGTTCTTTTTATAAACTTGAATATGATGCTTATGATATTGACCTTAATTAATTTCCTTTTCCAATAGGGCAACCATCCCTCCTCCAAGTCATGTGACTTTCCAGGGTGATCAATTGGTTAATTGGTTCAAGCGAGTCCATAGAATTGGATATGGAAGAGAATACATGCCCCGATCAGAGCCGTCAGATATTTATGTTTTGTCGTAATTGTTGCTAACCCTTTTTCATCCAAGCTGTCGATGGATTTCGTTTAGATCAGTTGTTAAACTATTTGCAGATTATTCTATGAATTCTATGTCATAAATCAACATTTTATGCAATACAGACAAGAAATTACCCTATGATAATAAGCATTGCACTGAATAGTTTAGGACCGCACTCGCTGATATAATAAATAAACCACAGTTTATTTTAGATTCTTTATGAGAAAAAAAGCAGATACTGTTCCCTTATTCTGAAGATACTAAGTGTATCCATTTGCATATTCATCATTGGGGGCATCTGACTGTTAATTTGTATACGTTTTAGACGATTTTGCCGTCCAAACAGACAAAAGACAACATTAATGCATGAATCATAGGCAAATATGAGAAGGACGAAAGGGTTAATCAAGCATCAGACCAGTATATCTCCATTTCACGACGTTTCTCTCCATACACTCCTAAGGCATCCCAAACTGCATCCGAGGCATCAACGATGTCGTTCTTACAAGGAGGCTGGTAATCGTGGTCGGTATCACATCCCATCCCATCGTCAAGTCACATTCATCGACTACCTTAGCCTTGACGGTTTTCCCGTTACCATGTATGTTGATATAATTCATACGCCGTTCTTTCTTGTTAAACCATCCCGTCGACAGTGCCACAATCAATTCTGTATCGTTATGATACTGGTTATCACATTCGCATCGCCCACCACCATCCTCACCCAGACCGAATCCGTTGAGAGAGAGGGTTGCCTTGGTGTGACCCGAAACCTGGGGCGAACACATAGGTATAGTAAAGCTTGCGGTCTTGACAACAATCAGAATCATTGCCTTCGTTGCATTTCCCTGGTGGAGGCCTTTTCCCTCTTAGCTTGCCGCTGGGCTTGCAAGAACCTGCTTCAACCATGAAACAGTCTGTAATAACTAAAATAAAGCAAGTAAAGAGAAAAACAGTGGACAAAGCATTCCTATTCATCTTCATTTTGTGTGTTAAATCTTGGCTTGGTGCCTAGAACGTGAAGATGTGGGTTTATATAGGAATCAGCCCTTACAATTTTAAAGTCCCTTCTTCCAGAAATTCCTTAATTTTATCGCAAGAATCTGCTTAACGTGTCGTAAAAGGTCAAAAACCGTCACATAGGTGGGAATCAGAACAAGGTCAAAATACCAATAAATCGTCGTTTTACAGAGTAATATATGCTTATAAAAAACCACCTCAGCTTTTACTGAGTATTATAAATTGCAGAGCCGTTGCTTCCCAGCAATAGCATCCTATCCCGTCTCAATATTTTAATTACTTAACGTAGACACTCAAGGCAATCAACACGCCAATTTAATGGCAAAACCTGTAGACTTGTTAGTTGTTTGTTGAACGCTAGTAACAAGGCCTGCTTTCTTGTAGTCTTGCATCTGTTTTCAACTTGATACATGTGAATAAGATAGATTAGAATCTGCATGTCGATATATATACATATATAAATGCCTAGGTTGATTGGGGAGAATAATCTATTGGTTCGAATCAAGAGTTGAAAATTTGATTAATCTGACTAATATCATATTTCAACTGATTAATTGATCACCGCTATAAAATTAATGTCCTAATAGAAAAAATCTCAAAGTTGAAAATGAATATGGCAAAACGAGACGTTAGCACTGACAAGACAAAATAAAATATAATGAACAAATGAACAACCTCGTCCCCAAGCACAAGACTACGGCAATAACGCACAATATTATCCTTATTTTGTTCTCTATCACTCGATAAAGGAATAATGAACACTATAAGTCTATTGGTATTTCCCACTCAATGTGCGGTAGTGTTTTAAGCAGTACCAACACATATTATTATATCCTCTACTAGTCCTATGAGAAGTCGATTATGCAAACTAACTCCTCGAGAGGCATAGCCATATAAAACCACTCCTTGGAATAAAAATCTCTCATTTTAACTTACATTAGTGGTTAAAAGAATCGTTGTTGTTTCTAGAGCTTATGAGTTCAAATACCAACTACTGCTCTACAGCTTGATTAAGCGTTCATTGTCAAACGGTAAGTAATAACCTTAATTTCTATTGTGAAAAGAATAACACTTAAAGACTAGAGAATCATATTATTTTTTTTATGTTAATTTGAACTATAAAAAACACAAAGCTTATAGATTTAAGTAATTTTTTTTATTTAACGATTTATTATTCTTCTTGATCTGAGAGGACAGATCTTGGTAGACTGAATTGCACATCATGTCTGATATTTTTCGTAAAAAAATATCTTTATTCTAAAATAACATTATACTTGAAAAACATATGATCCAAAGAATCAATCAGAGTCGGACCAGTAGACGTCTATTTCGCCCAAATCGCTCTCAGGAACACCAAGAGTCTTCCATATCGCTTTCGAGGCGTCAATGATGTTGTAAGGACAAGGAGCACATCCCCGTGTAGAGTCACATTCACCGACAACCTTAGCCCTCACACTCTTTCCATTACCATGGATTTTCATATACTTCTTACCCCTCTTTTGGTGGTTAAACCACCCGGTCGAAAGCGCCACAATAGTGTCGTCATCAGAGTGGTATTTACCGTCACATTCCGACGGTCCGCCACCGTCCCCGCCTTCCTCGAACTGTTAATCATCAATGTCGCCTTCGTATGGTTCGACACCGGTGGCGAACATTTGTAGATCGGGTAGGACTTCCCGTTACTGCATGTTATCTTGCCTCTGGGTATGCATGCGTTTTTTCCTTGTATCCTGCCATTGGTTCTGCCAATGAAGCAAGCGAGGACTAAAACAAAGCAAATAAAAGGAATAATTGCAGGAAAAAACCCCTTGCTCTTCATCTTCAATGTCTTCTTGGTGCCAACAACACGAAGACGTGGAGTATATATATAAATCGGCCCTCTCAATTCTAAAGCCTGGTTTTTTCCAGAAATTTCCATGGTTTCATCGCAAGTATCGCTCGGAGCAGCACGATGTGTTACAAAAGGTTAAATTTCGTTACATTTTACATAGCTTTGGGATCAAAACACGGTTAAATACAAAGATTAAATCTCACACTTGATTCAAATATAAAGGGGGTGGCATATTTTTTTTAAATATACTCGTGGCTCTGAATTTAACGTGTTGAACAATATGCAAGTAACAAGGATACTATCTTGTTTCTAGATTGAGCTTGTAATATTTTAAATTTTGGTAAAAATATAATACAAGTCACTTAATTATGTGTTTGATCATAAATGAATGCTTTTTTAAAGGATAAATTACACCGTTCCTCACTGAACTATATTGTCTCTCCTAATTTCCTCTCCCAACTTTCAATTTGATCAATTTGCTCATTGCACTTTACAATTGAATTATTTTGCTCACTTTTCTCTCTAACAACGGATGATGTGATATTTATTATTATTTAATATAAAATAATTAAAAAAAATAGAAGGTGCCCATGCCATCGTCGGTCGTCGTAGATGGTGGTCGTTCGGTCCTAAAATGTGATGGGTCGCTTCGCCTCGATACCTTGAGTCCAAATTCGACATCCATTTTGACGGAACTTGCTCCGAAGTCCACGAATTTGAGATTGAAAATGAGGAAACCGAAACATTTCAGTCCAAATTCACATGTTTTGGAACATTTTCCGGTGAAACAACCACTAAATTCGAACTTAGGGAGTTGAGACGAATCGAACCATGAATTTTGGGACCGAACGGTCACCCTCTATGGCGGTCGACGGTGGCCGGAATGAAAATGACATGGTGGCTGGCGGAGAGAAAATGAAGAGAAGGAAAAAGGGTAAATTACACCATGAGTCACTGAACTTTACTCTCTCTCCTATTTTACTCATTGAAATGACTTCATTTTAGAGTAAATTTGAGTTTTTCAAAACGACGTCGTTTTGATGCAGGTGCCACGTCATAACGCCATTAAATAATTAACGACAGAGTGAGCAAATTAATCAAATTGAAAGTTGGGTGAGGAAAATAGGAGAGAGAGTAAAGTTCAGTGAGGAACAATAGAGTAAAGTACAATGAGGAACAATGTAATTTACCCTTTTTAAATCATAAACATATCACTCAATTCATATATTTCTTTACAAGCATAAATATTAGTGTAAATAGTAATATGTCATACTAGTTTGGGTAAATTACGTATTTAGTACCTCAATTATTAGTTTTGATTCCTTTTAGTACTTAAACTTTTATTTTTTCAAAATCATACCTAAAGTTTAGTTTTTATTTCATTTTAGTATCCATTTTCAAAATTTAACATCAAATTTTGAAAAAAAAAATAAAGTTTAGGTACTAAAACAGACAAAAAATGATAGTTTAGGTACTAAACGCGTTAAGTTTTAACGACAGGGTACTAAAATGAAATGAAAACTAAACGTTAGGTATTGTTTTGAAAAAGTTGAAAGTTTAGGCACTAAAACGAATAAAAACTGATAGTTTAGGTACTAAATGCATATTTTACCCTAATAGTTTTAGTCCTTAAAACTTATACAATCTATCAAATTAGTCCTATTTCAAATCAATTCAATAATTTTAACCCCTCATATTTAAAAATTGTCATTTTGTTCCAAGAAAAGTTATACTAATTTTTTATATAATAATTTATTGTTGCTTTATAGCAAAAAGCGGTTATCCAATTATTGATTAGATCTGATAAATTCGCTTCACTTGACAACATCGTAAAAAAGATTAAACTGGTGAAATTTGCTTCACTTGACAATGATGTGTGCAAGTAGGCATAAAAGCTGCAACATTACCAGTCCCATGCACCATTTCGACCAGCACCATCCGAACAACAGAAATGACCCCGAAAGCAAGATTGTGCTCCTCTCTCAAGCTTTGAAAACCACGGAGGAGAACAGGATGACCAGTGAGATTTGAAACATGTTCATCTTGGATTTCAATGGAGGAAATTGTTAAAACGATCTTACAAATTTGAGTAGAGAGTATTGAAGTTGAAGCCTATTAAAGGAAATATGCAGTTTCAGTTCAGTACCAGAATTTGTTAAAGGAAATGTGTTGGGATAGCTAGTGTTTTCCAATGGGTGGTGATGATACACAATTCCTCATTAAACTTAGCCCTCACACTTCTTCCATCACCATAGATGTTAATACACTTCAAACACCTTAGCCCTCATGAAATTATTAGAGGAAAGAATCATCCGCGCATTAGATCAATGTCGACATGGGAATTGTTGCGTACATCGATCGATCGTGGACCAGGCCACACACCTGCCGAAAATGATGGAGTAGGATTTTGAGTTGGTGAAATGCCAGGCGGTGCTGCTTGATCATCAACACTCTGATTATCGATGTCCTTTAGTTCGTCTTGGCCTCTGCCTTTCTTGTTCTTTGTCTTGGAACCACCCCAAAGAAAACTTCCCTCTGTCACCTGATTCATTCAAGTTCAGTAATGGTCCATCATTATATTTTAACAGACATAAACAGTTTGAGCAGCATGCCTTACAAAAACTAGCATTAACCAATTAGAACTGGCATGGCAACCGAAAGGCTACCTGAACTGGGCTGGCGGCGATAAGCATCCCACCAACACCTCCGCGGATGACATGGCCATCAGGATTGGCAAGGGACACACTAAGACTGTCGGTTCGATTGCTTGAGCCACTGTCGCTGGTCAAGAGGTACGAGCCTGACAAGCATAATATCTCGAAACGCCCCTAAGGAAATCAAAATGGACACTATATGCATTAACTTAAGAATTTCAGAATAAATTAGCAGCCAGAATATGGTTATTGAGTGCTCAAACCTCGTATGTGACGGTACCAGTTAGAGTAGAGACATCCTCATTGGCTGACAAAATGAATATTGCTCTCGGCCCTTACTGTGAAAATGACATTAATTTTGTTGCAATATCCTACAAGAAAAATTCAAGCCTTAGTTTTCAGAGAGAAACAGGGTACAACTAGGCCTAATATTTCTCTCTATTGACTCCTAATATCTAGTATATTTTAGAGGGTAGGAACCAGATAGTGATAAATAAAAGAAAACTGCATACTTCTCTGGTTGCAACGGTGATGACGTGCGGCGTAAATACCATCCATGCCGAACCAGAGAGTCATACACCTACCTAGCAAAACAAGTGGACATATTGGCAACATTAAACACAGAGCAAGAACAGAACAGGCAAAACATTAGGACACCAACAATTTACATTCCAGCATTAACATTAGGACACAAGGGAAGCAAGTTGTTGCTTCCTTCCGGTACCCAGTGGCCGCCCTCTTCCTCGTTTCTGGCTCGCTGTTATCATCCCAGGATGAGTCGCTGATGCAGCAGGAGTCAATGCCAATGAAACAGTCCCATCCGGTCCATACTTCCGGGGCCTTCCTTGCTTCCGTTTCACGGTCTCACTAGGAGGCACAGCTGAAGGTGTGCCTAGATCGACACTGTGAGGGGTCGTAACTGCCGGTGAAGACTACACAGGTGAGGTCGATCCCACGGTAGTGGCACTGATACACGTTATTGTACATTTGATCTAGGTAATATATGAATGCCTGGTGATCCGTGTATTCCGGATCCCCAACCAGTTATCTCTCTTTGTTGAATATTATATGATCCAGACCCTGGTAATGCCATAGCATCCTTTCGATCCATGCATCTTCCTCGAATAAAATGTACTTGAATGTGCTTTCAAGTCAGCTTACAAGCTTATTTTAAGTAACTAAAACGATAGTTTGATACAAAATGGTTAAGTGGAGCTCCAAATTGTAAGAAGTCGATGAAGAACTTGTTTCCAGGTTCATATTCCAAGAAACCAAAACTCAGAACACAGATCAAAGAGATAACCTTTTAATGTTACAAACGAATCATCTTTCACGGTAAAATCACCAGCCAAAGAGAACAATTTACACACGTAGTTATTTGAGAAAAATACAAAAGCTGAAGTCATGCCATAAAACAAAAAATAAAGTAGAGCTGAGTTAAAAGAACAGCTACAACTTCCTTAAAACACCAAGCAGAATAAAAGACCCAGGAAAGAGGAAGTAACTTACATTAGTGAACTGAGGTTAAAGTTGCAGCCTTTAGAAAGTAAGAAGCTTTGAAGAAAATGGGGGCCTTTTTGAAAGAGAGAAAGTTAAGTAGTCTCAGTAAAGAGATTAAGGGGATCTAAAGAGACCGGGGATTACTGAAAAGAAGCTATTGTTGTGTGAAGCTTTTTCTCTTTCTTTCCTTAACCTCTCTCTCCCCCCTTCTTCACTTCACCATGATAAAATCTGTTTATCGTTCGTTTCTTCGTTGTTGATCCTCGTTTTGTCTGAAAGTTTTCATCTTTATACTTATCTTGGAAAGGTTCTCTCCATCATCTTCTTCCGTGACAAATAATTGAGTGGAATTGGCGACGATGCTTTTGTCTTCATTTTGCGTCACCCATGTGTACAAAATTGATTTTGCTTTGTCAAAGGCAACAAAAAAAAATTATGATACGTTAGTTTGTGCGTTTAAATGGAAGTTTTCATCACCAACAGTTATTTTGATGAAAATATTTGATTCTTGTGAACAAAATGAAAGCATTTTAAAAGTTAAGTGATTATTAGTGTAGTTTACCCCATTTATATACACTGTTATTGGTTAATCCGACGTGGCAAATTTTTATTGAAGGGAAACAAACAAACGAGGAATTATTTTAAGTTCCCGATTTATCATATTATTTATAGTGAATCATAATTTTAAAATAACTCTCTACTCTTTATTTACATATAGAAAAAAAAAGATTCACTAAAAAAATAAGATAAAAAATGTTATAATTAAAATTACGAATGACGTAATAAGTTTGGTCTATCTAATAATTTTTCATATGAGACACGAGTGAACAATTTAAAGATGACAAATAGGCGTGATGAGACAGGGCGGGGGGAGGCAGGTGCAAGTACAGGTACATGTACCCCTTCCCATCTCCATATTCATCTAATATATGTGTATTCGTCATCTACTAACCACTCACGATGGATAAAATTTTTAAATCCATACCGCTTATGTGAGTATATTCTAAAATCTACTCTCACTACCCAACTAGTTAACCGCCACCTTTCTCGTACTCACTTATACACGTTCATACCCACCTGTTAGTAACCTCACAGATTATATAAGGAATAATCTTCAATTCTAAAAATATTATATCTTAATTTAAATTATAAAAATTATATCTTATTGTCGCAACCGTCTTTCAGTTGGGCCCCCAGAATTGGGCTTCGACTTAGGTAAATGGATTGGAGTCGCCACCGATCATTTATTTAAAGATAAATGGGTTGATCGGATACCCTATTTCTTACCTGATCTGCGTCTTACCAGAAATATGTCGGGCTCGGGAGTCGGTTACGGTCAAGGAAGGATTAGCACCCTTGAACCGCCCTTTCGGTACTACGTAATTTCCAGTTGTCTTAATTAAGAAAAATAACAAGTTAAATTAAAAGATAAAATAATGATCCAAAATTACTTACCTTTGACGAATTTACAAATATACCCTTTAAAAGTCAAAATATGGATTAGAAGAGATGAATAAATGATAAATAAAGTAAAACAAATAAAAGCATATATATATAAGTAAAATAATAATAATAAATAAAAGAAAATCAAAAGTAATATACATATATATACATGCAAAATAGGAAATATAAATATATATATATATAATAACACTAATAAAAAAACATATATACATATATAATAAAATTAATAGAAAGTAATATGCATATATAACAAGAATAATAAAGTAGGAAAAAAATGATTTAGGGGGGAGAATTAAATATTTTAAAAAAATGAACACGCCTCGGGGGTAGATCTAGGTTCGAAACTTCGAAATTCCACCCTTTTTTAGTCATCGGCGCAACCCACGTTTTGGGTTATTCGAACCAAATCTCAAGAAAAATAACGTGCACATGCGAGAAATGAACGAACCAATGTAAAAAAAGATGCTACCTTTTATTTCCTTTTCGAATCGTTTACAACAACTTTACCTTTGTATTTTCCGTGCTTTCCTCTGTGTTTTGTGTGTAAATCGTCTGTTACAATGGTGAGTTACAATGGCTATTTATAGTGCTTGTGGATCCTATCTTTAGGAGTTTAAATCATAGTAGAACTCTATCCTATTTTTAGGAGTTTGAATCATAGCAAAATGTTATCCTATTTTTAGGAGTTTGAATCCTAAAATTCTATCCTATTTTTAGGAGTTTGAATCCTAGTAGGACGAAAATGTGTGTTGACAGCTGCCCCTCTTTGCCCATAGTCGTATAACGGGGATAGGGCAAAGATTAAAAGACACACTTTTCGTTCGGTTGAGTTGAAAATTGACTCTGATGTTTCAATAACTCCCTGTCGAATTGAGTTACGGATGACTCCTCCATCGTGAAGTCGAGTTCATCTTGAAATGATATGAAATTAAAGCCGTAGTTCGGAATTTGAATCAGCACGTGGCTTCCCGTTACCCTTCGGTCTTCTTCTCGGTTTAAAGACCTTGGATCGGAATCGAACTCAGAAATCTTCATTGACAGATAGCTTTGACTTAAGCTATGCTGTTTGAAAATGGTTGCTTGTCACTAAGGCATGGCTAACCCAGGTCCTCTTCTCGACTTGAAAACCTCGACTGCAACCGGAAAGTAGTGTGATTGATGTGTCATCGAGCTGAATGGAGTCGAACTCGACAATTTTGATGGCAGATAATCTTTCTTTGAGTTGGATAGCCTTCGTCGTGAAGTTGAAATCCAAGTAAGTAGCATTGTTCCAAGTCCAATATCCTCCGTCGTGAAGTTGAAATTGGCTCTGGAACCGGGAAATTGTTTGTTGACAACCAGCCGTCCCTTCGTTGTGAAGTTGAACTTGTGTTGCCTCGAGTCCAATATCCTTCGTTGTGAAGTTGAAATTGAATCTGAATGAAATTTTGTTGACAAGCAGCGGTCCCTTCGTCGTGAAGTTGAACTTGCGTTGTCTGGAGTCCAATATCTTTCGTTGTAAAGTTGAAATTGGCTCTGGGATTGGGAAGTTGTTGTTGACAAACAGCGGTCCCTTCGTCGTGAAGTTGAACTTGCATTGTCTGGAGTCCAATATCCTTCGCTGTGAAGTTGAAATTGGCTCTGAATGAAATTTTGTTGACAAGCAGCGGTCCCTTCGTCGTGAAGTTGAACTTGCGTTGTCTGGAGTCCAATATCCTTCGTTGTGAAGTTGAAATTGGCTCTGAGATTGGAAAGTTGTTGTTGACAAGCAGCGGTCCCTTCGTCGTGAAGTTGAACTTGCATTGTCTGGAGTCCAATATCCTTCGCTGTGAAGTTGAAATTGGCTCTGAATGAAATTTTGTTGACAAGCAGCGGTCCCTTCGTCGTGAAGTTGAACTTGCGTCGTCTGGAGTCCAATATCCTTCGTTGTGAAGTTGAAATTGGCTCTGAGACTGGAAAGTTGTTGTTGACAAGCAGCGGTCCCTTCGTCGTGAAGTTGAACTTGCATTGTCTGGAGTCCAATATCCTTCGTTGTGAAGTTGAAATTGGCTCTGAGATTGGGAAGTTGTTGTTGACAACCAGCGGTCCCTTCGTCGTGAAGTTGAACTTGCGTTGTCTGGAGTCCAATATCCTTCGCTGTGAAGTTGAAATTGGCTCTGAAATTGGGAAAATTGTTTATTGACAACCAGCGGTCCCTTCGTCGTGAAGTTGAACTTGCGTTGTCTGGAGTCCAATATCCTTCGTTGTGAAGTTGAAATTGGCTCTGAAATTGAGAAGTTGTTTGTTGACAACCAGCCGTCCCTTCGTTGTGAAGTTGAACTTGTGTTGTCTCGAGTGCCACGATATCCTCCGTCGTGGAGTTGAAATCGCGGATGGCCCCTTTGTTGTGAAGTTGAGCCTTGACTTGAATATCCTTCGTCGTGAAGTTGAAATCCAAGTATTGTATGTTGCGGGTGGACACAATTCCCTTCGCCGTGAAGTTGAAACCTTGGAGACCCCTTTATTATGAAGTTTAGCTTCGAGCTAGATATCCTTCGTCGTGAAGTTGAAATCCACTCTCGAGCAAATTGTGTCGCTTTGAGTGCAATATCCTTCGCCGCGAAGTTGAAATTGACTCTAGCTAAAACCTGAAAAAGTTATGCATATATGTGATGCTATGGATGCAATTCTCTTAGGTGTGCCTAAAATGCATATGCAACATATGTTATCTTGGGGCTCTGGAGAGAAATCTCGATCTCCAGTTGCCTGTCTGGAATCTTGATTCTTGAATCTTCAAATTTTGATCCCTGATCTTGAATTCTTCAAATGTTCAAATCTGATGTGTACATTCTATTTTTGATTTGAGAAATGCTTCTCGACCATCTCAAGTATGTGCATGAGCTGAGTGTAACAGTTCAGATGATGCTTCAAAAGAAGTTGTCTTGAAAGAGATAGAATTCGTTTCAAGGGAAACGATCTCAAAGATATCTGTTGTTTCATGAGAAACGGTCTCAAGGGAAACAAAATTATTTTTTAAGGGAAATAAATTTGAAGATTTTGTGTTTCAAGAGTAACTGTCTCAAGGGAGACAAAATTTATTTTAGGGGAAATAAATTCAAAGGTTTCGTTTCAAGGGAAACTGTCTCAAGATAGACGAAAATTGTTTCAAGAGAAACTGTCTCAAGAGAGACAAAACTTAGTTCCACAAGAAACTGTCTCAAGGGAGACGGAATTTGTTTCAAAGAAAACATATTCAAATATTTTGTTTCAAGGGAAACTGTCTCAAGAGAGACAAAATTTATTTCAAGGGAAACTGTCTCAAGATAGACGAAATTTGTTTCAAGAGAAACTGTCTCAAGAGAGACAAAATATGTTTCAAGGGAAACTGTCTCAAGAGAGACAAAACTCTTCTAGTGAAAACGGTCTCAAGCGAGACAAATCTTGTTTTAAGAAAAACAATCATGAGTGAAATAAATCTTCTTTCGAGTAAAACAGTCCCAAGTGAGACAAAGTCTGTTTTAAAAAAGCAATCTCAAGTGAGATAATCATCTGCATTAAATGAGACTGTCTCAAGCGAGACAGAATTTATATTGGAAATGTCGAATCTGAAAATGAATATCGATCTTTCTGTCTGTCGAGTTGGTTGAAGTGTAGTTTCTTGCTGCTGAGCTAAACAACCGACATCAATCTGTAAAGGTGCTTTTGAATCGAGTATCCTTCGTCTTGAAGTCAAACTTGACTCTAAAGCTGTAAAAATTATGTACGTGGAAAGAAAATGATAGATATGATGCTCTAAAATGTATGCATAAGATGCATGTAACAAGAATTGGTTATATTTTATCTCCTGAAAAAGGTCTGATAATTTGCATTAGGATGTTGAATCCCCAAAGATGCCCCAATATCAAAAAATGCCCCAATATTTGATGTTGAATCTTCAAAGATGCCCCAAATGTTCCTCATTTCTTGCTTCATCATTGATTCTGAGCACGAACTTTATGTCTAAGAGTCACATGTCATTTACCAAGATCCACTCTAGAGAGGCTGTCTTGTTTGAAAAAAAATGTTTTTCTTTCTCTTTTATTTTCAAAGTTCTGAAAATATCAATTAAAAGAGTTTTGAAAGATGTTTGATCCAAAGTTTTGAAAATATTGTCACTTTCACGGTTTTACAATTGAGACAAATCATAAAACTAGAGTTCATCGGATATCAAAGAATTAATTACAATGTTAATCCTTCAATAAATTATAGCTATTTGACATGTGCCAAGATCAAAGCTATTTTTGGGAAATGGTCAAGCAAAGAAAGGATAAAAAGTCTCAGGTTATTGTGTTTGGTCAAAGGTTTGGCATTTTTGTTCATTTGATGCTAAATGGTTTGACATTTGATGCTCAAAGGTTTGATGGGGTAGCTTGCATGCTCATCTACTAGAAGTGTTCTCCGACTCCCAGCTTTTATGGTCACACTCGGATTGTGTGATGCCTTATCGAGGAATTTGTGTGATCGCCTCAGTTGCACAATTTTTATATTCGAGCCGCCTTTTCAGGTTTTCAACTCGAACACTCCTTTGGTTTCAAGACGTTATTCAGGATTTACGTCTTGAACCCCCCTTTGTTATTTTTCTCTATCATACATTAATTACATTGTTTTTTTGCAAACAAAGATTAATCCTGATGGGCGGGATGAAATCTGAAGATAGTATCTTCTGTTTAGAAATCCATGTATGATTAGAAGGGACTTTTAAGTCACGTAATGTAGGCCAAGGCTCATGGTTATGAAAGAAAAGGATAAATAGGCCCAAACAAGTGTTTCAGGGTGTTGAACCAAGGATCAATTCATTCTGATGCCTTCAATCCTGTCTTGCTCAATTTGGATCTGCTCATATGTGTTTCTCTGGATTTTCTCTGGATGTTCCATGATCTTCGAGTGAAGTGATTCAGAGATTCGGGAATGATTGTGCTTGATCAATCTCATAGTTTGAAGCTTGATGTGCCATTTGTCTTTAGGGAATCTTTGCATGTGCTTTTTGTCCCTTTTTCTTTTTGATTTTTGCTCTTTTTTTCTTTTGTTCTTGTTTCTCTTTTTCTTTGTTTTTTTTTTTTGCTTTTTTGCTTCTTTTCTTTTTTGTTCTTGATTGGATCTTCGCACTTGCCATTTGGTCCACCTTTTGGTGTCTCCTTTTGATTGATGTCTTCACTCATGTGAGCAGATTTCTTCCACCTTGCCCCCCAATGTGGAGGGTGATCCTTGGTTAGGGTTGAATCAGAAGAAAAATACTACAGGCTCAAAAGGGGACACAAGGGATATATATTTTCTCCTGTTGTAAAGGGATAAAGAAAGAAAGCCGTTCATCATTTCATACATGGAAGTCCTCACAGAAGAGGTATCCCCAGGGGGATAGATTTTCAGGATTAATTTCATTCACATGAAAATAGTGTAGTTAATGCGTGATAGAATTATTTCGAATGAATTGTTTTTTTGCTCCTTGCTCCCAACATATCTCAATGTTCAGGCTCCCGGCGAGATGCCCCAAATTGTGTCTTAGAAGAATGCTCATGTTCAAATGAACAACTCAATGCCTTGGGTATTAAAATGTCAATTTTGAGTCTAATGGTGTGACTTTATTTGACTCAAAGAAAGGTATGGGTGTATCAAAAAGATAAAGACAATGTTCAAGAATTTCAAAGGGAAGTTATGTCAAAATTTGGTCTTTTTGGTAATGATCAAGGTATTTCATTTTGGGGTTTGAGACATGATAAGAAAGGTCTAATCTTGTCATATGTCAAAAATCTATAATTCTTGAAGAGTTAAAAGAATCCTTAATTCATTTAATATTCGAAGAACTAAAGATTAAAATTTGTTCAATTGCTCCACCTTAGAAAGTAGCATAAATTCAATCGTTTAAAAGATGTGTTCAAACAAAACAATCCTATAAGTACAAATGGTATATGACATGCCCCCTTCTTCGGCAAGCGCCTTATAGTTTTCAGAAGAATTTTTGGGAATCCTTATGTGGCAACAGCTTCAACATCGTAGCCCTTAGGAGATGGGTACTCTTTTCTAAGATCATCCTGGCAGGCTTAGTCCTACAATCAGCTGATTCAGCTCCCCCTGTACTGATTTCAGTTTTTCTTTAATTGTTAAAATCTTGCTTTCATGTGGTGTAATGTGGTTAAGACCACTTCATCGAATCCTCTATGACTTAATTTCATGTTTATGAAAATGCTTAAAAATGTAGATGAAGATGCAAAAATGCAAGAATGCATGAAATGTTCGAGGCATTGATCCAAGAAATGTGCCTGTTATTATGAATAATCCTTATTGGGGACAAAAATGTTTTATCTTTTAAGAGACAAAAATATCCTGACAGCTTCTGACATGTTGACTAGTCTTATGCTTTCGTCTTTCACCGGTTGAATAACCTGTCGAACCGCTCCAGCCTCTCTGGATGAACCGTGAAAATGTTGAGTTATTTTTCGTATTGGTCCAAGAAGTCTCGAATGATCGCATCTCGAGCACCTACTTTTGTTGAGCCTGTTCCCAACGAATTCGTCATTGGAGCCCTTAATTGATAGGAACTATGTGAAGTTCAATAATCTGTTTCTTGAATTCGCCAGCAATGGTCTCCAATTTCAGCTATCATTTTGCCATTGTCGTGTTCAAAGGGACTTCCAAGATACATAACCTTCATCCTGCCCCTGCAACCTCTTCCAGTCAGTTCTTCAAAGATAAGCTTTCATTGTGCTTGATGTAGACCCGGTTCATTCTGAGTCCTTTATAATGCAGCAGAGTGATATACTCTTCAATTGTGGGCACCACGTCTTCTGGATTGAATGTGACACATAGTCGCCTTGTAGACTATCCTTTGTATTTTCATCTCTTGTATTACAACACCTTTGTTCATGGATTCAGATTATTCGAGTTTTAACAAACACGTTTTAGTGGATCAATACCTCTTTTAAATGATGCAAGTGATGAAAATAAAAGAAAAGAAAAGAAAGATGAAAAGAGTTAGTGAGGTGAAAAATAAAAAACGATCATGAAAATGAAAAATCCTACCCCACATGATATCTACCCCACATGCTTATTATTCCTACCCGGACATGATCTCTATCCCGCATGCTAATCTCAAACAAATCCTAATCGCATATTTGTCTAGTTCGCATGCTTTGAACATAAAGTAAGGCAGGAAATAAAATCAAAGCAGCCTAAGGTTTGGAATGAGGTTTTGAGGTGGGCTCTAATTCTCCATCATCTCCCGGTTTAGGTTCTAAAAAAATGGTACCCGAGTTCTCCTTGCCGGTGCCCCCTTGGGTTTGCCAGACCCTTAGTCCTAAACCCATCACAGGCTTGTATGGACTAAGTTAAACTCGAGAGGACACATTCCCTTATGCCCGCACGGTGAATAAATTCACACGAAGACATAAGGTATATGAATCCCGAAGGCTACTTGCTAGGCCCGCACGGTGAATAAATTCACACGAAGGCGTCGCTTTCACCCCCACTTAAAATAGGGTTTGGAGCTCGGGTATAGAGCCTTAGATGAAAAAAAACTTTGAAGGCTGAAATCATGAGAAAACGATTAGTCCAACTATTTACTCGAAAATATAATCAAAAGTGAGTAAAAAGGATCGAAATATTACCTTAAAATTTAAACTTACCCTTTTCGTTAAAAAGACAACTGGAAATTACCTTAGCCTGACTCACTTACCTGTGTCCCCAGCGGAGTCGCCAAGCTGTCGCAACCGTCTTTCAGTTGGGCCCCCAGAATTGGGCTTCGACTTAGGTAAATGGATTGGAGTCGCCACCGATCATTTATTTAAAGATAAATGGGTTGATCGATACCCTATTTCTTACCTGATCTGCGTCTTACCAGAAATATGTCGGGCTCGGGAGTCGGTTACGGTCAAGGAAGGATTAGCACCCTTGAACCGCCCTTTCGGTACTACGTAATTTCCAGTTGTCTTAATTAAGAAAAATAACAAGTTAAATTAAAAGATAAAATAATGATCCAAAATTACTTACCTTTGACGAATTTACAAATATACCCTTTAAAAGTCAAAATATGGATTAGAAGAGATGAATAAATGATAATAAAGTAAATAAAATAAATAAAAGAAAATCATATATATATACATGCAAAATAAAATATATATATATATATATATATATATATATATAATAACACTAATAAAAAACATATATACATATAATAAAATTAATAGAAAGTAATATGCATATATAACAAGAATAATAAAGTAGGAAAAAAATGATTTAGGGGGGAGAATTAAATATTTTAAAAAAATGAACACGCCTCGGGGGTAGATCTAGGTTCGAAACTTCGAAATTCCACCCTTTTTTAGTCATCGGCGCAACCCACGTTTTGGGTTATTCGAACCAAATCTCAAGAAAAATAACGTGCACATGCGAGAAATGAACGAACCAATGTAAAAAAAGATGCTACCTTTTATTTCCTTTTCGAATCGTTTACAACAACTTTACCTTTGTATTTTCCGTGCTTTCCTCTGTGTTTTGTGTGTAAATCGTCTGTTACAATGGTGAGTTACAATGGCTATTTATAGTGCTTGTGGATCCTATCTTTAGGAGTTTAAATCATAGTAGAACTCTATCCTATTTTTAGGAGTTTGAATCATAGCAAAATGTTATCCTATTTTTAGGAGTTTGAATCCTAAAATTCTATCCTATTTTTAGGAGTTTGAATCCTAGTAGGACGAAAATGTGTGTTGACACTTATAAAATCTTAAAATTACGTAATAATCTCTAAAATTATATTTAAATTTATAATATTCTAAAATTTATATTATAAGTAGATAATGGGCGAACGGATGTGAATAAGAAGGATGCGAGGCGAGTAAATTTTCAAACTCGTCACATATCTATTACTTGTACTTATCCCGTCCTAATTAAAGTGAGTGAGGTATAAAATTTATGAAATTGTACCCGTATGTGGTCCACGATATCCGTTCATTAAATTTTGTGAAAATAAAAGCCATCTGTCTCACCTCTACGCGCCTCGATCGTAGTCTCCTACAACCTGCATTCCATCTTTTTGTCTGCACTTTTCCCTCCTCTTTTATTATTACTATTTTGTTTTTTTTTAAATCATTTTCCACTTTAAACTGAATAGGAAAAAAACTAATTAAAATAAATATGAAAAATATATAGAAAAGGAGGAAGGGGCGCGTGAAAGACAGACGCGATGTACACAGGGAGAAAAGGAAGGGGATTGTTTGCATGTGACCTGTCCTTGTTTCCCACCAAAGGCAAAGACTAGCCACTAGCCACTAGCCAGGCTATTGATTTATGAAATTTCACCTAACCAGAAGACAATTGTCAAAAAGGAAGCATATGAAATTCAAAATATAAAATTTATTGTTTAAGTCAAAATCATTTTATAGGATCAGGTGCACATGTCCAATTTATAAGCATCTCTTCCATGAGTAATAAAATATTTCTTACAATACCGCTTTTTCTTTGGTCGGAAATCATCAAACGACCTCTAGTGTTTTGGGCATTAAGTGGGCTTTTCGAACATAGAAGACCCACGATCGGCAAATGAAAAATATTGAACTGTTATCTACTTTTGGGCCGTTTTCCAACGTGTCATTGTCTTATTTAATATCTTTCATTTTATTTTAAATTTTATATATTAAAAAATAAAATCCATATATTTTACATTTTTGGATAAAAAAACATTTTTATATATTATCCAAAGAAAGCTGCTAAAACAACGCAACACCAAATCTCCAATATTTCAATCAACACAGCACCTACTCAAATCAAATCAGTACTCATATTAAACAAAACTTCTGTTACAACCCTCAGCTTTTTAAGAATCCTTTGTTATATTTTATTTTATGTAATTAAATAATTAGTAACATATCAAATATTTTTATTATTCTTAATTTGGTGAATGACCGAAAGAAGAACGATCGAGAGTGTTCTTTTTCTTAAACAAATTTAAATATATTCTATATTTTAAATATTTTTTTATATTTTTTATTATAACGCGAGTTCATCCTAATTAATATTTTACAAATTCACATTCTAAAATATTATAAATTTATTTTAATATAAAATCTTACATTTATCCTTATTTTTTAATATATGAATACAAAAAATTCTGAAAAGCTTGAGTTGTATCCTAGAAATAATTTCCTCCTTTTAGTGTCCAGAAACCAATTTAATGTTGAACTAGTTGACTGGGCAAAGGGAAACCGCGTCGCTTGGACAGCTTTCCTTCCATTAAATTAAGGGTTAATCCCATAAACTATATTCAATACTTTCTCAAATGGTAAGCCAGCTTATAAATTTCAAAATATTTATATTATTATTTTTTAAAATTCATTTTTCAACACACTAAATCTAAATAATTTATGTTAAACAATAGATCAATTTAAAATATATTATGTTAACCCCAAACTAATCAAATAACACGGGCTCATTCGATCTCCATCCAGCATCTATGTCCAAGTAAGATAACCAGACGGTGAAAATTTACATTTTTTGAATTTTTTTATAAAATAAATATTGTTTTTTTATTTTAAATTAAATTTAAAAGCAATCATATAATAGTTTTTCCACTGCCATAATTATTCCAACATACCTGTTAATAAAGAAGTCGCTTAAATTAATAAACAGAAGAGGAGATTCATGGCATGTCGGTAAATTATTATTATTAAATAAAAAGCCCAAAAAGTATTTCATGAGTTTCCTGTTCATGTCTTCCCATCTCATCTCCATATTTTTATCAATCAACATTCTCAGATTTTATTCGCTCTAGCGATATTTATCGGATCGAGATGATATAGAGAAGTAGAAATAAAAGGAATCCGAAATACGTGATTTGATTTTGATTTGAAGCGAGTGGGGACGAGAAGAAGATGCGGTGAATCATCTTGTAGAAGTGTAAGTTTTGATTTGATCTGAACAAGGATTTTATCCGATTGCTTCAAGGATAAAAATCGGAAGGAAAGTGCCCGCTGAAACTGAGTTGACTCGGGGGAAAAAGAAGACGAACCGCTTTCTTTGGTATGTTTAATTTAACTTATTCTCTCCTTAATCGATTGCTCGTTTTATCATTTATTACTCCTATTTTTGGAAAGTTGGTATCGAGTTATTTATCGTATTTAATAGGAATTTATCATTTTTTCCTAATTTTAAATGTCCTGCAAATTTATCACTTCTTCTATTATTTTTGTTGGCAGCCATAAAGTAGAGAATACGGCTCCATTTCAGCTTTTAGTTTAATTGTTCAACGCTTGAAATTTAACGACTTAATTTGTTTTTTGGGCTTTGAAGTGATTGAAATGGGGTGTCAATGCTCTAAGCTAATGCCATGTTGCTGGGATTCACAGTTCCAAGCGGCAGTGTTAGAAGCCCCTGATGTTGGTGGGTATTATTACTATTGAATTTTCTTTGGCAGTTTTTTTATTCGTGGATGATGTGAATCAGAATGATTAGTTAAAATGTTTGAACTTGTTGTAGAGAATGAACAGAGTGGCGAGGTTGATGAGTTGCCTGCGTTTAGGGAATTCACATTGGAGCAACTCAAGAATGCAACATCTGGATTTGCAGTCGAGAATATTGTTTCTGAGCATGGGGAGAAGGCTCCTAATGTTGTTTATAGAGGAAAGTTAGAGAATCATAGGAGAATTGCTGTTAAACGTTTCAATAGAATGGCTTGGCCTGATTCACGACAATTTATGGTAAATAACTAACCAAAGTTTGCACTTAGCTAAAGCTTTGCTTTCATTTTTTTTCCTGTGATTGTAACTTGAGCTATTTCATTATGCATCTATAGGAGGAAGCAAGATCAGTTGGTCAGCTACGCAACAATAGATTGGCGAATTTGCTTGGCTGTTGTTGTGAAGGTGATGAAAGGTTGCTTGTGGCAGAGTACATGCCCAACGAGACACTCGCAAAACACCTTTTTCATTGTAAGGCTTGTAATCCTTGTGTTTGTAAGTTTATAGCTACGTCTTGTAAATGGCTCTTAACATTACTTCTAATTTCACCAGTCATAATTGTTTCGCAGTATCTGCCGGGAAAATGCTTCCATCTAAACAAAAATATTATTTTTTAAGTAGATATTTAGTTATTCAATTGTTAGGGTGATCAAACTTTTGCTGTATAGACAAATGGGTTTTGAAATTATGTTTCCTGGTCCCAAAATGTAAGTGTCTGGAATAATCTTTTTACTTCCTTGAATCAGGGGAATCACAACCAATGAAATGGGCCATGCGATTAAGGGTTGTAATCTATCTTGCACAAGCATTAGAATACTGCACGAACAAAGGGCGTGCATTATACCATGATCTCAATGCTTACAGAGTTCTGTTTGATGAGGTAATATTTTCTTATCTTGCTTTCTGATCATTTTCTATTGGTAAATTTTGTAGGATCCCACGATTTATATATATTTGAATTCTTGCAGGACGGAAATCCGAGACTTTCAACCTTTGGCTTGATGAAAAACAGTAGAGATGGAAAAAGTTACAGTACAAATTTGGCATTTACTCCTCCAGAATATTTGAGGACTGGTATTTACAATATGGATAATTTTACAGTATGCATTCTACTTTATTTTATTGGATACTGGTGAATTATGTTCTAGCTATGTCTCCATATTCAGCATGAAAACTGGATCTACATTGTGATAATGTTCCTTCTATATAAAAAAAAACATTGTGATAATGTTCCATCATAACTTTTTAGTGTTAATTGAGATGCCAAACTTGCCTGCACATTTATCTGGCACTAACTTTTGTACTTGATACATTCTAATCAAGAACTTATTTCAAGTGCCTTACCTTTGTTATGTAGGAAGAGTAACACCAGAAAGTGTAATATATAGCTTTGGCACTCTCCTGCTTGATCTTCTCAGTGGAAAACATATCCCTCCCAGCCATGTAAGTTACTTGTTTTTTGAATATAACCATTGGGTTTGTTTCGTTTCTCATTTGAACACAATAGTAGTCTGTTCACAATGTGGTTGTCATGACATCGACATCTTAAAGACTTTTTAAATCTTGATTGCTAATGCCCAAGCAATTTCTGCCAGGCACTTGACCTAATACGAGACAGAAATCTTCAGATGTTGACTGATTCCTGCTTGGAAGGGCAATTTTCTGATAATGATGGAACCGAGCTAGTTCGCTTGGCTTCTAGGTGTTTGCAATATGAACCAAGAGAGCGGCCAAATCCTAAATCTTTAGTTGCTGCTTTGACATCTCTTCAGAAGGAAACTGAGGCAAGTTGTTTTTCCTTTTTCCTGCGAAGTGGCAGTATATTTACATTTTATGTGAATCAGATTGTTAGCAATAACATTGGTGTTCATTAAGGAATCTTCTTTTCATGGAGGTCCATGCACTTCTGAGAAAAAAGGGAAAAAGGGACAGGAGTTCACTGAGTTCTAGTTTCCTTTCCTGTGTAGGTTCCTTCGCATGTACTAATGGGCATTCCAAACAATGCTTCCTTCACTCCCCTATCTCCAGTTGGAGAGGCTTGCTCAAGAGGGGACTTGACTGCTATACATGAGATTTTAGAGAATCTTGGCTACAAAGATGACGAGGGAGTGGTGAATGAGGTTTGTGTTAGTGTGCCTTATACTCTCTTTTTTTCCTCCTATCACACTTTTAATTGTAATAGCAGTTTCTTGTTTGCTACATTGTAGGTTATAATCAAATTTCCAATTTTTCTTTTATATTTGCTTCAATCTAAATTTCAAAAATTGCAAATAATCAGGAATCCATTGTTTGGTTTCTGTCTAACATGCAAAGTACTTGCTGTCCATTGTTTCTGAAACATTTCTTGTGTTCTCCTGCAGCTCTCCTTCCAAATGTGGACTGGCCAAATGCAGGAAACTTTGAACTCAAAGAAGAAGGGGGATGCTGCTTTCAGGCAGAAAGATTTTAAAGAAGCTATTGAGTTCTACACTCAGGTTAAGTTGTTAATGATATTTTCAGTCAATTTAAAGAACATTAGTTGCAACTTCATAATATTATCTATGCTAGCTTTCCTTCGAATATTCTTGTGCAGATTCCACAAACTCTATTTGTCGATGGCATGCTTCTTTTCCATTTTCCACTAACTCGATATGTTATATACATATTTTGAAGAATACATTGGTTATACACTGCTGGTGAAGTTTTCAGTTTTGGGGCTGGAATTGTTTCTAGGTATTCGTAGAAATCCACTGACAGTTTCTTTATAAATTCACAGTTTATCGATGGCGGTACCATGGTTTCCCCAACTATTTTCGCACGGCGTAGTTTGTGTTATCTCATTAACGACATGCCACAAGAAGCCCTGAATGATGCGATGCAAGCCCAAGTGATCTCCCCAGTATGGCACATTGCTTCTTATCTTCAGGCTACTGCACTTGCTGCTCTCGGGATGGAGAACGAGTGTCAAATAGCACTAAAGGAGGGCGCCACTCTTGAAGCCAAGAGAAGCTCAGTGGCTGGGAAAAAGTAAACAGCACCATGCGGATAGTGAGTCTCCTAATCGCAGTGCTTTGTTTGTGATGATGAAAACCTGACATCGATCTAGGGAGTCTGCAAAGACCGTGCGATCAAGTGTTCACTCATTCTGTAATTCAACCATAGAAAAACAGTCGTTTTCCCTGGTAATGGCAAGTGAAAGTGTAGTCATTGATTTCTTTGCCTTTTATTTCTTTTTATTGTGTTATTTTCCCTTTATGAGTGTATGTGCGAGTTCTTTCATTCTTTGTTGGGTTTGATCAGTTGTGCTCGTTTATGTAACAAATTCTTCCGTCACATTGATTTGGTAACCGAGAAACATTTGGTAATTTGATCTAAAATTTATGTTAATTTCCCCCCAACTTATGCTGATAAACTATTTTCTTAACTTATACAAGAGTATGTATTGTACATCGTTAGAGTTTTGTGATTCAAATTATGTTTTAGTTTTATACTAATCTAGTATCCTTAGATACAAGGCCGGAGTCAAGATTTAATCTTAACATAGGTTGGATTTCTAACTATCTTCGAAGATCTATCTTCCAAAGGTGAAGCATCAAGAGGTATATCGATTGAAGTTTTAGTTATTATATTTTTCGAAGGTTAACCGCTTTTTCTCTTAAAAAAACTCTATAATTGTTGGATTTTTTCCATGACAATATGTATTTATATAAAACTAGTTCACGAAAAAAAATAATAAGAAATCATCATTCAACTTAACAATTATTAGATTACCCAAACGAAAGCTAAAATTAAATATAAAATCAAATAATTTTAATTAAAAAATAATAAATATAATACTGCTTAATTGCTTACCTTTAAAATTTGACATTCGATTGAATTTGGATTACTTAAGTAAATTTTAGACAATCGTAGTAGAAGAGAATTTTATTGTGAAGCTTATGGTTTTTTAACAATATTGTATGTTAGAAATATAAAAGACTTTTTCTTATTTATATTGATTTTGAAAAAACTCAATTCCTATTCAATTGCACTAAAAATTTTTGACGACTCCTACTAGGGTAAGAAAAAAATTAAAAATTACAGTAGGGGCCGAGGCTCCTTGAGCCTTAAGGGCCCTCCTCCGCTGGTTAAATAAGTGAAAATAAATGGTTGAGATAATCTTTATTTTTTTCAAGTGAATATCTTATGTTTCTTATTTGTGACTTATGTTTAGTAAACTTAATATATATATATATATATATATATATATATATATATATATATATAAGTGTTTGTAAGATTCCCCATAGGGTTTTATACACAAACATTCAGAAGGATGATCAACATTTGTTGTCTACATTGTCTTTGCCGTGAAAAGAAAATCAAAATACAGGTACTAACGACAGAACACTGTTAAAAAGGAACAACAAACGTACATTAATTATAGTGATGAAGTACTCCACTAGTGACGACATGTAGCTATAGCTTTATGAGACAACACAGCTACAGCAAGCTTCCATTCCTCTCCCATCTTTAAAACTCTGTTCGATTACCTCTAGCTGCACTATTATCTCTTCGAACGTCGGTCTACAATCCGGATTCTTGTGCCAGCATTCTTTAAGAAGCCTGAATCAAGACAGCAACAACAACAACAAAAAACCATCAGACTGAATGGATACAATCATTACCTCAAGTTCTAGATTTGGTTGCTGAGACAAATTTTCAAGGGTAGCCTTATATTAGCACAGAAAACCGGGAGAATTCACATTTTGATCGGTTCGGGGTAAAAGAATGAAGAGAGCGGTGGCCTCAAATCCTCGTATGCCCTCTTGTCCGCGACTTGTTCGGCTGTTTCCGCCCTGTTTGATGGTCCTCCTTGGAACATCTGTGAGGAAATGTACTTAATTAGCCATGCTTGATCTGCCATGGAAACTATGTCATCTTATAAACAATCCGTGCATACAATTTAAGTCACCTCATGCAGTATTAAAGCAAAGGAGAAGACATCAACGCTCTTCCCGTAGGATTCTCGGCGGTAAACCTCGGGTGCCATATACCGATCTGGCGAATCTCGAAACAGCAGCTAATGTCAAAACTCATAACTTATTAATGTTCAATTTTTCAGAAGGAAGTGAAACTTTACATGAACCAGTTCCCCCAGTCATTTTGTAACCATAGGAATCCTTTTCCTGTGCAAGTTTGCTCAAACCGAAATCGGTAACCTTAAGGCGGCCAGCTTCATCTTGTAACACATTTCTGCAAGACCAACAGAATGAAGGCATCAGAATCTATTGCTTCTTATCTAAGTAAGCGTGTACTCCAAGTTAATTCATAATCTGTCCTGGTGACAAGGACTTGACTGTGGCATCGGCCGGAAGATCTAATTTCCAATACCTTGGCGTCAAATCTCGGTGTATAATAGCATGAGGTTTATGCTGGTGTAGATAGTTCATGCCTCTGCAAGGTCCAAAAGATATAAGCTCTTTTCAGAATTCGGTAACCGCCCCAACATTACAAGTAAACTAAACATAATCAAACAGCGGAGTAGAGGGGCTGAATTAACGACAAGATATTTTGAAGAGGAAGCTCATCAATGATTTACTGTAATATGTACCTTGCAATATCAAGAGCATAGGAGATGGCTGTTTGTGGATCAAGTCTTCCCTTCTTTCTCAATATATCATACAAACTTCCCTAGCTCGACAAAATCAAATGAAAATAAGCTCAAGGCGATCTTATGAAGGTTGCTCATTACGCAATGGGGGCGAGACTCACATTCCGAAGGTACTCGGTGAGGAAGATTAAACGATCAGAGTGCTTCAGAACACCGAGGAACTGCACTATATTAGGGTGGCGCAACCTTTGCCACAAAGCCAATTCCTTCAGAAAGGTATTTCTGTTAAATATTCAACAGCAAACAAGCAAAAAGTGGCTTTGATTGTCAAGCTAGAATAACCATAATTGAAGCTTTACTAATCTGCAAGGTATGTCATATCGGGCTTAGTGATAGAAGAGATTGAAGCTTGCTATAAGTGGTAGCATATAAGATTTACTTTGCTTTAGGATTTGATGCGATCGAAGAACGGATTGTCTTGGCCGCAACTTCAGTGCCACGCCAGTTTACCAGATAAACTTCACCATATGCTCCCTGGTATGCATTGGCGAAATACCACCGAAATAGAGATTGATAAAAAAGAAAATATGAGGAAATCATATCAGATGCCCTCACTCGTATGAAATCGAAAAGAGAGGAACTTACCTCTCCGATGAGGGTTGCTTCATCCATGTCGACCTCACTGTGATCGATTTCAAAGCATGGAGCTTGAGAGTCGACTCCCACCTATTACAAGGAAATGATAAGATGTCAAATGAGAAGCAACATTGTATGTACCAAGTCCCCAACCCTACAAAACACAGACATACTCCTTTACACTATAACTCTAACCGAATCGATCCCCTAGCACAAAACAGAATGTTCCAAGTGAGCTTCATAAGATTCCCTAGCACAAAACAGAACTACTATCTTGTTCTCATGCACAATTTCTCAAGAAAAATGCAGACAAAAGGCACAAAATACCGGGTCGATTCCCCCTCGAGCTTCAAGTATCTTGCAAACCTCGTGATGTCGAAAGCTACGTGCATCGGACAATGGCTACAAAAACAATCCACATCAAAATCCATTCGCATAAACTGATCTATCCAAAAACGAAAGGAAAAGGATTGAACTTACGGTTCGACCCCAACGATCTAAAGAGTTAACATCAGCACCTTTCTCAAGAAGCAAAACAACAACTTCAGTCCAACCTTCAGAAGCAGCTAAATGAAGAGCCGTCCTCTTATCGTAATCAGCTCCATTAGGCTCCACCCCTTTCTCCAGTTCTTGTATGACGCCGGCCTTATCGCCTTTACTCGCACATTGAAGCAGTCTATAAGGAGCACCGGCATCAACTTTCTGCACTGCCAGCCTCTGCTACAAAACAGACCCCTTGTATCTATTTAGTAAATAAACAAAGATTACACCTTGGGTTATAAGTTATAACTATGATCTTTTAAGGATAATCTACCGTAGAACAAGAAGAAGATGGCCTGGAACCTTCCATTTCTGATTGCCAAACCGTTGTTTGAAACTTGGAACAAAAATTACACCTTGGGTTATAATTATAATCTTAAAATCGATGCAGTGACAGTTAATAATGTAGTTGCAGGACAGTACAAATGTTTCATCGTCTTCGGAGCCGTCTATGTTATATTTTTCCAGTTTTCTTTTTGTCTCTTTTCATTCAGAATTTACCGCCTCGTATGCTACGCCTCGAGATGGTGACACGGAGCCGTTTCAACGCTGGGAATGGAAGGGTAAATTTTGGAGAATTTTACTGTTTGGATACTGAGAAAATCCAAATAATAATAATAATTCTGATTTCTTTTTTCTTCCTTTCGATTGGGCTCTGGGAAATTTTCCATCTCGTAACTGGCTATTACCATAACAGCGAATAGAAAGTTCTCTCAACTGTTTTTTTAATTCTGGCCGGGGGTTCGAAATGGGTGATAAAATAGTGGTCGTTCGACAAACACTAACGGGACAAGGGACTAAATTTCTAATTAAAGGTTCGAATCTTAACATTTATAATAGAATAAATTTGGTTAGAAGAGTCGGTCTCATTTTTACATTATCTAATCTAGATTAATTGATCAATAGATCATATACAAGTGATTAATTTAAAAATAATAATGGTGGGTCGATCATTGAACCCAACTATACTACGTCATTTGTCTGCTTAGGTTTGGAGTTTAATTCGCAAAAACTACAGTTAATTGTTTCATATAACCTCAAACTATGATCGTCTTTTATAATCGGTCTCTAAACTTATAAATATTTTAATTTCATTATTAAACTACGTCTGTCATTCTAAATTTATCCTTAAACTTCTAAACATTTTAGTTTCATCCCCCAAACTATATCCTTCATTCTAAATTAGTCCCCAAATGTTTTCAACATTTCGATTTCATCCCAAATTATATGTATATACTAATCACATTTCATGTTAATAAAATCGTTAGGTCAAGCTATATTATTATATGTTGGAAAAAAAATTAAGTTTAGGTTAAACTATGTTTAAAAGTAATTATATATTTGGATGACTTTGGGGATGAAATTGGAAGATTTAAAAGTTTGGGGACCAATTTAGAATGAGGTCGTAGTTTGAGGATAAAATTAGAATGTTCAAAAGTTTAAGGCCTAATTTAGAATGAGTATCATAGTTTGAGGATGAAATTAAAATAATCAAAAGTTTAGGGACCAATTTAGAATAGGGATCGTAATTTGGGGACATATGATGCAACCAGGGACTGACACAAGATTTTATGTTAGGGGTGAATTTGAACTTATGAAATTTTAGGGGACGAAAACCGATTTTCAATAGAAAATACATGAAAAAAAATCTAAAATATATAGTAATTTTATATTTTTAAGGTCCGTCTAGGTCTATCCCTCCATGCAATTAACTTCAAAAACTATGTTAAAATAATTTTATAAGCACCAATCAAACAATCTCGAAAGTAAAAGAATTGTTTGTTATTTCTTGAGGTCAAATAGTTAGAGAATTATCTTTGTACAAATATTGTTTTACACCGCACTACGACTCAATGAACCGAGATCGATTTATAGCTGCATCAATGAAGCCTCCGATGGAGGATAAACAACACAAGGATGATTAAGAGGAAATAACAAGAAGTCAGTTGCATGTAATTTAATGTAAGATTATGACACATGGTCTGAAAATCTATATGATATGAATATTACACCATTTTTGCAGAAGTCCCTATTTGACCTAAAAGAGCACCAGGGTTCAAAGAAATGGAAGGCACGTCCATCCCAATCTGTTAATGCTCTGTAAATCCATTGATTTTTCTAATATGTTTGACTCGCCAAAGTTTAAGAGAACCCCATGAATTATTACTCCCAAAGGCTAACCTCCGACCATGCCAACTTCTTGGGGGGGCCTGCGAATTAAAGTTCCTAAAACATGCAGGCAAAGTAGAAAATTCCCACTAATAACCGGTTGGTCTCGGATTCGTGTGGTTAGAATCCATGAAAATAAAGTTAAATTTGACAAAAACGAATTATATATATGATAAATCAGCTCATTTTAGGTAATTTAGTATACTATTCTCATAATGAGCTCTCACATGGTAAATTATCCATGATAAAAAGATTCTGAATCTATGTATCAAATTCAGGATTAAAGGATAGAGTTTCTGACAGTTCCTCTGGAAATTAGAAATTTTCATTTCATAGTTGAGATTCTGTTCCACCAAACTATAAAATATTCATCACGTATTTGCAAATTGCAAATCATATAATAAAACCAACCAACCCCAAGTCTTCATAAATATTCAACGTGATATTACAACCAAGGCACACTGCATGTTCTATCAGAAACGGAAACAACACCCTTTCATCCAAAAAGAAGCCAAAATCTCTTGCAATTTTTTCTTCTCCAAAGAATCAAATCAAACCCTTTTTTTCCTCCAGGTTTTGCCACTGGATTTTTGTTGTTTGATCGGAAAAAAGGGAACCCGGCAATCAGACGGTGAAGAACTCAAGATCCTTTCTTGTTTGGATGATCATGGTGGCATGGGAATGCAAAAAGAAAGTTTTTCTTTTGGGAAGAAAAAGGTTACAGCGGCAGCGAAAAGGTTACAACTTAGGAGGGAACTGTTTCAAACGTTCCTCATATTACTAGCTATCTTCAACGGTTCCCGAATTCAAATTCTGTATTTACAGTACTCTTTGAAGGTAAGTTGTGGGAAAAAGAATGTTGCTTTATCATCAAACCGTTGGCCTTGGCCTTTACATTTTTTCAAATTTCAGTGAATTATATTTAGAATCCGATGAAAAACAACGACCTGTGAGTGTTAAGGATTCCAAGCTTTTGCCTTTTTTTGTTTCTGCAGGAAAAATGGTCTTTTCTTTCATCTTCTTTTTCTTCTTCCCGTGTAAATTATGCAGTTTAAGCCTCTTTTCTTCCCCCGGGTTCATGTTTTGGACCATGTCTTGAAGTCCCATCAGTTCAGTTTGTTTTGATTATGATTTTTGAAGTATTCAAATCTTGAGCCCAACCAAATTCCATGATTATTTGCAGAGAAAGTTATAGTAGCAGTAGTAGTATTAAAGCAGCTCAAATGGACAATTTATCAAACACTGATGAACACTATGATCTGGGTTATCAGCCTTCTCCTTGTTCCACCGAACAGAATGATCAGTCAACCACAGAAACTCCGGGGTGTTCGACGATGAGCAGCGATTCTTTCTTGTATTTCCGGACTTATTCGGGGACCTCGGCTTTTTCGGAGACGGTTGATGATCATAGTTGTTGTAGTGAAGGTTCACCTTGGCCAGCAAGAAAATCTGGGGCTCAGAAATTGACTGTTCTTACAAGGCTTGGAACAAAGCAGCTCAAAAGCAACGTAGATGAAAAGCTTGATGCATTGGAATCATTGGATTTAGGTAAAAATATTTGGCAAAGTTTTCATCTTTCATGCTAAATTATTTGTTTTTTTATGCTGATGGGTGTAAAAATTATGTTTGATAGAACTTGAAATGATGAAGGAAAGATTTGCAAAACTTTTACTTGGAGAAGACATGTCAGGAAGTGGAAGAGGAGTCTGCACGGCTGTTACCATCTCAAATGCCATAACCAATCTTTACGGTACATAGACATGACTCTGTTTTCAAAGTTGTCATTCAAATCTATGAAATTTGCTTAGTTTTATGTTAAATGTTGATTACTGCAGCGACTGTATTCGGGCAAAATTTGAGGTTGGAGCCTTTGAACCCTGAAAAGAAGGCACTTTGGAAAAGAGAAATGGACTGTCTTTTATCTGTCTGTGATTACATTATGGAATTTGCTCCCACCAAGTCACAGAATTTGCGTAATGGAACAGCTGTTGAGGTAAGGTTTTCATGGTCCGAACCAAGAGGTGTCTTTTGATGGAGATTTGTCATCTTTGTTTACTTTAATATGATGTTCTTTCGACCTTTTTAGATAATGGAAAGCAGACCGAGGTCGGATATTTACATCAATCTTCCGGCGCTGAGAAAATTGGATGCAATGCTCATTGTAAGACAAGCTCTATGTGAGAAACATTCAAGTCTTTTATCATGCTTGGAAAGCTTATCCCATAGCTAACATCCTTTTTTACAGGAAATACTGGATAGTTTCCAGGATAGAGAATTCTGGTATGCGGAGCAAGGGAGTATGTCTTCAAATTCGACCCGTACAGGCTCGTTTCGAAGAGTTGTTCAGAGGAATGACGAGAAATGGTGGGTGCCGGTGCCATGCGTTCCTCCAAATGGTCTCTCTGAGAAGGCAAGGAAGCACTTGCGACACAAACGAGAGTGTGCTAATCAAATTCACAAGGCAGCTATGTCAATCAACAGCAGTGTTCTTTCTGAGATGGAAATACCAGATTCATACATGGCCTCCCTTCCAAAGGTTAGTCCTTCTGGTGATCATACTAGAGTAGCTATACAGAACCCGGAGCTGAGCTCATTGAGTTCATGCTATCACTCTTAAAAGTTGATTGATGTTCGGTGGTAAGTCCCGGTTTGATCCCTAACTCTCTTTTCCTCTTATCTACAGAGTGGGAAAGCCAGTATTGGAGACGTGATCTACCGCTTCATGTACTCATCAGAAAAATTCTCCCCCGAATATCTGCTCGATTGTCTCAATATAGCATCCGAACACGAAGCACTTGAGCTTGCAGACCGTGTCGAAGCTTCGATGTACACATGGAGACGTAAAGGGTGCTTGAGCCATTCGAAATCATCATGGAGCATGATGAAAGACATAATGTCCGATGTCGACCGAAGCGACAAAAATCATATATTAGCTGAAAGAGCAGAGAGCTTATTATTCGCCTTGAAGCAAAGGTATCCCGAACTTTCACAAACGTCCCTAGACACCTGCAAAATTCAATACAACAGGGTAAGCGATCAAAACTGGTATTTTTTTAGTCTAAAAGATGCAAGCTTTCTGACCATCTAATGAGAAGAAACCAATGGAAACTCTGGGTTCTGCAGGATGTAGGGCAAGCGGTACTGGAGAGTTACTCAAGGGTGTTGGAAGGTTTAGCTTTCAACGTCGTTGCTTGGATTGAAGATGTGTTTTTTGTAGACAATGCAACAAGAAACCCAGAGTGAAAAAGTAATTTCCAGCCAGGAATTTATATATCAAAAAGAGGGCTAACTCAACCCCAAAGCCATCTCTGCTGCTGATTGATTAATGCTAAACCAAGCATTTAATTTCCACATTTTTTGTAATTCCATGAACAATTTGATTTCTCTTACATTTGGACCATCTTTTTGTTAATTACAATCCTATTCATTAACGAATTTCATTGCAACAATCTGAGACTCCAAATTGCTGAACAATTTGAAATAAAAAAGGTAAGAAGAAAAAGGTACATGTATCTACTGTTACTAATTAGTAGTAGTTATGATGATAAATGGACAATGACGAAAATTATCTCAAAAACCCAAAAACACTTTAAGAGCATCCACGGCTTGAAGTTGAAACCTGAGGTCAATTCTTCCCCTTCAAACAAAATGATTGACCACTCCGGTTCTCAATCTTCAAAGGTACACCCTGATGGAAATATTGCTTTACTAGGAGTATCTCGCCCTCTTATGCGACTTCTTTGGGCAAATTAAGGATGTGTAGGACTTGATTGCTTCACACCCGCTCCCTTTAACAACTGATTCCGCTTCAGCTTCGGGTTCCTCATCATCGTCGCTGTTGGTGTTGCTCGGAGTGATCCGATTCTGGTATGCTCTCCGCTGCAAAATGAAGACATTGAAGTGATAGCAAACGAGCTCTTCCCGACTTTTCTTAGGGAAACACTTGTAGATATTCTCCCAGAAAGATCTTTCTAGCGACGGAGGATTCAACTTCACTATAGATGAAAACATCTCCTGTTCTTTCTCCGCCCAAGCAAAGGCAACATCTTCACCCATCTTATTGAATTTCCACTTGTTGAAAGCTGATCCAAGCTCCAGCTTTACTTTCAATCTCTTCTCTCTAATATGAAACTTTACACATTGTACTGAATCTTGAAGATGGCAGCCACATGAATCCGGTCTTCCCTTTCCAATCCGATCCATTTCGATCAGAGACATTTTTTCCGTCTTCTCCAATGGCCAGGCACGAGTCCCCAACCACTTTGCATCACTTTCTGATACTACTCCTGTCCACTCCGGTACCTCCGCTTGAAATAACGGTCCGATCGGAACTTGAATGTCGACATCGTAATCAAACACCAAACCTGGAGTTATAGAATAACAAATTCCACGCAACTGTTTGTCGATCCCTATCATAGAACTGTCAGATGTCTGTGACCGAGCCTCTCCTTTAGATGCCGTTTTTCCAAGAAATACCTTCCTCGTGCAACTCAGCCTCTCTCTGAGGTTGTACCCGAGTTTACAGTTATCGTCATACATGTAGGGATGCATCTTCTGGTTTTTCTACAGAGTAAGCACACGATGGAATTATTATAATTATAACATTAATAACAGGAGGTGGGGGGAACGCACAAAGGAATATGATGAAATAAATTACTGCACAATACACAAGCAGCAAGGAAAATATATGTATAGTTTCATGAAGTGGATCATCTTATACTTAATGTAAAACTTTATATGAAAAAAATTAGACGAAAATAAGTTTTACAAATTTATTAACTTTTTAATAAAAAATAATTTATACATTTTTATTATAATTTAAATAGATATATTTTACATGGATTAAGATCAACTTATACTTGATGTAAAACTTTTTTTACACATTTTCAAGATCGTTAAATGAGTAAAATAGACATTTGAGATTATCTCCATATTTTTTTCAATGAATATTTTCTTATTTTCTATTATTAATCTCAACTATCTATTTCAATGTTGCGAAGAAAATATATGTCCACAACAATAGTGATTGTTTCACCAATTGCTAATTGTGTTTCTTTCAAATAGTATCAAGATGACTATAATAAGGGACAAATGCATGATTTTTATATTAGAATGTGAATTTATAAAATTTTAAAGGGTAAATTTATAAAATTTTAGGAGACGAAAACAAATTATTAGTAGAAAATATAAAAAAAATATATCTAAATTATATAATAATTTGAAATTTTCAGGAACAGCGCCTCGTTCTCTCCCCGGTCCATCCCTAGCCGCCATGCAGCTGGTCTTATTATTCACAAGGAGCTAATAAAGCAAGATGGAGCATTTTTCCAGCAGACTACCTCCTTAACATTCAAAGAACTTGAAAATAAATAATAAAACTTGTATGATTATCATTAATGACTAAAAAGTAGGCAAGATTTAACGATGGGTGGTATGTACCTGCAAATTGGTCTGGCCAGCACTTGAATGATTATCATTTCTGCGAAAGGCGGCTTCCCGGAACAATAAAACTTGCTTCCAAAGCTCTTCACTCCCATAAGCCTTCCACTTTGAACTGTCCGGTAATGAACCAATCACCAAATTGCAAGGATCCTTTGCAACTTCGGTAACCCAATTAATCATTTCCCATGTAGAATCATGCTTCCGTTTATGAGATGAAAAGTTTTCCTTAACATCATTTGAATCCAATATCATAACACCATCGTCACCATCACTACATGTGCAATCCTCGTTGTCATTACACATTGAATTGACTGCACTTTTCACCCTATCTGAATGCATATCTTCATCGTCGTCAACTAGAATGAACTTGTTGTCACCCTCTGAATCAAACACCACGTTCTTTAGATCATGATAGTTCTGCAAATTTTCAACTTCCTCATAACGCAAAACCCTGTTCATCAAATCAATATGAGTAGATTCTTCACCTTTTACACGTTTCTCTTTTCCATCTGAACCCGCTACTATACTCTCATCCACTTGCGAATACTCCATGATTTTCTTCTTTGATCCCAACAAAAACCCTTTTAAGGTCAGCTCCCAGTTCCATCAACTGGTCACTACAGTATGATTCGCTCTTTGAGTCCTCACTTTGAGCAATTATTTCCAACCATCTCTCTAACGAAACTAAGTACTTAATATAAACCAACTTAACCGATGAAGCTACATTTAAACCCAATCCAGATTCTTTAGCAACCGAATCCCATAACCCACTTTCTGTAACAACATTGTATCCACCATTATCTCTTACAACCAAGAAAAGCTTAAAAAGATCCACAGGCTTTCCATCAGCAAGCAATGGAGGAAAAGGCCAAAAACAACCTAGGGCACAAATTTCTTCCAGAAACAACCCAAGGAATTTAGCGCAATCTAGTGAAGACCCATCAGCAGCTCTCATCGACCACCCTGCCATGGAATCCGAAATTCAATCCCCATAAACAAATAGTTCTCTCTATAATCTTCCATTATTAAGAAAAAGGAGAAGAAGAGCACATACATAAAACTCGGGGACCAAAACGATAAATGACTAAGAAAGCACCATAGAAATATTTAAGCTCAAATTACAAACTAAAACATCTGGTCCTGCATGATAGAGATTTTTGGCGGAAAAATTAAAATTTACTAATCTAGGGTTTGGATTGTGAATTTTGGATTTGTCCCGCGCTTTCTCTCTCTCTCTTTTAGGGGCTAAATTACAAGTTTTGCAATAAATCGATTTCTCACTTGTTTCCCCTAAATATTCTCTTTCTACCCCTTTCTTTTGCAAGGGTTTTATTAAGCCCTTCTCCCCCCCCCAAAAAAATTCTCTCTTAGACCTTTCTTTTTGTCTTGGGAGGAATTTCATTAGGGTTATAAGGTTTCAAGCAAAGGCTCCCAACCCTCTATTTTATAGTAGCTAGTGGGCATAATTAGTTGACCTTGTTTGTTAACCATGGGTTGAGACTGAGAGAGGTCATGGGTATGTTTGGCAATTCACAAATACAGGAAAATATTTTTTAAAAGAAAAGAATATTGAATAAATTTTTATAGGTCTCTAGATCTAATTAATGGATGACAATTTATATATTTCAAATTATTATAGAAAATAGATTATTGGCGTCTAATAAATAATGAGATTTGAATTTTATCGATTATCTTGTTTGATGTGAGATATCTTTAAAGTCAGATATCTTCGTCAAACATCATATGTGGATGATGATTCTTACTATGGGATGGATTGAGGAAGGTTGAATGCGACAATTGTCTCTTTAAAAAGTTCAAATTCTCATATAATTTAGGTATTTGTTTCATATTTTTTATTGCTATTATATTTTTACTTCTAAAATTTCACAAGTCATATGTTTTTAGTATTTTCTTACATTTAGTTTTATATTTGAACCTAGACAATAAATTTTAATATTTTATTCTAAAAATATAAAAAATGGATGTCCCTTGTTCCCATATGTAATGGGGTAAGGGGGAGGTAAGAAAGTAGGCTGCCCCCAACACCAGGTTGAGAGCAACTTCCGTAGAAGACCTCCGAATTATGAAATGCCCTCCGTGGGACTCGATCCTACGACCTCAAGGTTAAGAACCTTGTGCTCTACCAACTGAGCTGGATAGTCATCTCTTTATTCTAAAAATATAAAAACATTCAAAATTAAAATAATAATAATTATTATTATTTAAAAATATTTTAATTATCTATAAATTAAAACAATATCAGTTAATTTGTGACATCAAATTAACAAAAAAAAAAGTAATTAAAAAGATTTAAATGGTTAAGCCAAATGTTGGGCTTTCAAAGCTTATATCTACTTACATTTAATGGGTCAAACTTGTAAGTTGGGTAAAGTGACTTGACTCAACCAAAGTTTTTTTCGGGGTAAATTACACATTTAATAGATAATCAATCAATTTTGGTTTGTTTTAGTATATAAATTTTTAAAATCATACCTAACGTTTAATTTTTGTTCATTTTAATACTCCACCATTAAAAAGTTAACGTGTTAGAACTTAAACTATCAATTTTAGTCCGTTTTAGTATCTAAACTTTCAATATTTTTCAAAACTTATGTTAAATTTTGAACGGGGTACTAAAATGAAACAAAAACTAAAGTTTAGGCATGGTTTTAAAACAATTGAAAGTTCATGTATTAAAATAGACCAAAACCGATAGTTTAGGTACTAAATATATAGTTTACCCTTTTTGTTGAAGGAGGTGCCACTTGAGCCATTTAATGAGTAAATTAAAAGGAAAAAGAAACAAACAATTGGCTCAGAAACAGAAATAAACAGGAAATAACACAAAGACATGAAAACGTTAGAGGAAATTATAATAATAAAAAAAAACTAAGAGGCTCATACGATCAAAAACTTATTGTTAGAAACACTTGGGAAGGGTTTTTGAAGCTTAGAAACTAAAAGGGCAGGGCAGCAAGAAAGAGACGACGTCTTAAGACAACATCAAAACAAGGCTGAGAGCGTCTAAGGAGGATCTACGCAACGGTGGTTGGGGTGTCAATGACGACTGGGATGGATGAGGGAGCATCTTCTATCCAGAAAGTATCCTCAGCACTCGTTCTGCCCGCAATTGTCGTTGCATGTGTCGCTTTATTACCATCTTCCCACAAAAGCGAATCGACACGATCGAAAATAGTGAGAGACAATGGATGACAAGTCGAACAATCAAAATGTTATCTTCATCAGAGTTTAGTTTTAGAAATACCGATTTGACACCCCAAATTGGAGAGACATTGGACCATCTCATAAGCCAAAACATAGTGGATGTTTGGATTTATTTTACACGTTGTTACCTAAAATAAATCCATTAGAGTCATGAACCACCAAGCCTGACAATGCTTTGTTATCAGCCATTTAACGTGTCAAGTCAATGTTATGTTATCTCTGTAATGATCGTTAATAGCGAGTGATCAATTTATTATAAATCGATAATGTTAGTGATCAAATTGTTATTTTTAAAAACATTAGTTGTGAAAAGAGAAGCTTACTTAAACTTTAGTGATCATATATATTTTACCCTAAAAATAAAAAAATATCATGAATATTTTTTTACTATTTATTAAATTATATTATTTTTAAAATAAAATAATCAAATAAAGGTAAAACCTTTTATTACTTGAGGAACTTAAAATATCTTTAAAAGAAATCTCATATTCTCTCGCATATTCTCATCATATGTCACAAAAAATTAAATATTAAAGGATTTGGCTAAATATTAATGAACCAAGCACTAAATATTATAAACATTATTTTTGTTTGGATTTAAAAATATTTTCATCAAGCCTGAATTAAAATAAAATAAAAAATATATCTAATTAAGACTCAAATCCAAAATGCAATCCAAATCTAATACTCTTAAAATAATTCTATAGACATTACAATCGATATCATCTTAACATTACTCATAAAATTATTGTTATTAAGAATATCTGAATTAAAACCTTTCATCTTAACAATAATTAATAATTACTACATATGTTATAATCATCAACAGCAGCACACTTTTGGCATTCACTGTCCAAACATAGCTATCTCGTTCGTTGTCTTAATTTTTCACTAAATTATAGTTACAATGTCGTTTGTCTAACATGTTTTCATCCGGTAACCAAACCTAGGTATTTACATACATGTTACACTTCGCATTGGACCAATTTAAAAAAAAATGTTTAAAATTAATAACCAAAGAAGAAGAAAGAGGTTCTCTCTTAAAATAAAAAAAGAATGGTACAGAAAGTGTACAAAGTAGGTCATAGGTTTACTGGGACTGGTTGGTTCCATTGTCGGGGACGCGCATTTCAGCTCCCCATTGCCGCATTCGTTCCGATGCATGTTCAACCTGTAAAAGGATCGATCCCGTGCTCAGAATTTTGACAAGCCTGAAGCTGAATATATACATTCATTAATGTTTACGAAAGAGGATGTCCCCACCTCTGTGTTCCAGTTAGTTTTGTAGATGATATACAGGAGGATTAATGTCTGCAAGAATGTCCCACAGATCATGCCAATCCAGATTCCCTGCAATAATAGATGGAGTCTTGAATATTGAGTAATGCAATAATGGGAGCAATGTGATTTGGAACCTTGAAATTACCTCCACCCCAGAATGGTTATGATAGCCGAGAAAAAATCCGAGTGGGAGGCCTACAACGTAATAGCAGAACAAGTTTACATAAGCTACCAGGGCTTGCCAACCTCCTCCCACAGCAACACCTGCAATCGCAACACGACGGCACAAAATCATTCGATCGCTCGTTTGGGTGGTGCGGGGTTTCGATTCAACTGCTCACCTGATATCACCGGCTGCACGCTGTTCAGCACCATGGTTATGCCAAGGAGATGAGCCAAATGAGCCACGGCCTTTTGCATCTCTATGCTACTCGTAAAGATGACAGCAAATTTGTTTCGCGTCGCCAAGATTGCCAGTGCCGAAAGTATTCCTATGAGAAGCGACTGTATTACCGTGATTATCACCGAATATTTCACGGCTCTCGGATGCGCCGATCCGAGCTCATTCGACACTCTCACACTGAAATAACCAATCAAGTTCAACATCAGTTCTCCATAGGGGCAGAGTATTTCACATAAGAAAGTTGTTTTTTGTTACCTTATAGCTGCATTTATTCCTATAAACAACATTCCTTCCCAGCCATTGATGTTCATGCTGAAACATTTAGTTGAAATGAAGCTCAATTGATTAAAAACAAAAAACAGATTTAGAATAATGATTTTGATATCAGTACCAGATGGAAAGTGAGCCAACTGCAATGACTGGATCGTCGAGGTGACCGGTGAGAACAATTATCATCATGAAATACCAAATCTCTAAGCAAAGCATCACCGCCGAAGCTATAGAAAGTTTGGTGAAACCCCAAAGATCCTTAAAGGCTAACCACGATAGCCCAGTCCAACCATCCTTGCAACAGCAGACCACATACACAAGTTGAGCCAGGGCAACCATCCAAGCCGAGATGTCATATGCTACCGCTGCACCGATGGTACCCCACTCGAACACGATAACGAATAGGTAAATTATCATGATATGTCCAATGAAGGCGGCGAGGCCTATCCAGGCCAAGACCCCAACCTTGCTCTGTGCCTGTAGGAACTTCTGTGTTGAGAAATTGATGGCTAATGAGAACATTTGCGGTACAACTTGCATGGTGAAATCCCCGGCAAGATCTGCGATTTCAGGCTCTTGTCCGAGGAGTTTCAGGAGTGGGGTGGCATATAAGTAGAGCGGCAACAACGCAAAACAGGTCCCGAATAAGATTATCCACGATCGCTGCATGTATACGCCTAGCATTTCAATTTGTCCTGCACCAAATGCCTGCCCGCATAGCGTCTCTAACGCACTAGCCATTCCAAGCTGTATACGTAAAGAACAAGTGTAAATATTTTGCTCTTAATAAACGGCAGACAACGTTAGAGAAGCTAACCAAGAAGCCAAAAGAGAAGTTTGCAACGACAGATAAAGCAATGGCGACAGCCGAAAGCTCGATATCACCGATATGGCCGGCAAAGATATTGGTGAAGGAGTTGATTCCATAGTTGCACCAAATATTGAATGCAATAGGAGTAGCTATGGCCCATAGCTTGGAGGACTCGATACACCATATGTTTTTCGCGTCTGCAAAGCTTTGAATCGGAGGATAATCTCCTCCCTCGAGGACTAAACCGGTCGGTGCCGGATGCAGCTCGGTAACTTCAAAGGGGAAGATCCGTGATGGTTCACTACGAGGCTGATCGTCCATAAGTTTCTGCGTAGGTGATGAACCAGCAGAGGATGGATTAGTCGTCCCCTCTGCATTTTGCAGCTCATACTCCTCGGTATTCGCAATTTTGGCACACTTTTAATGACCCCCTTTGAGTATTTTGGTATTAGTTTCTTCGATTCTATGAATTCAAGCGAGTCGATATGAAGAAAAACCAATCTCTCTCTATTTCTTTTCCTTTCAATTTCGTTTTAGGAGGTGGTCGATTAGGGCTATAAACTAGGATGACCATGAAAACTAAGGAGGGAGTGGACCCAGTCTTAGCCTCTCGAGCTTTAGGACAAGCATTATTCATTTCAATGTCTGGTCTGTTTATCGTTAATATAGTTATTTTCTGTTTCTCGAGGACGTGTTCCGGACCATATCCATATGGTCCCAAAGATGAAGCATAATTATAATTACCAACCAATAATTTTATTTATTTGACATTAACAACTTTTTATATTTCTTTTATTATAAAGCTTTTGAGGCATAATTAAAATTTAAACCTTTTGTTAGTTTTCACGCGGATCAACCAGAAAAGCCTGCAGTTTTTGACTTATGGAAGAATAGCTAACAAGGTGATTATGACTCTTTAGAATCCAAGAAAGGTCTAAAACAAAAGGAGATGAAATGCAAGTGTAATGATGATGGTGGGACATTATCTTTCGTATGTGTACATAATTTTGCCCAATGCCAAAGCCGTCATCATAAGCCAATGACCCCCACACATCATGCTTAACCATTCTATGAGCATTAGACTTACAAATTCTGATCCAGAGGGGAAGAGAAGTTACTGAGAGACGACCGTGAGCCGGCACTGGAAAACTCGACGTTGTAATCCGACCATCCACCGCCTTTTGACATGCCGGAATCCATTCCGGCTGCTTTATAAGAATCGCCAGCAACTATTGACTGTATCAATTTAGGTGGTGGAGGAATGGCCACTTCCACCACTCCCTCTAACATCTTTTCTACCATGCTCATTGTTGGCCTCGTTTCCGTGTTTATTTATTAGTATATTATATATTATTTTCATAGACTTTTCCATAGTTTTCAATTACAACTAAATGTTCATTATCTTATCTCCCAAATGATAAATTAGTTGAGATTTTACGTTGCGCTGCTTCTAATTCTATTGAGGACTTTCTCCACTTTCGTTTAACTTGTTGGGACTTTTGTTTGGCATCCAATTACAAAATCATATTTGTAAATGTTTGACCCCATCACTATGCCTTGAAACCTTTGGATCATTGTGAATGGCTGCTCGTACGAAAGGATTATGTTTCCATAAATCATGATACATTGTTTAGGGAAGGTATAGTGGAGTGTTTTTCCAAATATTGTGCCAATGTTGAACTTAGTTGTCATATCTTGAAGGAAGCCTCTACCATGGGTGTCATCGAAGCAACTTACACTTTAGACATTCGATTGCTTCACATAAAAGAGAGGCTACAAGAAAGATATCAAGTGTTATCATGCCTAAACCCAATGCATTTAAAGATGAAGCAAAAAGAGCTTCTCCACAGCAGAAGCATGACTATATTAACTACTGCCAAAATATTCTCAGTTTCTTACATAAAAAAGATTCCACAAACATACTGCGCATGTGATAACACATTTTGAGGTTGTTTTTATTGTTTATGGAATCGTGAAAGTAATATTGTAATTGATTTTATTCTTAGTAGGACTAATTAAATTCAATACGACATTTGTTATAGATTTGGACTATAAAAACAACAAACCATGAACATTATATTAAACAACAAACTATTAATCATGACATTAAGAATACCAAACCAACAAGTTAGAAATACGACACATCTTTCACAAACCTTAAATAGTAAATAAAAGCCATTTGTTATAGATTTGGACTATAAAAACAACAAACCATGACATTACAATAAACAACAAACTATTAATCATGACATTAAGAATACCAAACCAACGAGTTAGAAATATGACACATCTTTCACACACCTTAAATAGTAAATAAAAGCATAGTAATACACCTTAAACAATAATATATAAGCATACACGCACGTCCTAAAACATACTTTTTTTTAATGTTGTTATGATTCCCAATTGCGTCTGAACCATGCTTCTGGGTCTTCATCATCTATCTATGTGTTCCCGAACTCGTTCATTTTTACGTGTTTGGTATTCAAACTAAAAGAATCATCATCAGCATCATCAAACTCTACAAACAAGTCCACATGAGACACAGAAAAAGAGTATTATGTTTCAATCATTCCACAATGGTACATCATCGCTTAGAAGAAATCTCTTAAATGAAGCAAACAACCTAAAATATAGCAAATAAATTCTTTTTTTCATCCGAGTTTAACCTTTCTTTCTATTTTACGCTTCAATTCCTTAAGTGAATTTTTTTTTGTTGAAAGACATGCATAACTTTTTGCAATAAAAAAGTCATGAATAGCTATCATCGTAGCTAAATCCCTCAAGCTTTTTCCTGAGTAGATTAAAATTAGTTTTCACCTTGCACATATATATAACTCTTACAAAACACGTCCTATAAAACGAGCATACCCAATTTACTATATCCGCTTTGTCATTTTTTTCGTAAAAAAACATTAAACATCATTCAAAAACATATTTTATATAAATACAGAATAACGAATAAAGAAACATAACAAGATAGAAAAATCAAATAAGCGACAAAAACATATAAAGAAATAATAAATACATAAATACATAAAAAGAAACATAATAACTTGATACAAAATACATAAAAATCAAAATAAGATTCAAATACATAGTAAAGAAATAATTAATAAAAACATTACAATTTTATTATATATATCGATGTCTCCTAGAATGTGTTTCGCAAGGTGGTGGTCATCTAGTTCGAGAAGTGTTTCTTCTTATCTACTACTGCTCCTCTTCAGTCTCCTCATCAACTTCATCATCCTTGTTGTCTTCATCATCATCATCGGTCTCAACAACATTATCTCGGTAAGGGTTGAATGTAGATGTATCACCTCAGTAGAATAAGGATTCTAGAGGTATTTAACTGACTATCCTACCACTCCTTAAGAACTGTAAAAATATGAAAAACCAGACATCAATGTATGAGATGCATACTGCGGGCGTAGTGTTTTTGGTGGAGGACCACCCTCAAGATAACTAGCATAGAAACTGAATGTCAGATCTGCAAGCATAGACGAAAAATACCTGACAGGTGTGTCATAAAACTCTACGGCCTCTGTGCGTAGCCATACGGTTGTGGCATATGAACCGGCGGATTTGGAATCTCAACTGGTGGATATGACATATGAATTAACAGCAAGGGCGTCTGAAACTGAAGCGGTGTCCCCATGTAAGATAAAGGGTTAGGTATGTATATCAATGTCTCTTACAGTTGGTGTGAAGGTCCTGGCGACATAGATGCAGACGACCCGAAAGTGTCTGCTATTCGTTCAGTAGTGGGGGACGATAATGTTGCGATGTCAGACATCTTGGTCGCCGATAATGAATTGACCCCCTCATGTTACCTCCGAAAGTAAGAATGGTTTCCCGTTTATGTTGAATCATTCTATATGGCCAGGTGAAACCATGCATCCAGTTTCTAATATATATTGTCGATAGGGCAAGCGTTGATGTCGGATCTCCTATATCACCAACCAATCTTTGTGTTTCACCAACCAGTTCACCTCTTTCTTGCCCCGCCTATCAACATTATGTATGTTGTCAATGTTTCTTCGTGCTTCAGAATGTATTATGTAAAACCAAATTGATGAAGCACGCGATCAATCAGATGTCACTCAACAACAACATAACAAATAAGGGGCACAATCGCCATCCATACATCCAATAGCCCACTAAAGTTAGGTGAGATACAAACCCTCAATTCATCGTCCAAATATGACAACCATTTGAACTAAAATAAAAAATATAGATTTCTTATCAAAATCAAAATAAGATTCAAATTATATCAATACAATTAAATCAAAAAATGATATAAAAATGTATATCTCCTCTAACTTTCCGATCAATCAATAATCGAATATCTTCTAATTCTTGTGGGATATCACGATGATTGTTTTCTTTTATTTGACCACCTAATTAATATATATATATATATATATATCTATAATAATAAAGAAATATTATTTAAAAATAAATTTAGTCTTGATACCTTGACAGTAATGGAAAGACATATGAGTCATTCACGATTGGGCACAAAAAATACATGCGGTACCATGCCCACGATTGGAGAAGCATGAGACACCCGCCAATAGCATTCTTACTATATTTTGTCGACCGATACATTTCTCTAAATTAAAATGCCAACACCGTAGACCCCTAGCTCAATGTGTTGGCGTCTTCAAAATCAATCAGATACCGCAACCATATACAATGCACCTGATTTCGAGATTTTTCGGGCATCAATATCCCTCCAATGAGTTATAGAATATATGTCGGACAAAAAGCTTTTGCGTCGTCCTCCAAAAAATTTTGAGCAACTCTGTAAATTCATTTTTCAGCCACAGTAATCTTATTCGACTACCATTGAAACTAGGTGGCGTCTTCCCAAGATACTCCATGCATAGATCCCCAATCTTTATTTGCCACGCCACATATGACATTTCCATTTACCGGTAGCCCGAGTTGCATTGAAACATCCTCCAGTGTAATTGGGCACTTTTCACATGGTAGATGAAACGTGTGTGTATCTGGCCTCCATCTCTCAATGAGTGCAGAAATCAGGGCGGATTCAAGTTTACAACCTCCTTTAACTTTTGCTAAGTAATCGAATCCAGTCATTGACAAAAATGGCCAGATACGCCTCGGTGTTGTCATCTTCTTATTGCAAATAAAAATTTATAATGTACGATCATTTTCCTAACAAATAAATTCTAAACATTAAAATTTGAACTACTATTTTTGTGTTCTTTAAATAAATTCTAACAATTTAAATCATATATAATTGATTCCATAATATTCATAAATTTAAAAAGAATATAGTTACGTATTATTACCGTATCCGCAAAATGACTCGAAATATGTTCAGCATCCAATCGCAACAACACGGCTTCCATTTTTTTACATGAAAATAAAAACATTAATTAAATTAGTTTATAATAAATAAAAAACAAATAATAAAAAATTTACTAAAAACTAAATAATTATACATATATATATATATAATAGATTGAAAGAAGATAGAATTTAGGTGTTATCTTTTTAGTTGAGGAGAGGGTTTATATAGGGAGTGGTTTGGGGAGTTTAGTGGGAGAGGTTGGGCGAGAAGATTCAAGCAAGAAGCTTCGGGCGGTAAAGGTGGTGGGAACGGCGGAAGGCGCGCCTTAAAGGTAGCTCCTGTCAAAAAATTAAAAGAAAGGTGTGCCCCGTGGGTTGCACCTTCCAAAGGCGCGTCCCCATGCATGCTTCTTCCAGGGATAGATAATCTAAGCAAATTTGCAGGTAAAACATGTTTCATCGGGTCCATCTTACTATTTTCTGTGGTATTGAAACGCGTCTCCTTCTCTCTAGTACTTGATCAAAAAAATTCAAACTTGTTGTCTAATCGGTAATAATTTATTTTAAAGGTGTTTTTTTTTGTCAAAAAACGCAAGAAGGAAAGAGTGGGAAATGGGGGAGGAAATTTTGTGCTCGTTTATATCGAGACTGGGTCAAACGCAACGACTTGAATTTAGCGTAGGGTATGTCTGAGTCAAGACGAATTGACTGTCCAACTCAGTTGGTAGAGCACAAGGCTCTTAACCTTGGGGTCGTGGGATCGAGTCTCACGGTGGGCAATTCATAATTCAGAGGTCTCCCACGGAAGCTGCTCTCAACCTGGTGTTGGGGGACTCTCAACCTGGGTTGGGGGCCAGCCTACTACCCTACCTCCCTTTACCCCTCAACCTGGCGTTGGGGGCCAGCCTACTACCCTACCTCCCCTTTACCCCATTACATATGGGAATAGGATCAGCTAATTTATGTCTTTGTCAGTGACTCACTTACCACTTGCCAGGACAAGACAGAGTCTACTCTCTTGCGGGATTAATTGTACCGGCACCCTACAATTATCATCTACATTTTAATTTGGTCCCAAATATTTTAATCGAATCCTCAAACTATAATATTATTTCAATCGAGTTCTTTTGTTAATAGCCTATTAAGTTCTAAAACTAACATGTTTTTATTTAAGATGATGATATGTATCACTAATTTACAACAATCGAAGAAGTCATAGAATACATATAGATTGATGGCATATGCATGCATGACATACGTAAAATAAATGCACATGCACTTTTATGAGTTCACGTTGATTCTGTGAGGAAAACGTGGGTCATAGATTTTCGGTTGCAATTGTGGTGTGAATGGTGTCGTAGGTTTTCTATTACAATTTTTGTTATTTGTTTTGATGGAAAAATGGAAAATGTCTCATCTCAATTCAATGACTTCATCATCTCCACACACTCCCACGTCAATAACCATGGCGCTTTTCTTGTTCATTGGCAACACCCTGCAACAATTCCTTCGTGGGGGCTGCTCAAACACACAACGAAGAGTAGAGGAACTAAAATATTAAATCTCAATTTCATTCATAATAGAGGGACTGATACTATAATTAAACCACAAATTTACCTTGTCCCATAAGTTCGCGTCGGGTTTTTTGTAAACCACGACTCTATCAATCCGTGAAGGATCCGGCATGTTCCACTTGCAGTCAGGGTTGGAAACTCGGTGCTGAACATGCTCGCAGGTGCTCTGGTTTGTCTTCTTGTCCCATGATGCTTTAGACAAGTAATACACGAACGGTTTTTGGCAGGCATGACGGTTAACGGGTCGGGTATTGAAAGAGAAGCCGGTGTAATCGGCTCTCTTGTGCCAATTCAGGAAAGTTCGGGCCGGCATTTCCATCTCTCTCACTGAGAATATGCCTCTGTATAATTGAACCGTGTAGCCCCATGAGACGGAGGCGGTCCAACTCCTGGTTTTGTCGTAGCAAACCGATTGCTGCATCAATGCAGCCGAGTCCAGGTTTATTGGGAGGTGCAGGCGTTTCAGGGCTTGAACCCGGTTCACATCGGGGAATATGGGTTCGACCTTGTCTAGGTGGTGAATGGAGACCAGTGGAGCAACGGGGTGCGCAGCCAACAGACCCAACAGGTTACCAAACACGTCGTACTGTTCAAAACAAAACATAAGATCACATCTCTATATTTAGGTACCAACTTAAATAATTTAAAAAAAATTAAAGAGTTCGATAGTAACATATCAATTTAGTTTTTAATAAAAAAAAATCAACTATTTGGGTAATTACATTTAATGATTCATCAAGCTACTCATCTTTATTCCCTCTTATTTTTTTAGGTTATAGATTCGAGATCTATTAGGAGCATTTCTCTTTCTTCCGCCTAGATAGGGATGGAAGACGAGTACAATTTCATAGATTTCATACCGCATCCACTCCAATTAGAGTAGGGATGAATATAAATTTAGTGAGTATTAGGTAGGTATGGATGTAAAAAGTCGTACTGATAAGGAATAATGGTTAGACGATGAGCTTGAGACCTTACCCGCCTCGCATTCGCCCGTTCCACATCCGCCCTCCACTAACTACTCACCATATAAATTTTTTACCATTATGAATTTAAGTATAATTCCATAGAATATTTTGTAAATCTTAAGGTTTTATAAGACATGACTTGTAATTTAATCAAATATTAAGGTATAAATATTTTTAGAATGGGAGATCGTTGTTTTTCATATCTAGATTATTATGGACTTGTTTTATGATTTATTTCTTATGTAATATGTGAAATTGTTGTCAGATGGGTATAGAAGGGTACGAGATAAGTGGTAGATATCCAGTTATGTAATAGGTGTGGGGTGAATTTGAAAACTATTTACATAGACAAATATAAAATTAAAAAATTTACTAGGTGATGAATTTTCAGTAGATACGAAAATAATCATGGCCTAAAGTCTCTTCTACCCTAATTACGATCCGCCCGGGCCTAAAATGAATGACAAGCTCACCAATCAAAAGTAGCATATATGAACCAATTGTGGAGCTAATCATGGCCAAAGCCTACGAATTTGATCCAACCAAAAGGGAAACGGCAGTGGGGAAGTGCGCCACGTTAGAAACCAAAATCTTAAAAGAATATTGAAATTAGATAGCTTTAACAGTCAAAAACTATAACGAAAGCAAGCAAAAGAGAGTGAATTACGTGTCTACACAAGACATGGAGCCGGAACAACATCAAACTTCTTGTCGTACACGTGTGGCGAAGAGAATGAACTAAGAACCAAAGAAAGTAAAGCAGAAAGGATTCGGCAGAGAGAATAAGATGGACAAGTGTTATGCAGACGAGAGAATTTTTTTCGTTGTCCCTCCGTATATTTAATTTTAATAGATAAATTTTTTAATATAATTTTTTAAAATATATAAAAATTAAAGTTTTATTTAAATGATATTAAACTTATTATACTTCGAACTAATTAGAATTTTAAATTCATATGAGTGTAAAGTTGTTTAGGTTCGACCGTCAGGATAATAGGCGACTTTGGTTGGTCAACAAATTCATTGAAACCAACGCACACGCACTCACGCAGGCTTCCAAAAGCTGTCCAAAGCTATGTGGAAGTCAACGCCGTGATACTCAATATATAGAAAAGTAAATGAAGAACAGGCAAACCTGGTGAAATCCCGGTTCCTTGGTGAGGGGCACACCGAGCTCCGCCATGCAGGCGTGAATCCGATCATCGGAGCCGTATAATCCCGGGTATCTCTGTATACACCGATCTTGCATCTTCTCTAGTGCTTTAGCTAGGGGGTAGCTGATGGCGAACCCTCCGCCGCCGTAAGCCATCCCGTAGGAGAAATTAATGTTCTGCAAATGACTCTCCGACGAACTCCCGATGTAATAAAACTGATTATGGTCGTATTTAGACAAAACCCGAACCAAATTATCGGGCACAAAGAACGTGTCATCGTCTCCCATAACAAACCATCTCACGTCTTCCAAGCCCAGCCGTAGTGTCTCCGATACTATACGGGATATCCTTATAGCAGACCGGTCGCCTTTCGGATTATTGTATTTGAACCTGGAAGTATCGCCGGAGACCATTCTCGGCGGTAAAAGGTGGTCATCGGTTCCGCTTTTAACACCCTTGTCTAACCAGACGACGCCACGCATTTGCTGAGGCTTCCACCACAGTTTGATGTAATTCTTCCTTTGATCCCATAACCGAGCCGAGGCTGCAATGCCGAAAACTATATGGTGAAGGGTTGTTTCCTCTGAGGAGTTCGGTTTGGGAGATGAAACGGGCGGTGGAGCTATGGATAAGGATTTCTCTCCGCCATTAACATGAACAGCTTTGATGATGTTCGGTTCTTTGTTCGGAGCATCCGAGAAACTTACTGTGTAGAATACGCAGAGAACGGAAATCAAAAGGAGGGAAGAAAGGACAAGCTTGGGGAAAGTCCAGGAAACAGTGAAATGGTTTCTCGAGCTTTGATCCCATGGAAAGTTGTCTTCAACCTTTGGATTGTTTTTCATGGTTGAACCTTGGAGGGTTTTAAAAAATCTGAACTTGGATTTTGTGGGTGTTTATGGCTATGAAAATCTGAACTCTAGATTCGAAGCTCTAACTCTCTCTAACTCAAGGGAACATGGATTTTCCGTATGGAAATCAATGTGCAGAGGAATATTAGAGGGAACAAGAATATAAATAGAGGTATTTTCAGTATATAATTTAATTTTTTTAATAATATATATATATAATATATATATATATTAATAAATTAATTATAATTGTATAAATATATTTGTATTTAAAATAGTCGGTGACAAAAGAAAATAAAATGACAAAAAAAAATATAGTTGAATGAAAAAAAAAAATCCATATACGAGTGATCTCCGACCTCATCTCAACTATATTTGTATCAAATTCATCCATCTCCCTACCGTCGTCGAACATCCTAGTACTGATCAGTACCAATCTTCTCTGGGTTACTTATCCCTCTTCATAGACAAACACAAGCCCCACGTCAAACATGTCATCTCCGACCTCATCTCAACTACTTCGATCGCTGCTCTCTTTGTTGACATGTTCACCACTTCCATGATCGATGTCGCCAATCAACTCGGCATTCCTTGTTATCTCTTCTTTGCTTCCCCAGCCTGTTTTTTGGGGTTTATGTTCCATTTGCCTGAGTTAGGCAGGCAGCTTACCGTCGACTTTGTTGAGTCTGACTAGGGACTAATCGTCCCCAAATACTCGGCTGTTGAGTTGATCGTCCCCACTTTTGCTAAACCCTTGCCCCTAGCTTGCTGCCCACCTCGGTGCTAAAGAGAAACAAGGACGGTTATTTCTGGTACTTGGAACACGCTTGTAGGTACGATGAGACCATGGGCATCGTAGTGAACACGTTCCTTGAACTGGAGCCCCATGCCATTGACTCGCTCTCCTTTAATGGGGTTCCCCCGGCTTATCCGGTCGGTCCAATTATTGATCATGCTGGAGCCGCTCAATGGCATCCGGATGGAGCTAAACAGGATTCCATAATGAAATGGCTTGATGATCAGCCTCCATCTTCAGTGGTGTTCCTATGCTTCGGGAGCATGGGGAGTCTCGAGGTATCCCAGTTGAGAGAGATTGCTTTCGGGCTGGAGCATTCCGGGTATCGTTTCTTATGGTCCATTCGGAAGCCACCTGAAGGTAAACTGGATCTCCCAGGGGAGTACACAAATGTAGCGGATGTTTTGCCGTTGGGGTTCTTGGACCGGACAGCCGGGTTGGGGCTCGTGTGCGGGTGGGTTCAGCAAGTGCGAGTATTGAGCCACCAAGCAATCGGAGGATTTGTGTCGCACTGTGGGTGAATTCCATATTGGAGAGCATATGGCACGGTGTTCCTATTGCGACATGGCTGGTATATGCAGAGCAACAAATGAATGCATTTGAGTTAGTGAAAGAGTTGGAATTGGGTGTTGAGATCAGGTCGGATTACAGGGACGGCAGTGATTTGGTGGCGTCCTACGAGTTCGAAAGAGAGTTGAGGCGTTTGATGGACGGTGAAGATGAAGTGAAGGCAAAGATAAAGGAAATGAAGATCAAGAGTAGATGGCATTGATGGAAAATGATTCCTCCTATAAATCTTTAGAATCCTTGATCCAGGATATCTGCAGTAGAATACAATGTTTCAAGTGAAATACTGAACAATTTAGTTCCATATCCAAGACAAGCCTATATGATTCCTAGATGCATACATGGTCCAGCATCATCAGCTCAAGAGATGTGAAATGACAGTTGAACAAACTCCAATTCTATTTAAATAGTATTTTTTCCACGACTCGTTTATTGATTTTCGAATTTCAGAAGGGACTGATTAGTCCTACAACTTATGTTGCAGCAAACCAGGGTCACTACAAACACATAAATCTCAATGAATTGGGTCTGGATTGAACTTTACAGATTCTCTATAGATGAGCTCCTTAATGTTTTCTTCAGTAACAGATGGTTGCTCAAAATCAAAACTGAATGGCATTGGGCAAACAGGCTCCATGTTGATGTCGTGAAAAGGTGCCAAGTACGGATGGCATAGAGTCTAGTCAACTGCAAAGGACGATAAAAAGTTGTTAAGAAAAATGACGAAAATGGATGATTTGGTTCAACATATAAGCATCGTGTGAATGATTTCCCAAAGATTCTTCAAATTCATCCACTATTTCTGTTACTTCGAAGTGGAGGAGACAAATAAGCAACTCATAGAACCTGTAATGCGCCTATGGGGGTCGAAGATGAGCATCTTCTCAAGCAAATCAACAGCACCAGGTGACATGTTAGGAAACCTAGCAGCGGAATTTTGCTTTGGATATTGTGGAAGCTGTCTAACGTTTCTTCTGGCATTGTCACTTCGAAGGAACCCCAGACTCGAATCATCGGGTGAACCTATAAGCTGTTCCAAGGAAAAAGAATATTATGTGCAAATCCATCAAGATAAGCAAAAACTCTTGGAGATTGGAAACATATCTACATAACATGATTGTCAATGTAAAACCAGCACCTAATAAAAGAACATGCAAATAACGATCATGCGAGAATATAGAGAGCTAAATGCATCCGAGAACCTTATAATGAAAGGGTCAACAGTAATGGACCATCCGAAGAGCTTTCTGGTAGTTTCTTCGAAGATTGTAGAAAGCATACCTCTGTGATAAGCCTCAGCTGATAGTCTTTGCCAGGGAAGAGGGGTTGTCTAGTCATGATTTCACCGAGTATGCAACCCACCGACCAAATATCGATTGCAGCAGTGTATTCAGAACAATTGAGAAGCAATTCTGGTGCCCTGTACCAGCGAGTAACTACATATTCTGTCATAAAATCAGTTTCAGATGTCGTCCTCGCAAGCCCGAAATCTCCAATTTTTAGGTCACAATTCGCATTCAGAAGCAAATTACTGGGCTTTAAATCACGATGCAAAACATTTGCTGAATGTACATATTTCAAACCTCGTAAAACCTGATATAGAAAGTACAGCAAAAGTAGCAGTGCAGAATCAACAATTGTCCCAGCTTCTAAGTTGCTAACAGAAAACGGATAACGTTTCTATCCAGGAATATTTAATACAACAGCAAGTATTTGATACCAACCCGACAATGATCATCTGTCACGATTGGTTAGATTGGATGATTTGATGAAGATCGGTGTCCATGAGTTCGTAAGCAATGTAGACATCATTGAAGTTTTCTTTCAGTGGAGGCCGTATGATGTCTTTGATGGCGACCACCTGAAGAAGAAAAGGAATCTCACGTCATTAGCACCCGTATACAATTACGGGTCGATTTACATGAACAACATGTGAACGACAGAACTAAGAGAACTCACGTTCTCATGATCCATGTGACGAATAAGCTTGATCTCTCGTAAAGTCCTCTTGCCATCGATCCTGTTTTCAAAAGCATTCCCGATTTTCTTGATAGCGACCTCCTCCCGTGTCTCCGAATTGAAGGCAGCACTAAAAAAAGGGAGGAGCAATGATATGGTTAATAAACGTATAGAAAAGCCTAATGAACAGAATGGTAACTTCCTTTCAACCTCCTCAGGCAGCAAATTCAGATCTAAATTCATTTACTTCAATGGGGGCCTAAATTCGGCAGCTTAATTTCATTAGAAGCAAAACACATCTGAATGTGCTAATGAAAGCAAGTGAAGGGTTCACTCATCTCACTCTCAATCTAAAAACACAGGGCTTAGAATCATCATGGTTCCATCAAAACATGTAAACAACTTACTCGCAAAGCTATCTCATAGCTTGAATTATCGAAAAACTATCATGAGAAACTTCAAGATGATGATAAACCCAGATCATAGCTTACCAGACAATACCATTAGCACCACGGCCGACGGGGCGAATGGGAGGGACGTATTTTCTGGAAACTTCGAATAAGCTACCATAAACGTTGTACCGAACATAGCGTCCACCATCAGCTGGTATCCCTTTGATGCTGTGATCGCCCGACCCGGTGCTGGGCTTTATTGATATGCTTTCTGGATCCGAATTTGAGACCAACCCGGATCAAACTCGAAAACCCAGAACAAGGAAGACACTTTTTGCCGTGATAACAACTCAAATCCAGAGAGTGTGATAAAAAGGGTGGTAAGGAAATGGGGTCTGAATTTTGCGAGAGCATGTTGGTAGGTGTAAAGTGTTATTTTCTTCATTTGTTCTTTTCTAAAATTTTCTCTTGGGTTTACCAGTAATTCTCATTTTCTTTCTCTCTAAATTTCCAGTCATGGGTGTGAACCTTTAAACTGGGAAAGCTCGAGTCTTCTCGTGAAGACTTCCACCTTTCAGATAACACCTTTTATGGCTTTGCAAGAAAAGGATTCTTTACGGGTTCTAAATGGGATTAATTTCCCACAATAAATTTGGAATCTGTTCTGCATTTTGGCCTTTTCACTGTACAAGATATACATCTATTTTGTCTAAACCTTGTCATAAACAAAGTTATTCTGATAGAAAAAAAGGTCATAAACAAAGTCGACCTTCTCGTGTTCGTATTCAAATACTCCTGGGTTTATATTTCAATTAGTTTAGTGAGAAAAATTATTAGATTTCTTTAAGTAAGATAAAAATTAATGAGATAAATATTAAATCTCTTAAGTAAGATCAAAAATTTGAATCTTAAAAATTACAACTGAAACAAATTGGTTAAAATCTCTTACCTCTGCAATACTAAATTCAAATTAATCGATCAATAGATCAGATAATTAATATACAACTTGAAATTGATATTAATTTTTTAAAAAAATTACTAGATAAATAAAAACGGATAATTGAAATTATATTTTCATTACTTCAATATTCAGATAAAAATTTGCAAAACAAAGCATGTAAACATTTCTACAAGATTTGTCAAGGTCTTCATGGTCAACATTCTTCATTCCAAAGTTGTATAGAAAATCGTCTGTCAAAGAAACTATTAGGTAAAATCTATCAGAATGAAGATAAAATATTTTAAATATATATATTTAAGTCGTATAATTAACATGATTGAGATACGTTAGCATTTCACCTAATCCCTAAACCTCCTGGTTGAATTCAATATTTTATTAATGATTAAATTAATAAATGATTAATTTTAAAAAGAAGTTTAATTTTTTGTGACGTGATAAAACATGCATCTTACATATGTCTTCCAATTTCAACATTCCGCCCAACCATAACTCGTAGTTCCACAGCCATTTAACCAAGAGCCAGCCAACGCCTAATAATAGCATCCAAGTTGGCTCGAGTCCTTTGACTGAAAAGCTATGATCAAAAGGGCCAATCGCACTAGCCACTACAAGCTGCAACTGCAACTGCAACTGCAACTGCAACAATACTATCCACAGATTTAACATGCAAATCACAATATCACCAACATTGTTTTCCCAGTTTCATATGACTACAATAGGATACAACCTGAGGATATTCTCTCAGCATTCAAGCCTGGGGTCATTATAACACCCAGAGCTCGGTCGGCTGTATTCCAATTTGCATGTCCACCTACTCTTTCACATAAAAAACATCCATACAGTTTAAGACAGAAAAACTGCACAGAATTTATACCTCTTTTGGGAGCCAACGCTAGCGCATGCTATACATGTCAAGAATAGCCTGCGCTGCAAAGGGAAAAGATATTAGGAACACCGTAATAACGGAATATCCTAGGGAAATGATGACCGATTAAAAATAGGAAGCAAACATTTGCAAACAAATATTGGCCCTTTATATAGCGTTTGGCATAGGATGTTCCAAATACACATACAACAAACTATTTTAGTATAACACAGCTTACAACCCACACAACACATACTTTCTTTACACAGACAAGGTTGTATATGGCTACTATTTAGAAAACAGAAGGTCTCATACCTAAACCATCTGTATACAGAAGAATTTAGCTTCGCTGCAATCATGATTCACCTCGCAACTTGCTCGTCAAGATTTCTTCCTGTGACTGATTTTGGGACAGCACAACCTGCTCTTAGATTACAAAGCAAAGCATCACGCCCGGTCAAAACTATTTTGAAAAAGCCATCTACTACCATTGAAAGATTATCTAAACCTTGAGATAGTTTCTCTGCTGTGTTCCTCATATCTGAAACAGAATTCTTGAATGATTCACCTTCAGCAGGATTAAACCCATCTTGAAGGAAAGGATACAACTTTTTGGTACAAGCATCGACGGCATGATGTTCTCTAAGAATTGTAAATTCTCCGCAAGAAAATATATTTCTAATTTCTGTATTCACAGTTGTTTGCATATCAGAGAAAACTTGTGCCCATGGAAGCGTAGCAGAAACAGGCAAATCTAACAAATTATTGGTAGAACCAGAGAAAGCTGCAGCAAAGACACTACAGATATATGTAGTCGCCACCTTAGCTCCATACATAGCACGCATCAAAAACCTTCCCTTTAGCAGAGTTCTTCACCTTAGGCAAGTTCAATGACTCCACAAGTTTGTCCAGTATAGGACGACAACATTCAACTCTGGGATTTTTTGAACGAATGTGCTGTCTCCAGCTATCAAGTGAGGAACATGCCTGCAGGAATTGGTTTGGGGAGTCGGACTCCAACTTATGCAAGCCACACTGAAGTAAGAGATGACCTTGGTTGAGCCTTGTAAGTTCAGACGTAAAAGCAATACTAATATCAAGCAACTTTATACTTATGTCCAGGTACGCATCTATCCATTTCTCATCCCAATCATTCACAGGGAGCTCAAGCTCAGTTATCAGGTTTTTTATGTCGCAGTGAATCTCGGAAAGCGACTCCATTGCTAGTTTCATCCACGACAAGCTAAGGATGTCATTCTTGTCTTTAGGCACAAGTTTTTTCAGCCTCTCTGACAAGGCGACCTCAAACACATTCAATAAAGAAAGAAGTCTCGGAGGCAACTGAGAACCCTTAGGAGTACGGAAAGGATTTCCAAAATGGAAGAAAGGGCGGTGTGGTTCTTGAGGACGGCTCATTTTTTGATGTATTTACTACAACATCCAGAAGAACAAAGCCGATTATAACAAATAAAATACTTGATAAACTAAATCATGTTAATAATTTAATGGATTATGACAGACATCACACACCCAAAGTTTCCACAAGTAATCATCTTTATAGTTCATACTATGCAAGCATGGTCATAACTTAAAACGGGTATCAAAACAATTGGATTAAACAAATAGCTGATGGCATAAACGGCCATATATTCAACACCAAAATATAACGAATACATGCAAAAGAGACGGTGTAACGATAAATCATGACAGATATATCTAGATCTCCTTGGTAGCCTGATTTTCCTTGTTTATCCATCCTATCTCGTCTTAATTATACATCTACATGATTTCCTCCATGAATACTAAGAGGAACTTTATACAGATAAACAGCCAAGTCATTTCTACACAAAATAAAATAATTCTAAACCAAAAAGACTTCAAGGAAATCCTGGAAATCACATCTTTAAAAACAAAGCTTCAAAATCGAAATTCAAAACTCAGAAATCACATAAACTAGAGCAGATCTGATGGATCTGAAACGAAAACAAAAACACAAAAACATCCAGAAATATGAAGTCAAACAAATAGAGAAGTAAAAAAAAAAGCTTACCTGAAGTTTAGATACTTAAACCAAACGAGCGATTAAACCAGCCAGAAGAATAAATTATCCACGGATCTGTTAAAGCTTTGTTAATAACAAAAGATAAAAACAAAATTATAAACTAAATAGGTTTCAAACAACTAAACTAAAAAGATAAAGAAAAAAAATCGGTATTTCAGTAGAATCGCACACAGGAAAGCTAATTGAAAAATAAGAAAAAAAAGGAAAATAGAAAGACTTTACCTGACTTTAGTACTGGAAATGGAATTTGGAAATTTCGAACAAAGCTGCAAACGGGTGGTGTATTTTTCAGCTTAATTGAAATTTCATCTTTGGGGAGTAGTTGAGGATGAGGAGTGTTGATTCAATCACTGCCTGTTACGGAATGTCGGTCACAGACTATATACGTGTAGGACAATGAATGGGGGAAATAAAGAATTGAGGAACGGGTTGGAAGAATCCCTTACCGCCTATTTTGTTGCTTTTTGCCTTTTTTTGTGTCAAATCTGTTGACATTATCAAAGGGCTGGGCAGCCTCGGTTGGAATTTAATTTTCATTGGGCCACCCGCCAGACGTCAGCCCTACTTCCACTTGTATAAAGCCGCGCAAATCTAACGGATATAAATGAGCTGTCAGCTGCATGATGCATGTTTCAAAGTAAGCCGGAAACAAGGTTAGGGTCCAACGTGATATTTACAAACGGAGTAAATTGAGTTAGTAGTAAGGTTATAAATGAGATAAAATAGATTGTAAATTACTCGAGATTAATTTGATCAAAATTTGATAAATAATTGAGTAGAATATATTTGACTCGAGCTTTTAAGGAGTCAAAATGAGCTACTCGATACTCGACTCGAAAACTCATAAGCAGCTTAAAAATATAATATATTAAGATTTTGTTTTTTTGAAATAAATTATTAATAATATTAATTAGTCGATCATTGCCTCTATAATACTGTATTAGTTGGTCGATAGATCTGGCATAAATGATTAATTAAAAAAAATGGTGGGCTTTAGCAATAACCAATTTTAAAGGTTTAATACTCAAATTACCTTTTAAATTATATTTTTTCTATTCGATATTTTTTAGTGTCTGCTTTGATCATTAACATTGATTTACTATAACTTATTAAAAAATTGATTATGTTAAAAAGTAAAAATAAATTAATATTAGTCCATAAATAAATTTAGGGTAAACTATGTATTTAGTAACTAAAATATCAGTTTTTGTATGTTTTAATATCTAAATTTTTAATTTTTCAAAATCATACCTAATATTTAATTTTATTTCATTTTAGTACATTTATTAAAAACTTAATGTGTTTAATACCTAAACTATCAGTTTTGATCCGTTTTAGTGTCTAAACTTTCGATTTTTTTCCAAAACTTAACATTAAACTTTGAACGGAAGTACTAAAATGAAACAAAAACTAAAATTTAGGTATGGTTTTGAAAATTTTAAAAGTTTAAGTACTAAAATAGGTTAAAATTGAAAATTTAAGTACTAAATTCGTAATTTACCCATAAATTTATTAAAAGTGATAATCAAGATATGGGACCCTCCATTTTCCAGGCTTAACTCCAAAAATCTGTAATTAATTATTGTTTCTTTTACACTTTTTCGCATCGCTTCACAAATAATCAAGAGTAAAAAGTGAAGATTAAGGGCGTGGAGTACGGTTCTTTGGTTGATATATTTAAACACGGCATCTTAACTTTTTCCACTAGAAAAGATGGCGATTGATTGGTACCATGAGGTGCTTACTGCTCCGTGATGCATTGCCGCACGTTGTTTCATCACTTGAAAGATGGAATTATAAGCATCAATCTTCGCTTATAAGAATCATCCAATTATTTCAATGTCTCTTCTGTTTGTGAACGACGTATCTTAACCGGCACGAGCCGAGCATTGTTTAATTTGTGATCGACTTACTCGTTAAGTACTCCTAAAATTGAACATATCATTATATTCGGGGTCGAGTTTGTATCGGGTTTTGAACATACAGACCCTCCCCGATGGCGCCTGCAAAGGATGTTGAGCATTGAAAAACATTGTCCCTACAATAACTCATCTGCCGGTCTACCTTCGGAGAACAATTAAAGAAAACACGTGACAGCACACTATGTCTATTATTAATGTTATTGTGTCTAGTAATTTAATACTCTTGTTCAAGCATAAATGGCCGCAAACCCCACATATCTTAGCCGATATAAGCAAAGTTTTTTAATTCAAATTATAAATTAAAGAAATACTCGGTTACTTTGATTTGGCATACATATACTTAAGAGACATTATCTTATATATTTTTATGGTCTATATTTGTACAAATGCATACCGTATATTACATGTGGGGGGGGGGGGGAATGCAAACCAAACATATAGAATAATGTCAGATTATTGTTAAAGATACAACAAATCATCTCTAACCTAATTTCGAACCACTGCGATTCGATTGTCCATCGCCGGAATGTGAATCCAAAGGTTATCTTCCAGCCCGGCGTTCCTGCAGAACAAGATGAAGGTAAAATAATATAAGTGGAAGCTACCTTTCGGGTGTCAAAATTGTTAATATAGTACGGAAGCGGTGATTACATCGCGGAAGAGCAGATCATCAGCTTCAAGCATATGGATAACATGCCCCATTTTCGGCCTTTTCGTCGCACCAGGATCGACACATTTGAGAGCGACCAATAGCGCACGTTTGAGCGCTTTCGAAGCAGGCGTCTCGGGTAGCTTGGGATCAACTACTTCTTCGGCTTTTTGGTTTCCGACCAAGGTTTTTAACCATTCCACCAGGTTCACCTGCAATTATGAATTCAGTCGTTTCCAAGTTAACAACATTAGGAGCTGTCACACTAGATTAGTGGGAGAAAACAAAGGAGAAGTTAATAATAAGCCTAACCTCTCCTTGAGGCCGGCTATAATCGACCGGACTTCTCCCGGAAATAATCTCCATAATAAGTATACCGAAGCTATAGACATCACTCTTCTCATTCAGCATGCCTGTACAAGCATATTCCGGAGCAACGTAGCTGGAAAAATATGAAAGATAATGAAGTGATTTCAGTGCACATGAAGGCGTTCATAACTGTTAACCTTAAGTGCTAAGTTTAGACTGTGAAATGGAAGTTAACCGACCCGAATGTTCCTATCACTCGAGTTGTCACATAACTCCGTTCAGAACACAAGAGTTTAGCGAGCCCGAAATCGGAAACTTTGGAGTTCCACTGGCGATCAAGTAGGATGTTGCTAGATTTTACATCCCGGTGAACAACCTTCGGCTCGAGACCCTCATGAAGGTAAGCTAAACTGCAATAACAACACGGGGAATACCACGAATGAGAACCGGCACAAATGAATAGAGAATCGACACACAATTTTACATGAACCGGAAGGATAGAATTCTAAATGTACCCTCTTGCTGTTCCTAGTATGATATTCATACGGATATCCCATGTAAGAGGACTGACATCCCCAACATCACCGTGCAGCCATTGTTCCAAATTCCCATTGTCAACATACTCGTATACAAGCATCCTAAACAGCAAAAAGAAAAACAGATACTAGGTCACTTTCTCTCTACAGTTTACACTAATCAAAGAAGAATTTAAAAATGGAAGATGACTGCAGTATACCTATAAGCACCTTCAACACAATAACCAAGCAATCTCACAAGATTCTTATGTCGCACACGCCCAATTGCTTCCACTTCTACCTTAAATTCCTTCTCGGCTTGACCCCTGAAAATCGAAGATTCAAATGATTCAGAAAAAAGAACTTTCATTTCTTGTAATGGGATAAATAACTGAAGTAAAAGGAGGGGTACTTGTTGTTGAGCAAATTTTTGACAGCAACATTAGTTCCGTCGGTCAAAACGCCGTGATAAACAATTCCATAGCCGCCTTCGCCGATCACATTCTCTTCACACAATCCATTGGTAGCTAATTCCAGTTCCCTCAACGTGTACCATCTTCCCCACCCAAGATGAGACACTTCCGGCCCCACATTCCCACTCCCGAACGACGTCGTCTCGCTCACGCTCGTGTGCACTTTGCTTTCCCCACTGGAGAACGCCAACATGTGCTCCAGTTTCCCCGCGTCCACTTGGATCTCCGGCACCGGCGAGGCCTTATGTTGATAATTAGCTTCTGCCGGCGGGTGGTGGACTATTTCTTGGATCTCTTTGGAGAATGGCGGAATGGGGTCCAGGTGTCGATGTCTGCGAGATTTGCGGCGGGTTGTCAGGCAAAGCGATAGAAGGAACAGAGTCAAAACTATGAACAAACCAAGAAGAATCCCGATCACTACCCATAGTTTTAACCCGAAAATCGACGTCGGCTTCGATAGCTCCGTGTTAACGAACGCCGCGTCGTACACCGACATCCTGAGATACCGACGATATTAGCTTCGCCGGCAAGTAACGTTTTGACCGAAATGAAAATGGAAAGCTTAGGCAAAGAAAGAGAGAAAAAGGAATGTCTTTACAGCAAATGGAGAAGAGAAACAGAAGGAGAAAGGGAGCTTTCTTTATGCTCTGCACCACTTGCGACACTGAACGCTTCTTTTATTACCTCCTCTTTAACTTTTTAAATAAGCTTATCTACCTGTCTTAGCCGGACCGGAGTTGGAGATATATTATATATAATATATGTATAAACTTTTCCTTTAAATTCTTGTTTTAGTCCTCTAATATGCTAAACAATTTGTATTTAAACCCTCAATTCTTTATGTTACTTAAATTTGACTCCCGATCACAGATTATAAAAATTATATCATGGCCTCTTCTTATTGCTTCACTCATGATATCAATAAACTAAAATCATTTACATTGTCTTTTTGTATTATCATTTTTACATATGAATCTTCGTTAATTTATTTTATGTACTTTTTTATAAGTAATTATTTAGAAGTTACAGTTCGATTGTATCGATGGCACTAAAAAATAATTAAATAGATAGTTTTAATTGTTGAGATCATAATTAGCGTAACGAAAAAGATTTATTGTTAGTATGAAAATCTGTCATGGCTAAAAGATAAGAAATTGTTAGTTTGTCAGGAGAGGTGACTGAGAATATTTACTAAGTTGTCCCTTCTGTATTATCATTATTATAGCTATATATTCTTTGTAATCATTGTATACAAATATGGCTTGATCAATGAAAATAAAAGTTTAGAAAATATTGGTTTGCTATATGATATTAGAGTTTAATTCTAATAGTGCACATGTTTGCAGAAAAGCCCTTACTCGCAATTTCCTCGATAAATTTGATTGCTTCTGAGGTATGATTCTGTCGAAGAAAACATGAATCGAGATATTATAACACCATCTATCGAGAAACATCCACCATGACCCATGTATCTAAACAGACCATATGCTTCATTCGGAGAACCCCTCTGACCTAATCTATAAATCATTGTCGAATATGTGTAAAGGTCCGGTTTTATTTTGCTCAGTAACATTTCAAATAACACAACAAAAACGAGTTGGATGCGCTTATGTTTGCACAAGCCATTAGTTTAGTTAGGATAATATAAGAGACATTGTTGAGTTTGAACCCGTATTTATGCAGTGCTAGAAATATCTTCAACGCCTTTATGAGTTTGTTATCTTTGCCAAGTCATTGTATTGAAAAGATTCCAAGAAGCAACCATCTTGTCAAAAGTTCGAATGTTGTCAAAAATCTCATTGATTGACAACCGCTGTATACGACAATATTAGGCTCAATGCCTTCATTTTTTATTTGGATCATCACATTGTTCGTGAAAAAAGTTGTTGCGTGTGATCTTCTTAGCTATGTTCCAATCACTCACCAGAAAGTTGATGGTCTCACTAAACCCTTGGTTAGGTCGTACTTCACGCTATTTCGTCAAAATGTTAACGTTTTAATGGATCGTAAGAAACCTCGAGATTATCGTTACTATAGCTATATATTCTCTATAATCTTTTATGAAAAATATTGTTTGATCATTGAAAATAACAATTGAGAAAATATTAGTTTTCAATATGATATCAAAGCTTAGCATGAAAACAAAATCATTCTGGCAGTGCACATGTTTACAGAAAAGTCATTCCCGACCATTTTTTCAGTAAGTTTGATCATTTTTGAGGTACGATTCTGTCGAAGAAATCATGGATCGAGATATTATAGCACCATCTATCGAGAAAACATTCACCATGACCTATGCATCTAAACAACTCGTGCGCTTTACTCGGAGAACCCCTCTGACATAATCTATAAATCATTGTCAAATATGTGTAAAGGTCGGGTTTTATGTCACTCGACAACATTTCAAATAATACAACAAAACCGAGTTGGATGCGCCTATGTTTGCACGAGTCATTAATTAAGATATTATAGGAGACATTGTTGAGTTTGAACCCGTATTTCTGCAATGCTCGAAATATCTTCGACCCCTTTTTGAGTTTGTTATCTTTGCATAACCCATCCAACAAAATTGACCAAGTCATTGCATTGGAAAGATTCCAAGAAACAACTATTCTGTCAAAAGTTCGAATACTGTCAAAAATCTCCTTGCTATACACATACCTTATATAAGACTGTTGTATACGACAACGTTAGGCTCAATCCTTCCTTTCTTATTTGGATCATCATTTTTATTAAAATTGATAATTTAACATTTCATCCACATATCACATTATTGTTAATCGATCTATCTATTCTGATTTTGCTTAATTTGATCCATCCAGTTTTTATATATTTTTATTACATCTAAATCAATATATCGTTAATTACTTATGTTAAAATGATGATTACTTATGTTAAAATGATGATTTAAAATTTTGAGAAAGCATCTTTAGATATTTTAACTAATGTATAAATCTATTATTGTTTTCCAAGTATGTTTAGATAGACTTCCATGACTCCTTATTTGTGTGGCCATATTATCACTTTAACAATATAAACTAATGATGTTATTAATTTAAATTCATAAGAGGAATTTATGTAAAATGGAAAATAAAGAGATTAAATACTTTATTTCAGTATAATATATGGACTAAAGTCATAATTAGACCTACTTTAGACGAAGCCCGGATAAATTTGAGACAGTCGAATGACCGTTGAAGGGAAATTATACGGCACTTTTTGTTGTAGCTAGTCAAGCATTCATCCAACGGTCAAGATGCAACCATGCGAATCAGTTTGAGTATGGACGTGCCACATCAGATATTGTCGTGGGTTATAAAGTAAGCCACCTTGAGTAGGACCCGCACGTGGCGGCTCTACGATGGCAAACGAGTATAGTTTTGTAGATTTCGCAATGTATCTATTTCAATTGGGGTGGGGATGGGTATAATTTTAGCGGGTAGTGGGCGGGTGTGGATTTAGAAAGTGATACCCGTCGCGGGTAGTAGGTAGGTAATGGGTTTGAGACATTACCCGTCCCGTATCCGCCCGCCCATTTTCTATTATATATGTAGGTAGTAGTGAATTTAAATTGGAACGCTCTCAATTGGAGGAAATAGAGAATGATGATTGTAATACTAGAGTATTAGATATCACAAGTATTGCTTGAAATTTTAAAATGTTGTGTCAAAGAACAAAAACATTATGTATTTGTCATTTAAGTTTCTAAACTTTAATTATGTCTTTTATTATGGTGTTTTATGTACTTTAAGATCTATATTAACATTTAACTCAGATAATCCTTGGATTATTTTATTATGTTTCTTAATAGATATGTTTTTTATGTTTGTTGCTTATATATAACTTAAGTTTGTTTTCAGGCGGGTCTAGACGGGTACGTCGCTAGTGGATAGTGGGTGTCGAGATGGTTTTGAGAATGTACCCGCGTGTGCGGGTGTGGATTTGAAAATTTGTACCCATCATAAGTGGTGGGCGGGTGGTGGATTGAAAAATTTTAGGTGAGTATGGGGATGGGAGAGGAGGTATCCACACCCGACCCGCCCGTTTGTCATCCTTAGGCGGCTCCACTTTCGGTCTTAGACTTACACAACGTTTATATATAACGATTAAATTTTCGACATATATAATTAATCGTTTCATTAGTTGGTTAAAATTTCTTAAAAAATATTTAAATAATAGTTCTAAGTTATAAAATAATATTGTGTATAATTCCTAGTTAAGGAGAATATGTAGTAGTTTAATTATATATTTTAATACAAAATTAATAAATTATTAAACACGATAACTTATTAATTTTTTTTTTCAGTTGGTTCAATTTAATCATGCTAATATTCTGAGAGGGGAGTTAAGACAGACAAAGACAAGTCATTACATTTGTTAAAATGGTTTGAAAAGAGTGTATTACTTTTGTTTATCGAAAGACAGTTGGAGGGGGAATTAAGAGTATTGTTTTTTGAAGCTTTTGTGCATTATTGCACCAATCATTCACATAGTCCCTTTCATGGTTTTATCATTCAACTAAGGTGTTAGTGGTTTTAGGGTTTGATAGTGGGTTGTCTAGTGTTATTCACTAGATGAGTCTCTAACAAAATACACTAGATTTTTTATAAATTAATAATTTATCTAAAATAATATATTTTTCTATTCTGACTTGGACACGAGGTCTAGATTAATATTTTTGATAAATTAATAAGATTATAATTTTCTGGAAGATTGTTATATAAAATTGTGGTCTTTTCAATAGTGTAAATTAATAATTCTAAATATAACTAGATAACTTAATAAAAATATGTTTTTACTGTTGATTTTTGGACACTTTTTAGTTGGGATGCTATTGTTTGTTAGTTTTGATTTGTATTGATTAGTTAGTAATGTTTGATGTTGTTTTATATAGTGATTGGGGTTTTTTTTTAATAGACTAAAGTTTAGGTCAGGGGTGGCTCCTCCCGTCTAGAGTCATGACATACTTAATACCCAATTGAGATTTACATAGGAATTTACAGATTACTCACCAAGAATGAGAGTGATAGGATTCAAACTTTACATTACAAGCTCAAATTTCTGAATCTCAACCACCTGTATCAACACTCGTTGTCATAGTAAATAGGTTTTCTTACCATACATGAATTTGTATTAAGTTTTAACTAGTACTACGTAATATAATGAATTTTATTGTTTATGGGTATGCATTATATTTAATTAGTCGCATTGTACATAAACATTATTCAATTAGTTAATACAATGTATATGTTTTATTTATGAAATATAATAAAAGTATGTTAACTCGAGAAAAATATTTAAATTAATAAAATTGTGTGATCCCAATATTATTAGTTTATAGATATTTTATTATATTGTATTTTTATATTTTTTTTGAATTTTGTTATATCAATAATGCATTCTCATCTAATACTTTTGAAAATATTATTATCTGAATAAAAAATATTTGGTGATATAAATTTGTGACTAGCATGAATCAAAAGATTTTGGTGGTAAATAATTTTTTTAAGTTTTGAATATAAATGCCAAAAACGTTAAGGTATGAGTATTAAATATCAAATAAATAAAAATTATATTTAAGTAAATATTATCTTATTCTTACCCACATTAATGAAAAAAAGTCTAAGTCAAATAACAATTATAAAGAGCAACGTTAATTATACGGAATATTTTTATCGAGTTTTGTATGTTAACTAATTAATACTTCTTGTAATTACTAACAATCATTCATTGAGAAATCTGTCCACGTGAAAGTGACGATGCACTTCGGTAGGGTACATTATTTTTTAAAATTAGTTAAATTACATTTTAGATCCCCGTGGGTTTATACATATGATTTTAACTAGGATAAACTATGCATTTAGTATCTAAACTATCATATTTGATCCGTTTTAGTACCTAAACTTTTAATTTTTCTAAAATCATACTTAACATTTAATTTTTGTTTCATTTTAGTACATGCGTTAAAAACTTAACGCATTTAATACATAAACTATCAGTTTTGGCCTATTTTAGTACATAGACTTAATTTTTTCTCATTGAGAAAATCTGTCCACGTGAAAGTGACGATGCACTTCGGTAGGGTACATTATTTTTTAAAAATTAGTTAAATTACATTTTAGATCCCCGTGGGTTTATACATATGATTTTAACTAGGATAAACTATGCATTTAGTATCTAACTATCATATTTGATCCGTTTTAGTACCTAAACTTTTAATTTTTCTAAAATCATACTTAACATTTAATTTTTGTTTCATTTTAGTACATGCGTTAAAAACTTAACGCATTTAATACATAAACTATCAGTTTTGGCCTATTTTAGTACATAGACTTAATTTTTTTCTTCAAAACTTAACGTTAAACTTTGAATAGGTGGTACTAAAGTGAAACAAAAACTAAACTTTAGGTATAGTTTAAAAAATTGAAAGTTTATGTATTAAAATAAATCAAAACTGATAATATAAATACTAAATGTGTAATTTATTCTTCTAATTATTACATTCATACTACTTCCCGACGTTTATTCATTAAAGGTATAAGAGGCTTTGTACTTTTGGAGGGGGGAAAACTAATGTAATCATCTTATTATTTTATTTTAATGTGGCCCTTCACTTAGAAAATAAATTCATTGTGGTTCTTTGACTAACGTTTTTTGTCGTTGACATTACAATACTGTCATGTCAGTTCACATTGCTGACGTAGCAATGCATTTGTCATGTTTGAGTTACCAATTTAACCAATCTGTTATGTCATCCACCTCGTTAACTTGTCACCCTAAACTGTCACGTCAGTACGGTAAATTGTCACATCAGCTTCGTAACAATCAAAGATGAAAAAATGTTGATTAAATGATCATTTTAAGTTTATTTTATGAGTTGAAGGACCACATTGATAGAAGAAATAATATGATAGTCAGGTTGATTTTTTTTCTTCAAAACAACACAGACCTCTAATACTTTTTTACATTTATTCGTTATATTTATAAGCATTAAGTTGCATCAAATAAAAACAGTGTTTTTAATTATACACACAATTAATTCATATATTGCACAAGTTACAAATAAATTATTTGTATAAATAAATGTAAAATGACATTTCTAATCAATATTATTGTTTACTATAACTAATTGTAAAAAAAATTGATATCTACGTCAAGAAAGTTTTTTAAATGTAATTTATTCATTAGAATGTGATCATATGAGTAGATTATTATAAAAATTAGGGTAAAAAACGCAAATGATCATTGACTATAAAATATTATTTTATTAAGTCCTTTTACTATTAAATTTTACAAAATGATCATTCGACTATGAAGTGTTGCATTGTTGAGTCACTCGACTATTAAAAGTTACAAAATGATCACTCAATTATTCATAATGTTCCAGACTCTTCCTTTTCCATTAAAAAAGTAGTGATTGTCTAAGTTGGACGTTAACATGACGACTAGGGCTGTAAATGAGACGAGACAGATTGCGAGCTACTCGAGATCGACTCAATCAAGGCTCGATAAATACTCGGATCGAATGGACTCGACTCGAGCTCGAGCTCAACTCGAGTTCTTAACAAGCCGAAACGAGCTACTCGATATTATACTCGAAAAGCTCGTGAGCAGCTCGAAAAAAATGTTATATTATAATTTTAGGTTTTTTAAAATTATATTATTAAAAATATACTATTGATTATTATAAATTTTAAAAATATATTAAAAATTTTATAATACAACTACCCTCAAATTTTAATTTTTTTAATTAACAAACCCAAGTCCAATTGTTACATTGTATATTACTAAAAGACAAATAAAAGCCCATTTAATTAAGCACATGTTAAATTATACATGTTTGGTTGATTTTTTTCTTTCCTTTTTAACTTTTACTGCACAAGTACTTGACAACGTAGAAAAATAAAATAAAAAATAAGAAAAACAGCCAAAAATAAAAAAAATTGAAAATGGTTAAAATTTATTTTTGAATAAATATTCTTATATTTATTTTAAATTAATAAAAAATTATTTATCTAATGACAAATATTTAATATATTTCTAATGATAATATTTTTAATAACTATTTTTTTAAATTGTTGTTATATTTTGAGGTTTCGGGTTCAAATATCATAAATATCAAGGGTTTGAGCATTTAATATCAAGATACTATATTGTACTTACCTCATACGGTACCAAGTCGATTAATTAATGTCTTTGTAATGAACCCTAAACCATAAATCCTAAAACCATAAATCTTAAACCCTAAACCCTAAATTCAATTATGTAATAGGGGTTAAGTTATGCACATGAAGATACCATACAAATTATGCAAAATGATGTTATGTGACTCCTAAATAAATCATTCGCATACTTATACATAAACATATCAACATGCAAAATAAATATACACAACTAATTAAAGAAAACAATCCTAAACAGGGACTAAATTAAGAGAAACCTAAATGTGAGGACTAATTTAAGCTAAATATACTAACTTTAGAATGATGATTAAATTCACGTAAATGCAAAATTAAACTTACAAAATTGGAATTAAACAAATGACTTAAATACAAAATGTGCATAAACTATAGGGTCTTATATGCAATTGATCCTATTTGGTTTAAGCTAAAATAATATGGAAAATAACATAAATGACACCTGAACATTTAAAACAAATAAGAAAATTTAAACAAATGTGATTGAAATACAAAAATTTAAATATACATACCAAACTAAAAATTAAACATGCATATATATTAAACTAATGACTAAATTTAAATAAACGTAAAATTCAACATACAAATCAAGAATTAAATTAGGGATTTACAAAATGGTGCTCAAGTTTGGGGGACTATAACTTAATTTACCAAAAAATTAATATGAAACCTAAATTTAACTAAACCTAAACTAAACTCACGCACACAAAATACCAAACACATTCGCACAACCCTTTTATTCTCCAACAGCCTCTATTGGCAGCTCTCTCAATCCCATCTCTCCCTCTCACGCACGCACGATGCCACTCTCAACATTATGGTCCTCTTCTTCTCCGGCGAAGACCCTAATACAATAGGGTAAACCAGATCGAAAACTTCTACCCTTTAGGTTTCGAACTTCCCAAATAAACCACTTTATTTCCCTACTATCCTTATCTCTCTCGGCGACCGAGAAAGCTCGAAAGCTTTCTATATCAACCACCACACGCGGGTGGCCAAATCCAACTCCGACCACCACGAGACTCAACTGGTAAGTCACTAATCCTAACCCATACACTACTAAGCACTTGGTTCTATTCTAACCCATTCTTTTTATTTACCCCGATCTAAAGCTATGGAACACGACACCACCAGCCGAATGTTCCTAAGGCTCATATGATATTAACCCCTACTCTCGGTTTCCTTACACTGGCCAACAATCCCAGACGAACGATCTTTACTCCCAACAACAAGGCTCGACTTCCCGACCCCGATGAAGACCCGAAACAAGGCTAGGTAAAACGAAATTAATTTCTCATCTATTTCTATATTTCGAATCAAAAGGAAAAAAATGATAAGATGATTGCTGGGAATAGAATAAAACCTTAAAAAATACTTGTATTAATATTGCTTGATTTGAACACAGAGGAAATAAGCTATTTATACATTGTTTTCTTCTCTTATCTCTCGTTGTTGTTTTTGTAAAAAAAAAAACAAATAATGGCAGAGGCTCTTTATACGTGATGGCAGAGTCATGCAGGCATGTTTAACCTATGTGTTGTGGTGCTTGTTGCTGTAAACAACCGGCTTATTATTGAAAACCTAATGAAGGTTTGTTTTTAAATTTTAGCTCTCTTGCTGGTATGTTATGAATTTATGATTCTCGGATTAAAGGCTTGTTATCGTGTTGTTGATAAATGTTGCAGTATGGATGGTTGATCAGATCTGGATTTTAGTTTAGTTCGAGATCATTGATAGATTGACCTCTTTTTATGTGTTGGTAATGCTTCTAATCCTAATTTTAGATTTTCCTAAGAATACATGAGGGCGAGGCTTGTCTTTTAGGATTACTGTTTTCATTTTGGTTATTTGGGCTCAAGCATCATTTAACACGTTATCTCTGTTTTCCAGTTCACATTGCAGTCTTACTCTCCCAATATTCCCACTTGTGACCTTTGTAGTTAAAAAGTTGTTGCAGAATAATCATATATCAGAACGTGTAAGTGGATCAATTGTAGGCTGAACCTATTGCTCCTCTTATTTCATTACTTAAAACTTTAAACGGAAAAGCTGGCAATTAAAAACTTCCTTTGCTTTCTAATGTTTGGTTCAAACATTGTTGAAGTGCACTTGTTCTTCCTAGAGAATAAGACAAATTGATGTTTTATTGATGTTGCACAAAGGTTGATTGTTAATTTATATATTGCAGGCTGATATTTGGCTTCATGTACTAATTAGCACAATTGCAGTTCTATATCCCAAAATGTTTCCATCACATTTAGTTAGGGAGAACATTAGTAAGGTCAAAGACATCATGTATCAACTTGTATAAATTTGGATATGTTGTCATATTTGTCATCCTTTTATAAATTTAGATGTGTTGTCATATTTTGTAATCTTTTAATACATTTGAAATTTTAGGGTAAGCTTCTTGCTTTTGGTTTCTGTTTTATGGTTGCTGAGGATTTTTGCTCCAAATGGGTTTTTTCACTACTGTTGATGGTTAATAGCCTTTTCGAGTTCTATGGTTTTTATCTCGTTTTTGTTTTCTGTTTCTGCCTTTTTTTCGTTGATGGCTAATGGTTGATGGGTACCTCCTGTTGTTGATTCCTCTCTGGTTTTTTTATGACTGACATCTCCCCCCTTCTCTGATGATGATCGAGACTATATCCTTGATATTTTTCTCTCTGTCTTCTTATTGTGCTTGGTGCTCTGTCCCTTGTTTTGTGTGTCTGCAGGGCATGGATTCGAGCATGGCCAGCATGGGCGACGACAACATTGGTTTTGGTGGATGACCGACTAGCATGGGTCTTCTTCGGTGGGTTCACGTGGGTGGCACACTGCCTCGGGCTTCCTCCTGGTGGATTTGCACCATATGTTAATATAATAAACATGAGTAATAATAATACTAATAATTATTATAAAAACTACTTCAAAGCTTATATTAATTATCCTAAATTTCTTGTAATTGTATTTTTATTATTTTAGATTTTTTATAGTTCATACATTCATATTATAATGTATTGGTGATGGTTTATTAAAGGGAAAATTATTTATATATTTTAAATGTAATATAAGACTTTTGTAGGTTCAAATTCGAGTTTGAGTTCTAGCTTGAATCGAGTTCGAGTTTGAATCAAGCTCAAAATCGAGCTTCAATCGAGCTCCTAATTTTTTTTTGAGTTCGGGCCTTTTCGAGTTCGAGTCGAGTTTCAATAATATATTTCGAGTTCGAGCTAAGCTTCATAATTTTTAGCTCGCGAGTTTTCGGGTCGAGTCGAGCCTACGTTTAAAGTTTTCGAGTTCGAGTTGAGCTCAGCAATACTCGAGCTCGACTTGGTTCGTTTTACACCCCTAATGACGACTGTAATATGATAATCATTTGAGATTTTGAGATCAAATTTTATCATATCATAATCAATAAGTTAACGTTCAACCCAGAATATTGTCAATTTCCAATGAAAAACTACGAGTTTGGAACTTGATGAACAATTGAATGATTATTTTGTAACTTTTAATAGTCGAGAGATTTAACAAAACAACACTCTATAGTCGAATGACCATTTTACGTGCTTTACCCAAAAATTTAAACTTATAAAAGTAAAATTAAAAAATATTCAATTAATTTATCTAGCGGTTGCAACCAATTCGATTTAAAATATATTTGGAGCATAAGTTAACTATGCAATTTTCATAAAATGAAAAAGAAAATAAACCATATACTCCCATAAATTGAAAGAAAAAGAAAAAGGCCAGGGGAAGAGTTATTGATTGGAAACCCTAACGTTGTCTCCCTATTCTCTCTACCCCACATACATCCTTCAATCCAGGTAGTTCGATTTCAATTTTATTTTCCTATGTTAAAAACAAAACCCTAGGTTTCCCCTCAAGTTCCCCAGCTTAGCACAGAGCCCTAGAAATTCTCTGATTTCTATATTAATTAGTTACTTTTGTTGATTCAATATTTGGAATGATTTGAATTCGGGAGATGCTAAATTTTGTGTAAATATCTGTTCGGTCCCATCGCCAAAGAGAGATCGTGTTTCGTTTAGGCAAATTCCGGGAGATAATATTTTGGGGTACTTAATATTGTAATATTTTGTTTCTGTTTGGTCTTTATGGTAGATTTACTTGAATCAAAGAATGGATAGCCTTGCATAATCTTTATCTTCATTTATGTTAGCTGGGGGAGTTTTGAATTAGCTTTCTGTTGGGGGTTGATTAACTACGGTGATGCAATGATTAGAGAGCATTGGGGACTTTGATGGTGATACGACATGAGAATCTCTTAGCATTTTTCAGAATTTTGAGTTCTTGATTAACGAATTTCGTTGGGAGCAGCTAGATTGAAAGTATTTGGTCGATATTCATATTTAATATTTTTGCAGAAATGAGCTTAGAAAATGATCGACATTCATTAGACCAGCCTGTGGAGTTTAGTAAGGAATCTCAAAAGTAATTCACTTTCTCAGGATTGAATAATTTTGTTTTATTTAAATGTTTTGCTTATGTTTTTGGGTGAGTGATGCTGATTGCTGATATCAAATTTGCATTTTAATAATTCAGGACATCGATAATTTCGTATACCAGAGAATTTTTGTTATCATTGAGTGAACTGGATGCTTGCAAGAAGTTACCCTCTGGATTTGATCAATCAATTTTGAGGTGATATTTCTTTTTTATCATGATGTATGGTATTTATAAAAATTAGAAAAAAATTATGAAGAGGAAGTGAACATCAGATCTTTCTTTGGTATTAATTGCTTTATCATATGTTTGGAGCAGTGAGTTTGAGGATACATCACAAGATCGGCAAAGAATTCCAGGAACCTTGTCTGGTTATAGGCGTAATGAATATGGTACCTCGCCCCCTACAAGAGGGGATTCATGTAACTATTCTCGGGGAATTCATGAACGGTGGGACACTCGCCATGTTGGAAGGAGTGATAGAGATAATGATTCCCAACCTGATCGGGAAACGGGTAATGTTTATGAATATTTTGATTTGTGTTTTCTGCCTATATGGATTGCTATGTGCACTCTGCTTTCTCTTAATGGAATTGGTAATCCACTTCATGCATGCGTTGCATATAGCAACTGACAAATTGTATTATCTTGCAAATTGAATGACTCTATTGATTTATAGATGCTGGAAGACGCATTGGTAATCAATCCCGGTGGCAAGGTCCTGAGCGTGATGGGCTTCTAGGAAGTGGTTCTTTTCCTCGACCATCTGGATATCGAGCTGGAGCATCAGCTCCGAAGTTACGAGCTAATGATCAGTACCATCTAAATAAGACTACTGAACCGTATCATCCACCCCGCCCTTATAAGGTACTATTCTTTGTTAGTATTTTCTTTGCTGACATAATTTGGAGCAGTACCATGATGGCAGCTATATTCTATAATTTCTATTTAGCGTAGAATTCTGTCTTAGGTATTCTGCTAAATTTATATTTACAAGCAATTGTAAAATGATGGAGTAGCAGTCAGAATACTGTTTAAAAAAAAATTACGGATGCTGATATTTTTACAGGCTGCACCCCATTCAAGGAGGGAAACTAACGACTCGTTTAATGATGAGACTTTTGGTTCCACTGAGTGCACTAATGAAGATAGAGTGGAAGAGGAAAGAAAGAGGAGAGGTAGGTTCTCTGTCTAGAAGATATCCTGCTGATTGTTGTTGATTTTGTTTGTTATAGTTTCTTCCTCTATTTTGATTTCATTGTCAATACCTAAAGTGTGACGGCTTTCCTCTTAGCTTCCTTTGAGTCATGGAGGAAGGAAGCATTACAGGAGAAGAAGATTAATCCAGAAAGGCTTAAAGGTGACTTTGATATTTCCGAATTACTAGTGGACTCCAAAGACGATAAAGGACTTCCAAATACAAGCAAGGAATTAGAAGAACCTATGCCAGCATCAAATATTGATTTGGACAAATCTTCTCGTCCCTCACAAGCTCCTGCATCCAGACCACTTGTACCGCCTGGGTTTGCAGGCTCAATTTTGGAACGGAATTTGGGAAACAAAACTTCAAAGCACTCCCATTCTTCGCAGGTAAAAGTTACCTTTGTGTTCAGAGTTTAAAACACCTTTATAATGGCTCTTATACCTTTTGGTATGTACTATGTGCTTTGATTAGAATTTCAATCATCAGTTCACTAGTTTTTCCTTTTTGCCATTACATGATCTTGGATTGTTACTTCTGTTTAATCTTCACGTCCTGGCTACTTGTAGTTTCTTTCTTATAGCAACCTTACAATTTAAACTATGTTGCCTCTCCAGTTATGATAACTGGATGAGTTGAGAATCCTTAGGGGCTGTTTGGTTTGGGGAATGTGGGATTCCCATGGGAATGGAATCCACATTCTCCCGTTTGATTGGCCGGGAATCTCATTCCCGGTAATATTTTATTACCAATAGTGGTTTTTTTGGGGTATATTACCGGGAATGTCATTACTCCCTTCCCGTAGGTATTGTTGGATTACCGGCGTTTTGGATTAAAATACCCTTAATTTTTTTGTTCAAAAATATCATTCTTTTGTCATTGAGTGATAAAAATTCTACGAAAGTTAAATTACAAATTTATACTTAAATTATTTTAGATTTACAAAAAAAATCTATAATTAAAATTTTATATGAAGTTCAGGGGTTAAAAGTAAAATTTTACACTTTCATTAAATCTTTTTATATTTTCAATTTTGTAAAAAAAATTATATAAATTTTATGAATATAAATTTTTTAAAGAAAATATATAAATATTTTTCAACTTGTTAAAAAAAAATATATTAAGGACAATTTGGTCAAATGTACATTCCAATAATATTTTATTCCTCTAACCAAACACGATAATCTTACATTTCTGCTAAACCAACCAAACACAAAATACAACATTCTCAGTAATCCTATTCCCTGATAATATTTTATTCCTACTGGTATTCTTACATTCATGAACCAAATGCACCCTTAAAGTAATGGAAGGGAATTTTTATATCTTCCGTTATTTTGGTCGGAATAGAAGAAGTTTATCACTTAAGATCAATGCACAAAATAGGCATAATTGTTAAATAACTGAAATTCTATGGAACATATTGGGAAGACTTATATTTTTCTGTTGATTCATTTGAATTTGACTCGCTCCTGCATCTAGATTTTTATACTTCGCAGATGTCTATATATTTCAACCAATAGTACAAATGCATAAATGAGACATTAGTGAAGATGATATCTATTTTAAATTCAATTATTAGGAACTCTTGATTTTACAAAGGGTTCATTGTACACTGCTTCAAAGTGAAGTGTTATTATTATTCCTGTTTAGATTGCTTAAACATGTGGTATCGTAAGCCCTGGTCACTACTTGCATGTGGTTTCCACTCAGTAGTTGTACTTTACATATATCTTTTAACTCAAAAGTTGATGTTATTAGGATAAAACTTGTTTCAAATCAGGTTTCAAATATACCAACTGATATTGGGTCTCATATCTGTCACTCACGTTCTGGGAATTTCTTCTGTAATGCTTTTCTAGGCTGGGAGTTCTGAAACTGAGGGCAGCCTTACAGATGCGAAAGGCATCCTTATGTTGAATGGGACTTCTGATGGTGATCTTTTGAGAAAACATTCTAAACAACATGCGGTGGGAACTTTGAATGAGCAGCAGCTTGAAAGTACAGGCATCCACCTTTTAGCTGATAATAAGAGCGGGAAGGCTTTGAATTTCTTATCAGCTTTAGATAAATCCAATGAGAGATTAAGTGTGGATTCTCAGTTATACAAGATTTCTAGTATCTCTGAAGCTTTTGAAGTACCAGTGAACACTATAGTTACAGAAACTGATTCCAAGAACTTGCTAGTGGATAAACTTTTGACTAAAACCAACCAGGATGGCCGTTCAACTTCTATTCTAGACAAACTTTTTTGCAGTGCTCTTACACCAAAGGTTGGTGGCTCCAGTAATTTCACTGAGGTATTATTTTGATTTTATATAAAATTGCATTCAAGCACATGTATATGGAAGACACCTATGTTGAATGACTTGTTAATTGACCATTTCTCACTCCATTATTATAATTAAAAGTAGGCCGTTCAATGAACAATACACATCCTATTTATGTGTGGTTTCTTTATGTAAGTTATTTTTATCATTTTGCTTCCAGTTTTTTGGAAATATTTGACAGTGTTTAATATAATCTTGTTCTTTCTTCAGCCTAATGACAGTAAACCTGATGATCTATTAGCCCCTGACACTTCCCATTCTTCTAAGTTTGCCCATTTGTTTCTCGAGGAAGGTTTGTTGGCATTTATTACAGGTTATCTAGCTTAAGTGAACCTCCGTAGGTCTCAAGTAGTACAATTCATCTTTTAAAATTGTTGTTGCAGAGAATAAAAAACCAATAGATGATCTCTCAACTGGAAGGCCAAAAGACTTGCTCTCATTAATTCAGAGTGGTGAAAAAGGTGTTTCCCATGTTTCTGATGTGGTAGCTACTGCGCATGTAACGCCGAACTTTCCATTCCAAATCCCTGGACTTGCAGATGGGCACGTTGTATCAAATTTGATGTCTCATGGGATTGAAAACTCTGAGCAATCATGCTATACTCACGATTTTAATAAACCAACTGCAGTTCCTGCTGTCCTCACATGCGAGGATCTTGAAAAGTCGATACTGTCAGGAAGTATTGAAAATGATCCAGTGTTGCCTCCTGCAGTTGAAGGCCGGAAAATTATTGATGCTCAAACTGAGAAGCAAGAAGTTGATGTCGATGATCATGCATCCCAGCATCTTCTTTCGTTGTTACAGAATAAAACAAGTATGAAAAGTGTAAAATCATCTACTAGTCTAGACATCATCAAAGCTTCCAAAACAGTACAAAATATTGAAACGAGTGTTCACTCTGCACCTCATGACTCTATAGAGGTGAATGCAGAAAATGCTTCCAGTTCAGGGAAGCCTCTAACACTTGAAGCACTTTTTGGAAGTGCTTTCATGAAGGAACTACAATCAGCTGGAGCTCCAGCTTCCATTCACAGGGGCTCAGCGGAGTCTGCAAGAGTTGATGTTCTGGAATCCAACGGCCTTCCTCTTCATGTTACAAATGATAGCATTCTTCCTTCCACAGTTCACATTGGGTCAAACATGACAACTTTTGAAACAAATATATTATCATTTTCTCAGAGAGAACAGATTAAATCTGATGGCATTGAGGAGCATTTCTTAGGATATGATGATGGTCAGTCTGTTGTGGGATCATCACATCTACGATCTGAATTAGGGCCTAGAGGCGGTGATCTTAATAGATCCGCAGAAATTCAGCTTCCTGAAGAGGACATTTTGATTGGCGTCAGTAGTCCTGGGCAACTCCATAAACTTCATGGCTGGTAATGTTAAAGCAGGGAAATTCCATTCCCAAGAGACACCACTTGATGTTGCTGAGAAACTAGCAGCTTTAAAGGGTGTCTTCTGCGATGGAAGAGCTGTTGTAGGATGGCAAGAAGGTCCACCTTTTCTTCCTGGTCTCTACGATATGAGGGAGCCAGACATTCTATTTCATAACCAAAATGTCCAGCCATCTTCCTCACAGCTTCATCCTCAATTGAACCAAGGGGGTCCTTTGATTCATTCATTAGATTCTCATCCTTCTAGCATCAATCCTCAGATGAAATTCATGGCTTCAGAAGGCGTCCTTCATCGTGATGCTGCCCCAAATTATCAATTTCCTGCAAGCGCGCTCCGCCCCCCTTTCCATCACCCTAGCAGTGGACCAACTGGATTTGATCCTCCAATGCATCATCCTATGTTACAACAAATGCCTATTCCTGGAAACTTTCCTCCACCCCACTTGCAACGAGGATTTCCCAGGGGTGCGCCACTGTCTCCTCATATGGACATACAGGAAGTGAATCCAATGCATGGGTTTCCGTTTGGACATGGCCAAAGGCAGCCCCAACCCAACTTTGCTGGTCTTGGAATGCCTCCAGGTAAAGTAATTAGTATTTATCTTGTTTCGTTCTCCTTCCTGTGAATTTTAACTTTCTAAGACATGTCCACCCATTCCATTCTGGGAAATTCCCATGGACTTTCGTTGGCTTTAGTTAATATAGAAACTATAATCATGCCCGTGCCAGAACATTTATTCAACCCCACTTTTTAGCTTAAAAATGAAAAGAGGATTGGAATATTAATATAATATCAGGTGAAGTTACTTTTACTGAAATGATCATGTATTCATGCTTTACATTTTATTTGCCAATAATATGCATTTTGTTTTGGTACTGCAGGTCATGATGGCGGCAGCGGGAGCCAACATCCAGAGGCATTGCAAAGGCTTATTGAGATGCAGCTCAGATCGAACTCGAAGCAGATGAGCCCTTTTAGTGCGGCCGGCAATAGCCAAGGGATGTATGATCACGGTGACAGCCACAACCCGGAGTTGGACATGGGTTTTGGGTATAGATAAATGGTTTTTTTATTAATAGTTTCGTTCCATGGCTATGTATTAATTCTCTTGCTCAAATTTGCTGCCCTCTGAATTGGAACGAGTTCAATGTTCTTAATTCGGTTGGGGTTACTCTGGGTTATTGTAATTACAAATGATTATACTTGAAATGGTTGCACTTTCTTTGAATACCTGTGACCTTTTAAATGGCTGTGGAGAATTCTAGCAAAGTAGGATTGAAAAACCACACATACGATACAAGTGGAAGCTACCCTTTGAGCTCTTGTGGACCTCACCTCTCAACTCAATGGGCCAAGCTTACGTTATCTGTTATATAGGCTGGCTACCTAATCTTTTCTAGTTTTTTCATCTAAATATATTGTTTTTAAAATATCAATATTTATGCCGAAATCAAGTGTCGACAATGTATAAGAATTATCTATCAACCCCTCCGATGTCCCATAAATTAAAGGTTACTTTTGTTAGTATATTTAATTTATTATTTTTGACTCTATCCTAATTCGCATCAATTTAACTTTTAAAATTATTTGTTTATATTATTTTATACCCTACATCTAACTCAAAATTTTAAATTATAAACTCTTAGTTAGAGTTCAAGGTTTATGGTTTAGAGGTTATGAGATTATGATTTAGAGTTTATGGTTTATATTTTAGGTTTTTAAGTTAAAGATAAAGTGTAGAATGATACAATTGAACAATTTCAAATATAAAACTTATCCTTTTACCTATATATATATATATATTTTGTGTGCACGGAAAAAAATGAAAATTTCAATAAATACTTAGTTTTTCAAAATGGTGATGTAGGCGGTAAACAAGCCTGCGTTTTCAGGCTTTTGGGTTATGGATCGACAGCAACCAAAAGAATGAAAAGATACGTTTACGTGTATCACCGACTGTCGCCATGCAAAGCACTCTGCAAAATCAAAGCTACTGCTCCTAGTCCTGTCCTCCACCCATAAAGATCAAATAATAAATGTGTGGTAAAAGTTTTCAACGAGTTCATCATGGAAGTCTTTATTTCACCGTGACAAGTTGACAGTAATTCTAGAGCTGGAAATAAAATAATTAAAGCTAAATTCTGTTAAGAATGTTTAGTCAAATGCTGAATACACGTGGCTGCTGCTGTACCAATTTATAAAAAAACATTTTGTTTAAAGTTGCTAAGTGGGTTGTAATATGTAAAAAGGAAAAGTGAAGATGGCAGCTTTGATTTACCAGAAATGAATGTCTGAAGAAGGGAACCCAGCCACTAAATGCCGTCGGGGTCCTCCACATTTCACTTTCGGTAATTCTTATGGTTCAAACTTCAAAAATGCTGTTAATTAACGTGCACCCAGCCTTACCCTTCCATGTCAGACCATTTCAACTCTCTTGGTAACATAATTAAATATTAAAAAGGTAACTTTTTACTATGTATTATACTTAATTTATCACTTACATCCATATCATATTTTACATCAATTTATCTCTCTAATTTAAAACTTTAAATTATAAAACCTTGAATTCTAAACAATAATTTCATAACTTCTAAATCATAAACATGTCATAGGATTTATAATTTAGAGTTTTAAATTAGGAACATGATATAGAATAATACAATTAAACAATTTTAAAAACCAAATTAATATAAAAATATGATATGGATAAAAATGATAAATTGAATCTACAGAGGCAACTTTTAAACCTAAAATTAACGAGGCAAATAACAAATATATATATACGTCAAAATGATACTTTTATTTACTTATTTTTTGTAATAATACTAAAATTCATGAGACATTCATAAAAATTAGTACACTGCAACTGAAATAACCGTGATTTTTAATATTTACGGCATCATTCTTAAAAACACCTCAACTCAAACCCAAATCCAAACCCAAACCCATTTGAATATTTGACCCACAGCTCAAATTATTTCATGGAGAGTAGGTAAGGGTTGAAATTTATTTAGTTTTATAAATTATCATTACTAATTATGTGTTTTAGTTTTCAAATTAATTTTAATATTTTTTTAAGTTTTTTTTTTACTTTTCTTGAATAATTGAATTTAGATTGAATGAATAATGCAAAAATCAGTCATTTTAAATATTAAAATAATTATTATGAGCCAACAAGGATTATTTCAAGTGGTAAACAATTTGCTATCGCTTAAGTAAGATCACTAGTTCGAGTCATTGTGTATGCAGAAAATTCATGCTGGGAGACTCACCCACCAAAAATCAAGTGTACGACGTAGGTCGATCTGAATTAATTAAGACAAAACCTTGGAGCTGAGAGGAAATAAAAATTATTATGAAAATGATTTATTAATGGAGATAATGTAATAATTAGAAAAGAAATATGTGCTGCGTTTAATTGCAGAAACTTGGGACGTAGAAATTTGACCGGTAGGGACCACGCTCCAACTAGAGGCCCACATCGGCGACTTTCCGTGCCTTCAGTTCTTGAAGTTATCTGTCAAATACGCGATATGTTACATTCACGCGCCATAGAGCAAATTCCGAAAAACGCTACGATACGATAATCACCCGAGCCTACGAACCCCCGCCCCTTCGTCTCTCTATTCGGGGCTCTCCCCGCCCAACCACCCCCTTTCTAATTCGGGGCTCTAAATCTCTCTCTCCCAGTCTCCCGCTTCAGATCGATCCCCCAAAAGCCTTCGTTTTCTCTCCAAAAGCTATTTCTCTTTTATTTATCTATCCTCTCCCACTCCCACTGCTTCACTGTTTCCATTTTTCCTTTTGTAATGTAATAGGTTTCTGGAAGTGCTTATCTTAGCTAAGGAGTCGCCCGCGATTCGTTAAAGCATCGAACACCTTGCTAATATACATGTTTCTCTTTGCTTCACTGTATATATATATATATATATTTCATTGTTTATTTGTAGTGTTAAATAAATTCTTCGGAGGGAAAAAGGATAAACATAGGTTGAAATTCAGCTGAAAGATGGATCGGAAGTTAGGCTCATCGCTTCATGTTTACCACATTTAATCTACTTTTACAATGTTGATTCAAATTTCGCATGGATTGTGTTTAGCTTATTGATGTATTACATATTGAAGTTTTCTTGTTTGCTTCTCTGTTTGAGATGAAGGACGAGCTGTGGAGTGAAAGAACAACAGAAAAGATGATGTTCGGTTCAACTAGATGTAAGTTTATTTTTATCTTACGTTTTATTAAATCCTGTAGAGAATGTACTAGAAATCTTATTTTGATTTGATTCTCTGAGCTGGTCTTTAGATGATTTTATATTTTAGCTTCCGTTCTTTATTAATTCTAGGAGCTTGCGGCTTATTACTTTGTTTTGTACTTTGGAACTCCGAGTTTAGGTTTCTATGTTGTATGCCGTCATAATCACTGATTATTGTTAACTGTTTACGACTTACGAGCGAGGCCACAGCTTCATCCTTGTAACGATGAAGGGGAAAGGGAAAGGAGCAGTGTTGCACGTGAAGGAGATGTCCTAACAAGTGCTGATTCTGTGGAGGTTATGATTTTCAATGGGTTATTGATTTTTTGGAGGCTAGGGTTTTCAGAGGAGGAGGAGGAGGTGGTGGTGGGTTAACAGGCGTTACCTACCACGATAGCAAAAATCGAACGAAGGTAACGACAAAGACATAGATGAAAACGAACTAAAAGTTTGATGATTGTATTGCAAGTTTCAAAAGTTGGGTGACCAAAATGCAAGCACCTTAAAAGTTTGGGGACTATTTTTTTATAGTTCACCCCTAATAAAATTACGTGCACATGCATATAATTATACAATTATGATGTATTTGAACAACTATTATAATTTAGAGTAAAATACATAAATGGTCCCGACTATAAGGTGTTATTTTATTGAGTTATCCGATTATTAAAAGTTATAAAATGATCACTCGACTATTCATTGTGTTCCAAACTCGTTCCTTTTGGTTAAGAAATTGATGGCAGTTTGAGTTGTACGTTAATTTGCTAACTAAGATATGATAACATGATCCTAGAATCTCAAGTGACTATTATATCTCAGTCAGAATGTTAACGTCTTGCTCAAACTACCATCAAAATTTTAACGAAAAAAGATGATTTTGGAACACAATGAATAGTCAAGTGACCATTTTGTAACTTTTATTAGTCATGAGACTTAAAAAATAATTTCCTATAGTTAGATGACCCTTTTATAACTTTTAATCGTTGGAGGACTCAATAAAATGATACTCTATAGTCAAGAGATCATTTGTGTACTTTGTCTTATAATTTATGTGTTTAGTTATAGACTTACATACTACACACGCAATTAATTAAATTCGAATTCTTTAAAAAGAATGTTTACTATTAAAATCAATCAATGAATTTAAATATAAATATTTTTAAATAATTTAAGTTCAAACAATATTATATATGCTTTATATCATATAAAAAAGTAAAAATTAACCTTAAACATTAATAAATAAATGGTTCTCTACCATAGGGTAATACTTTATTAAGTCATTTGATTATTAAAAATTACAAATAGTCATTCGACTATAGAGTACTGCTTTATTGAGTCCATCAACTATTAAAAGTTACAAAATGGTCACCAGACTATTTATTATGTTCATAACCCATCATTTTCTGTTAAAAATGATGGTATTCCGAGTTAAACGTTAATATGTTAATTGTGATATGATAAAATTTGATCATAAAATCTCAAACGACTATCATATCTCAATCATCATGTCAAAGTTCAACATAGAAAACTATCAATTTTTTAACGAAAGTGACGAGTTTAAAGCATAATGAAAAATTGGGTGATTATTTTATAACTTTTAATAATCGATAGACTTATTAAAGCAATATCTTATAGTCGGAGACCATTTGTATACTTTTACCTTTTTATGAATTTTATGTTGAGCAGTAATATTCGTAAAATGTGGGACGGGGGAGAATGAGGCAACGGTGTGGTTACGATGCACCTTTCAATAGCGTGGAGGTGACTAGACAGCGATACTCGGTATTACTGCTTTTCTTTCGTATTTCATCATCTTTCTTCCTCTCCCTCGCTCTTATAAACTCCCCCGTTCATGTCCACTTGTTTTCACTTCCCTCCGTATCAGCCCCATTAGTGCTCTCCCTCCCTTCCTCTGGTCCACCTTCTCTTTTATTTTTTGGATTTTCTTGTTTTCCCCCATTTGCTGTCAAATTTTCAATCTGTTTCAAGCCCAGCATTATCCCAATTCGTCTTCTCTTCACATTTCCCTGCCTTTTTATCCCCTCCCTCCACCATTTTGCACGCATTCTCTCGAATCATCTTTGTTCTGGGTTTTTGGTTCTCTATAATTCCCTCAAAAAGAAACTGAAGAAGATTCTAAACGGAAATGAAGGTCCGGTTCCTATTTTGGGTTTTTCTTTCTGTTTTTGACTGAATTATCTGTTTTCCTTTTCTGGGTTTTGATCCTTTTGTATATACTTTTGATTTGTGTTTGTGTTCATATATATTCATAACTTGATTTGCGCTTATATAAAAAAGCATAGATGGCTCTGAAGCAGATCTGTTGTGTTGTATGTGCAGAAGGTTGTGTTGAAGCTCGATTTGCACGACGACAAAGCCAAGCAGAAGGCTTTAAAGGCAGTCTCAACTCTTTCAGGTACATAATCTTGAGAAAGCTTTAATCTTTACGGAGTATCGAACACTTGCGCTTGAATTTCATAACATATTTGGGTTGAACTCTGCAGGAATTGATTCCATTGCCATGGATATGAAAACAAGGCAATTAACGGTGATCGGCACAGTCGACCCCGTGAACGTTGTAAGCAAGCTGCGCAAGTACTGGCCAACCGACATAGTATCGGTGGGTCCGGCAAAGGAACCGGAGAAGAAAGAGGAGCCAAAGAAGGAAGAAGGTGAAAAGAAAGAGGAGCCAAAGAAGGACGAAGGTGAAAAGAAAGAGGAGCAGCAGAAAGGAGGAGGAGAAAAGAAAGAAGGGGGAGAAAAGAAGGAAGAAGAAGGGAAGAAAGAAGAGAAGAAGCCACAGCCACCACCACCAGACCCTGTTTTGGAGATGGTCAAGGCTTACAGAGCATACAATCCTCATATGACCACATATTACTACGTTCAAAGCATGGAAGAGAACCCAAATGCTTGTGTTATTTGTTGAAAATGATCTGCTTTCTCTCCGATTGATGAAATTCAATGTCATCAATGAGAATATACATACAACTCCTTTGTATATAGATAGTGATATGGCTCTTTCGATCCTTTTTTTTTCACCGTGCACTAGTAATGTGTTTTGAATAAATGAACTTTTGGAACTTGTTTTGAAACAAAGAAGACAAAAGCAATAGCTTCACATGCGCAATGGCGGCCCACTGTGAAATTCTTATTACAATCTGTTGTAACATGTCAATGTTCATTTATTGTTTTGTGGGTCTTTTACTAGTGGATCTATCAATCAATTCTCCTACTTCAGAACTGAATGGTCCCTATCCGTTGGTCGGTTCTTTCAAGTAATCATTACTTTTTTTCTTTTTCCCTCCCTCTCTCTGTCTCTATTATCAGAGCTTAGCAGCCATTGATAGTTAGCTGGACAGCATAAGGTCTGCAGTTTCAAGTAATGTAAGCCCATACTTTTATATATATATATATATATTAACATGAAAGAATGCATCAATTGTCACATTTATTCTTGAATCTAAAAGCTTCATAAGTTCCATCACTTGATTTGTCATTTAATAGCTCACCTTAATCTGATTCAGATAAATTAATTGGATTTTTTAAATAACTTAATGGAGTAGGAACAATAATAACAAGAGACAACTGTTTTAAGGCAATATCCCACGTGAAGACCCTTGCCATGGAATTGTACGATTTCGAGTATTAAAATTGAAAATCCATGTGACCCATAATTGAAGATAAAACCCTAGCAATGTTGGTTATGTGAAAAATCAAAGCATTACTTGTCGTCAAATTTTCAGCACCGCCACTTCAATGATTACCCTCACGTTTAGCCCCTGCTCTGTTCCTAATGAGTACCGGTTAGTGTGATTTTTTAAATACACTTTTAGTTAAAATAATTCGTTTTAATCATAAAATTAATATTAAATAAGTAAAAAAAAATAACGGTGAAAATAGTGGTTTTAAATTAACTCAAAAGCTAAGATTTATAATATTTTTAATTTTAACTTTATGTTTGGAAGCAAATTATAGTTTTACTTTTACTAATGTATGAATTTCATTCGATTATGCATTTACATTTTATTTTAATAATTTAATATTAACATTCTTAGAAAATAATTCACTAATTAATAATTTATTTTAATTACTTAAAAATAAATAAAATTTATGGTTTATATATTAAAATTCATTTTAATTTGCAATGATTAATGTATTTTTTGTAATATTTGTTGTCAGAAAAAGTATTTAAAATATTATTTCGTAATAATTTTTTATCTAAGTATTAAAAAATGTTGATAATATATTTTTTTCTTAATAAAATATTTCATTTGTAAAAATATTATTAATGATTTATCTTAAAATGTTTTTAAATATTTTTATTCTAGTTTAAGTTAATATATTTGTTATATATCATAGTATTAATAAGTGTAAATATAATTTAAATTTTATATTTTTAATTTACAAAATAATGTCTATAATGAACATTTTATCTCTTCAAACTCATTTTTTAATAAAATCTCAAACAATTAAATTTGAAACTGCATTTTAAAAGCTCTTTTCCACTACACTTTTAAAAGTAACTTTTCAAAAGCCTAGTCAAATTTACGCTAAATAAACCCCCAAAACATTAGCATAAATTGTATATTTAGTACTTAAACTATCAGTTTTGGTTTATTTTAGTATTTAAACTTTCAATTTTTTTTCAAAATATAATGTTAAACTTGAACGGTGTACTAAAATGAAAAACTATAATTTTTAAAGGCAAGACACTAAAATGAAATAGAAATTCAACTTTATGTATGATTTTGAAAAAAAATCAAAAGTTTAGCTACTAAAACAGACTAAAAATGATAGTTTAGGTACTAAACACATATTTTACTCAAAACATTATTAATAAGTCCTCCAAATTATTAACTAAAACATAATTTTATACTCATTGGTTTTCGGGTTTGAAAAAAAACTGATCGGTCCAATATTCATTTCAAATCGTTTCGTTTTATAACATATAGTTTTTTGGAATGGATTCGTAGGCTAAGGATATATCCTTTCAGTAAGCCATGGAATAAATGGCTTCTGGATTACTTGAAAGCTTCACGATTTCTTGGAGAGTCATTAATGCGACTATACATGTATATATTACTATTTGTGATGATGCACCTGATGTATGATCGCATCATGTTCCATGCCATTCGATGTTTGTTTGTCTCAAGTGTTGTTGTCTATATGCTCGGCATGGACATGGAATGCCATGGAATGCCATGGCCTATCATATGATCTCATCATGTTGTCGACATATTTGTCTCGTTCTGAAAATGTTCCACCTAATCTATACTCTGTGAATTGAAAATAAAGGCAATTACCAATCGAGATTGGTTCAAGTGATAAGCAGTTTGATATCATTTAATCAAGATCAGGGATGTTGATTTTTTTGTATTCGATGAATTTTGATTGAATAGAATATAAATTTTTGTTATAAAATTTGAATTTTAGGATGAAGTTTCTTAAATTTATTCAATTAAGTTAGGTTTTGGATTAGGGAGAACTCGTCGCAACGAAAATAATGCATAATTACATGCATCATAATCTTCAATGTCAAAAAATTTTAGGGAATAGTATATAAATGGTCCATTAACTATAGAATATTGTTTTATCAAGTTCCTCAATTATTAAAAGTTACAAAATAGTCCTCCTACTATAGGGAGTTGCTTTTTTGAGTCTCATGAGTATTAAAAGTTATAAAATGGTCACCTGACTATTCATTATGTTCCAAACTCGTCATTTTCTGTTAAAAATTGATAACATTATGAGCTGTATGTTAACTTGTTGACTGAGATATGATAAAAATTGGTCTCATAATCTCAAAAGACTATCATATCTTAATCAGCATGCTAACGTCAAACTCAAATGACTATTAATTTTTTAATGGAAAAGTACGAGTTTTAAATATAATAAATAGTCGAGTGATCATTTTGTAACTTTTAATAGTTAAGGGACTCAATAAAAAAACTCCCTATAGTCAAGGGACCATTTTATAACTTTTAATAGTCAATGGTTTCTATAAAGCCGTACTATATAGTCAGGGGACTATTTGTGTACTTTATCCAAAATTTTAAAGGAAAACATCAGTATCACGGAGCTTAGTTCGAATGGTTTAATAATATGGGGTCGAATTAAAAGATAGAAGATTTAGGTTTTAGGCTGCTTTAAGTATTGGTTAAGTACTCGCCCGGACTATGTGCGGAGACATGATGTTATCATCGTATAACCTAGAGAAGAGAAGCTGAGGCGAAGTCGTTTCTTTTGCCCATGTTTCGACTTGTCCGGTTCTTGGTTATATCGACCTAGCACGAACGCCCTAATCCTGTCTAGGGCTACCTCGATGGTCTCGTCGTCCATATTTGCGAAGCAGACTCGAAACCAACCTGGTTCGGAGCATCGGAACGATGAATCCGGAGAAACATTGAGTTTCACTTCATTGATAAACACACGCCACAACTCCAACTCTCCCCGAAGAGATTGCTCTTTAAGTAGCGGTCGCATGTCCATCCAGAAAAACAAACCGGCGTTGCTTGCTAAGCAAGAAATCCCAACTTTTTCCAGCCCCTTGGTGAACACATGGTGCCTTTGGCCATCCTCACGGAGCTCTCCCTCAGGAAATTTCCCACGAACTCGTCGTCCGAAAGCATCGAAGCAAGCAAATACTGCATCTGCGATGAGACTACCCCGAAACTCGACATCCTGCGAGCACAACGCATAACTTCGTCTTTGAACAAATACACGATACCAACTCGAAAACCCGGGATCCTCATGTCCTTGGACAAGCTGTAAACAATGTGAATGAGATCACGGTTGCAATTATCCATCTCCTGGATAACCTCGGCAATGCTAATGAATCTAGGAGAGCTGAAGACCGTTGCGGCGTAGATTTCGTCTCAGACAAGGTGGATGTTCTTTTCGTTAACGAAGCTGACCATGCTTCTTATCGTGTCTGGGTCCAGGATTATGCCTAATGGGTTCCAAGAGTTGGCTATGATGACTCCTTTGACGTTTATGTTCCATGTTTGTGCTTTCTCGTAGGCATCTTCCAGGCTTCTCTCGTTAAACGGAAACCGTTTGAGCTTTTGCAGTCAACTGGAACTGTTTCCAACTCAGTGTGCCCCGTTAGGTCCCGGGCAAATCTGCATAATTGTTTAAAGTTCAAATTTTAAATAGAAATCCCTTTGAGCAAGAATCAAAAGAAAATGTACACCTAAATGGAAGTACGTACCCTGCATAATAAGGAGAAGGTACAAGAAAAGCGTCGCCTGGGTCGTCCAAGCAAAACATGACTGTCTCGTTAGCTGCGGTGGCTCCGCCGCTCATTACTATTCGGTTCGCATCGAATGTAACCTTGTTTCCTCCTACCCTTCCCATAAACTTTGCAACAGCCTGAAGAAAATAACGTTCGTCATTACTAAGTTTTTACACTTATATATTATGTTGGACGTATACAGGTATACTCGTATCTAGTATTCAGCAAAAAAAAGTGATTATTGCGTTATTTTGGTACCTCTCTGAACTCTTTGAGGCCGTAGTAATCCTTAAAGATTGCAATATCGTTGAACTTATCAACTCCTTGAGCAGTGCAGATGGAAGCACCAGGGTTTTCCAGAATCCACTTCTTGATCAAATCAAAGCTGACAAATGAAAATTAGGAAGATGTAACCTTCGTGCATGATGCTTTAATATATATATAAAAGTATTTATAAATACACCTTATCTTCAGCAAGTCCCATTTGAATGACACCATGTGGGTTCTGAGTGGGGTGAAAAGGGTTGCTGTCGTACGCTTTCCAGCCATCAAAATAAGGTGAATTCTCTGCATGGCCGTCGTTAGTGGCTATCTTAGACAAAAGAGTATTGCTTTTAAGCTCCATTTCTTTCTTCTACAGTACTACAACCGTGCTGCTATTATAAGTTTGCAAAATTCGCAGATGATTAAACACTAGAGCGAGTTGCAAACATCGAGAGACTTGTAGCCTTATTTATATAGGAAGGAGGGCGATGTAGAAACGAAATCTCCAATTTTCAATGGTTTGTTTCTTGGTTCAAGCTGCTTGTTACTGGCTTGCGCGTTAACAGTGATATGGTTTTTCCATCACTTGGGGCCTATAAGTGAGTGTTTAAAATTGTCTAGAAGACGTTTTCTTTAATGGCACATTCTCGGAAGACAAATGTCAGAAGCAGGATGAAATATGAAATCGAAACCTATGGGTAATACCCAAGAGTATTATTTCTTATTTCCACTCACTGCTGCTTTTAGCTGAACTACACCTTTGTGTCATCCCTTAAAATGGAAAAAAAACCTTATCCACTCGTTTTTCCATCGCACGATGCGAGTTCTGGTTCGCTTGTTCGATGAGATCTGTGCTTCAAGTAAATCCGCTAAACCCTAAAATGACAAACTCATCCGCTCACGCTTTACTCGCTTCATGACCCTAAAATGATTGATTTTGTACGTTGGTGATCTTTGATTTGGAGTTCGGTTTTGATATTCTTCGTCAGAGGTTTCCCAAGGATTGGAGCATTGAAATACGAATAAAGCAACGTGTTATATTAATTCACTGAAGCTGTTGGCCTGTATTACCCCCAAATAGCTTTAACCAAATCAAATAAATGTTTGACTTGAAGGAATCATTGCACTATCTCTAATTACTTGTGGTTTCACTGCACCTTCCGCTAGGGATTGAAAACGGGTGGGATGGGTGTGAATATCTCTTCTCCTATCTTTATATCTACCTAGTATATTTATATCCATTATCTACCTATCACTTACGATAGATAAAATTTTTAAATTCACACCTACCCTATGCATGTATATTTTTAAATCCACCCTTACACCACTACCCGATTTATTACACACCACTCATTTCGTACCCGACTGTATCCGTCCATACTCACCTGGCAGTAACCTCATAGATCTTATAAAATTTTAAGATTTAAAAAATATTTTCTAAAATTATACTTAAATTCATAATGATCTAAAATTTATATGGTGGATACTTAGTGGGTGAGCGGATGTGAGGCGGGCGAATGTGGAGCGAGTAGATACGGGATGGATAAGGTCTCAAACTCATCACCTACCCACTACCCACGATAGGTACGACTTTTTACATCCACACCCGCCTATTACCACTAAATATACAAATTCCCGTCCCAACTAGAGCGGGTACTATATAAAATCTTGCAACAAGATGATAATTCCATCCTTTTCTCTTTCGTTTCATTCTTCACACTTTTATAGTTTTATTTTTGTATATTTTAATCGTTATATATTAGTATTAAACTCAAAAACAAAATTTGTTATATGTTTATTCGAAATTCAGTGGAAAATATATTTGTGTCGTTTAATTGGAATAATTTAACGTAAACGTGTGGGTAAGTATGTAGTATACGAGTCTTTGTAAGGGGAGATAGGAACCTCGTGTTCTTTACATGCAACTACGTACCGACATTGACTAGGTTTTTTCTTTCCGTGATTATCAAATACAATACAAACCTGATTAATTTAATTTAATATTTTATTATTATTATATCACATTTAAGTTAAATAATAAATAAAATTTTAGAAATATAATACATATTTAAAATCATAATGATGAAATTAATAAAACTAAAGACTGAAAAAATAATTATGTAATTAGCTACACAAGTCACGGAAGATGTTTACCGAAACTGTTTAAAATTTTCCCCTATAATACAAACAGTTCGGCCCGGCTTTATTCATTGTCACATACACAGCTGATATAACACAATCCTCGTGTTGCAGCCATATTATGCAGTCAAGGTAGAAACCATGTTTCCTTGTACGAAGCTTCTTAATTTTTCCGATTCACCAACAGTCGAAAGCCATCCTGTGAGAATCTCCATGGGTTGATCGTCAGGATGGCAACTGTTATCGATCATACTGTCCATCAGTAAAACCGCATCATCCGACAGATTATTCTCTTTTAAGTCCTTTGAACATTGCATTGTATGTGGTGGTATTAGGCTTCACCCCTTTGCTTTCATATCATCCATCAGAGAGAGCGTGGCTTCGACATCGTTAACCTTGCACAGAGATTCTATAAGAATGTTGTATGTTGCCGTGTCTGGTAAAATCTTTGCTGTGGTAGTCATGTCATCGAAAAGCTTCCTGGCTTCCTCGAGTTTTCCTTTTAAGCAGTATCCGTGTATAAGAGCTCCAAACGTGGCGACCGTAGGGTTGAGGCCTTCCTTCGTCATCTGTTTCATCACCCTACGAGCAAGTGTGAAGTTCCCAGCTTCGGAAAGACATCAGTGTTAAATGTGACAGTATTGGGCTTAACTCCCGCTTCCTCCATTTCCTTGATGATTTCATTAGCTTCGTCTTTCTCATCTTGCAGAATCCACTAATAAGAGCATTGTAGCATCCAATGTCGGGATGGAACCCAGCTGCTTTCAACTTTGAGTAAACATTACCGGCATTGTCCAACCTTCCAGCTCGGCAAAACCAGAGATCAAGCTATAGTAAACAACAGGATCTGCAGAGCATCCACTTCTCACCATTTCATCAAACAAATCCACCACCTTACCGAAATTATCAGCTTTAGAGAAAGCAGTAATTATAGTATAAGTAACCGAATTGCCCTTGACCCCTTTCCCCTGCATGTCTCTGAAGAATCCAAGTGCATTATTAGCCCTCCCATGTCGGCACATGCCATCGATCAATATATTAACAGTGATCACATTAGGTGAAACTCCCTCTTCTTTCATCTGTTCAAACAACTCGATCCCTCTTACGATCTCTCCAACTTTACAAAACCCATCAATCAAGCAATTATAAGTGACTGTATCAGGTACAATGCCCTTGGCGGACTTCATTCGTTCCATCAAATGCAACCCTTCTTCTTGCTTCCCTACTTTACAAAGACCACCAATCAAGGTATTAATGATAACAATGTCGGCTTCAATCGAAACACCGTCACTCTCACTTGCTTCGCTCATTTTGTTGAACACCTCCATTGCATCATCAACCCTCCTTAACTTACATAACTGTTTAATAATTATCCCTAGGGTAAAAGCATTGGGCTGAATGCCATACCCTTTCATCTCGGCCAAAACGGCGTTCATACTTTTAAGGTCTCCCTGCCTCCCTAACCCGGACAAAAGTATATTGAAATGACAAGATTCAAGGGGTGCTCCCAGTCTTTGCAGTTCGTGCATAAAATCCCAAGCTTGAAAGATTTGCCCTTTACCTCATAAACTGAACCAACTGGGACAGCCACTTTGTCTTTGGAAAAACAGTGTTTCCCGAATTGTAAAACCAACTTAACTAACTCTTCATCGCTCAAGCTCCTCCCTTTCCTGTCTGTCTTGGTCAAAGCATAAAAAACAATGTCCCCAGTAATGTCATTGGGAGGAACCTCCGATAACGATTGAAGCATTTCATCGAGCACATTGAGCGCGCGGTCAACACGACCATCTCTCAATAGAGAATCGATCAAAACATTGCGAACGTGTGTGGTTTTAAGAGAAGGGTCGAGTTCGTCAAAAAACAAGAATCGAATAAGAAGTGCGGCGGCATTGACAATTAGAGGAACTTCCCATTCTTTCGAAGCTCGATACAGTTCGGGTAACCGTGATGCAGCATCCGGTCCTCGACCCGCTTGTTCGAGAAGGGCTTGGAATGAATGAGAAAGGAATTGGGTATCTGGAGATGGGGAGTTTTGACGAAGATGTTCGAAGAAGTTGAGGGCTTGACAATAGGAAGGCAGGCTGCGAGTGATTTTCAAGATGAAGAGGGGAGGTAAAGGCGAATATGAGAATAAGAGCGACTGCAAGGGTTGAGAAGATGACCATTCTGGGTGTGGGGTTTCGAGGAGTTGAACTGCTTGGTTGATTTTTTTTCATCGTCCTGCGGTGGCGTTAGCGGTTGTGGGTCGGATTCGGTGCAGAGGCGACGGTGGGGTTTACGAATGTGGCGGCGGAGGAGTCTTGAGGACTTCGATAGCGGAAGTGTGGTGTTCATTCCTATGGCTGCTAAAGAGAATGGCGCACGAGTATCAGCTATGCTGCTCTCCGTCGTTTTGAATGCCGGGCTTGAATCAAACTGTTACATGTTAGGCCTTATAGCAAATAAGCCCCAAATGTTTTGGGTTAAACATTTGATCACGTCTAATAAAGAAATTTCAAGTGATTTAAATTTCCAAGTATTATTTTGTTTTTGGGTAAAGTACACAAATGGTCTCTCAACTATAGGATGTTACTTTGTTGAGTCCATTGACTATTAAAGATTGCAAAATGATCACTCGATTATTCATTATGTTCTAAACTTGTCATTTTCCATTAAAAAATTAACAGTAATCTGAGCTTGATACTAATATGTTGTATGAGATATGATAGTCGTTTGAGATTCTGGTATCATATTTTATCATATATCAAACAACAAATTAACATCCAACTCAAATTGTTGTAAATTGTATTAATGTAAAATAATGGATTTGGAACATGATGAATAGTCAGCTGACCATTTTGTAACTTTTAATAGTTGGAGACTCAACAAAATAACATCCTACAACTAGAGGATCATTTTGTAACTCTTTATAGTAAGGAGACTCAACATAGTAACACCATATAGTTGGGGGACCATTTGTATATTTTACCTTTTTTTAACCACTAACAATGAACCTGATTCCCCTTTGTTTATGTTATTAAAAAATGGCTTAATCAGAAATAAGTGACTAAACTATACCAGTTTTTCTAAATAAATGTCTAATTTTTTTTCTATTCATTCAAGTGCCTAATGTTACAAACGTTAACGTTTTAGATGCATCGGTCGTTAACGTTAAAAAAGTATTTTGGAAAATTTATTTAAAAATATTTAAAAAATATTTTATTTGTGAAAAAGCCTTAATTTTTTCTAAAACAATAAAAAAACTCAATGTCCCTAAATCTCTAATTCCACCCTATTGGTTGACCGGAGTCATTCTCGGTAAGTCCGACAACGACAGGGAAATGAAATTGACGATGGTTGGTCGAACAACCAACACCCAGGTTGGCGACAAAGAATGAGAAACAGAGGCAAAGGGCAATGTCATTGCTTCATCTTCTTCTCCTTTATGTTTCTCTTTCGTCGCAGCATCACCCATCAACTGCCATTTTTTTATTGTCGAAGCCCACCCATCAATCGTCATTCCACTTCCAACCACCGCTTTGTTGTCGGCCAAATAGGAAATTAGGTTTTTGAGATTTGAAAATTAGAAATTTTATGAATTATGGGGTGTTTTGTGTAAAATAGAAAAGTTCAGGTTTTTTAAAAAGTAAAAACTTCAAATTTACCATATTATGAAATGTGTTACTTAACAAACTTTTTAACGGTCCTTATGATCGAGACACTTAAAGTAGTCAAATTTGTAACGCTAGACATTTGGATGAAATAAAAAAATTATTTTAGACACCTATTTGAGAAAAACAATATAGTCTGACACTTATTTTCAGATTAAACCTAAAAAATGCGCCGTCTGCATCTATTTCCGGTGGTGGTTTTTCACTTGGACTGCTGCTCGGCTGCTTGCATAGGTGGTTGAGCACGGCTATGAGGGAGAGTCTTTGATCGTCCGAACCCCATTCTCGGGGGCTGTGTGCAGATGATCATTCCATGGCGGCCACAACAATATCACAAGAAAGCCTTAAGATCCCCATGACTCGCATCGCATCCTCTAACCATGATCATTGTAGAAAGATAGATGAGCATTGGAGTTGTGGTTTTAATATTCTTCTTAGTATTTGGTACAACCGCCATTGCCCAACTTTAATCTTTTTTTTTAGCATTGATTCCTTGATTAAATTGAACAGCTATTAATATATCAGCTCAAACCCTAGGCACCACCCCCTTCAAAATGGCTTACCTTAAAGGCAAAAGTGAAAGAGAAAGGGGACACCTTTTCTTTCTTTATCAAACATGGTATAAGCATCTTTAACAGAGGGCTACCAATTTGATTACAATTAGTCTTATTTTCCGGCTCAAGGTCAAACAACCTTGTTATCTTATCTCCTCCAACAACTTGAGAAAAAAAAAGGAAACATGGTTAAAACACAAATAATAATACATCTATAGGCACGGACAATCTTACCTTAGTAGTTAAGTAAATCGTTGTTGTTCTTAGAGATCGTTGATTCGAGCATCAACGACTGTTGTAGTAGGGTGAAAAACATCATTGTTAAAACTATAGAGTTCCTACACTTAGGTGAATATGAATAACATTATTGTTATCATTAGTATGAAAAAGGTGCATGGTATTAAAGTATTCGGGAGAGCGTATGAAAAAGGTGGGAGCCAATGCTCTGCTTTTCAGCCTTAAAGAAGCATCAAACCATGCATGGCTTAAAAAGAATAACCACCCGGCTTTAATCTTGGCTCCATCACGTTGTTGTGCTTTTGTCATACACTCTAACCCAATTTTGGGGATTAGTCTTTCCCCCATGCTATTATTATCTTTGTTCATCAAGTTAATGTGATTAAACTCTTAATGGCTTGGATAAACTACCGTTCAGGTCACTTTCATTTCAATTTTCATCATCAAAATTTTTTAAAAATATATGTTTTAATCATTTATGTTATTGATTTGTTATAATTTGATCACCGAACCGTTAATTTTGATAACGTGACAAAGAGGATATTGGATTAACATTTAAGAGACCAAAAGGGAGTGAATTAGAATTTCTGGGTTTCGTCAAATTATAACAAATCAATAACATAAGTGACTGAAACATAATATTTTTGAAAATTGATACTAAAAATCGAGGGAAATTGAAACAAAAGTGACCTGGACGAGTATTTGTCCTTCTTTTTACCGAGACCACTTAAACAATTACACACACCAAATGCAGTTCTGCATAATTGAATGTTACATTGAATTGCGAAGGTGTTTAGGTCTCAGCTAATGTGGTTTTAAGGCTCGTAGTTAGAGAACAGCTGGCGGTTGATCAGGCAAACTAAAGGGGAACTAGTTGTTTACAATTTGTGGTCTATTACAGGACAGTTAAATCATTCGAATCCGACGTGCTTCGATCTGATTCAATCATATAAGATCTTTCTTGAATCTTTAAGATAAATCAAGATAAATTTTTCGGACAATTACGTTTACAGAACGTGCGTCCGTCGTGAATAATTAAAGAGAAATACGTATGGGAATTAATATTAGGGGTACATGCATCACGTTTGATGAGTAAATGTTGCATGTCCCACTGTAAAAATATTTTTCAATGAAAAAACTTTATTTGAGTTTGAACGCTTTTCCTTTTTGTAGAGATAAAAAAACTAGAGAAAGAGAATTCTCCCTTTGATTTCAAAAGGCAAGAAAAAAGCACCCTTTGCTCTTTCACTTCTCTTTTTTGCAATTAGTGTTCAAAAAATAAGGTAAATTACAAATTTAATCACTGAAGTTTACTCTCTCTCCTATTTTACTCACCGAACTTTAAAACTTTTTAATTTCTTCACGAGTTATTTCGTCACTAAACTTAACACTCTCTCCTATTTTGGTCACTATACCTATAATAGTTAACAACATTAAAACTGATGCCATTCTATGAAACGACGTCGTTTTGCATCTATATAATATCCAATTTTAACGTCGTTAACTATTTAACGGTTGAGTGATTAAAAAACCTCAATGTCTTAAGTTTAGTGAGAAAATTGAAAAGATTTAAAATATAGTGGGTAAAATAAACGAGAGAGTAAAATTTAATTATCAAATTTATAATTTACGAAAAAAATAATGTATAGTAACACAAGCAAAAAAAAACCTAACTTAATTTTTTTCAAGAAATGCATATAATGTTTTTCCTTTCAATTTATTTTTCACAAAACGAGTCGTATTTAAAAAAATTTTTGGATCAAATTATAATAAATTTTGAATCATAAATTCTAGCATGATTAATTAATAATACTAAAAAAAAGTAGAGGATCAAATTATCCCAAAGCACAATAACTGTATTTTAAATTTAAGAATGATAGAAGGACCAAAACTAGAATTCAGCCAATAAAATTAGTTAAATTTAATTACACATTTAGTACCTAAACTATCAATTTTGATCCTTTTTAGTACCTAAACTTTAATTTTTTTTCAAAATCATACTTAAAGTCTAGTTTTTGTTTCATTTTAGTATTTGTCGTTAAAAACTTTAATTTTTGTTTCATTTTAGTACATTCGTTCAAAATTTCACGTTAAGTTTTGAAAAGATGAAAAGTTTAAATACTAAAACGAACCAAACTAATAGTTTAGGTTGTAAACTCGTTAAATTTTCAACGACGGGTACTAAAATGAAATGAAAACTAAACATTAGATATGATTTAAAAAAACTAAAAAATTATATACTAAATGAATCAAAATTGACAATTTATGTATTAAATAATGTTTAGTTTACGTAAATTTAAATAATTAAATAAATTGAAAAAAGGGAGTGAATCACAAGAAATGCCACCCTGCTGAGTAATAAATTAAATGCAACTGCTGAAGCGTCATCTACCCACCTTCTCTTCCAAAATCTTTACCTTTCTTTGCCAAATGGATTCTTCGTTTAGCCCCAAATGTCAACTCCTCCACTTCCATCCCCTACCTATCTCACCAACTTAGGCATCGGCTATGCCATCGTCCTCGCCTTGGGTTTCCTCGTCCTCCTCTCCACTCTCCTCCTCACTTCCTACATCTGCTGCCGCTTCTCCTTTCCTCCACCACCCGCTTTTTCCCCAAACCCAATCGCAGCCGCCAACTCCGACGGAATCATCCTTCCCAGGATTGTTTTCGTCGGCGAAGAAGATCATGAAGACGACGAAGAAAGCGTTATCGTCGTGGGGCTCGACCGTGCCGTTATAAACTCTTACCCCAAGTTCCTGTTCAGCAAGAAGGTGGCTGCTGCGGCGGGTTCTAGTTCTGTCAGCACCATATGTTCGATATGTTTATGTGAGTATAGAGATTTGGAGATGTTGAGGATGATGCCCGAGTGTAGACACTATTTTCATGTTACTTGTATTGATGCTTGGCTGAAACTTAATGGCTCTTGTCCCGTTTGTCGGAACTCGCCGCTCCCGACTCCCATTTCAACGCCTTTGTCGGAACTCGTACCTTTGTCTCAGTACGATGGTGATCGGAGGAGGAGGAGATGACTCTTGGGATGCCTTCCTTTTTCTTCACTTTTTTATTCGGCTAAATTTGTATTTTTTTTCTCTGTTATTTTTGACGATTGACGTTTCTTGGCTCAGTGAATTGTGATTTTGCTCGTTTCAGGCAGAATTTGGGTTATAAAAAATTGTTTTACATCAATTGGGAGTTCCTTTTAGTCGTGGAATTTGTTTAATAAATTTTATCTATTCCCCTCCGCCGCACTGGCTGATGCATGTATACTCTAGTGGGCACGTGTAGACCTGAAATCTAATTTTTTTAATATTTATTGTTTATTTTACTGATATGTTTATTTTTAAATTTTATTTGTCTACTCCATACAAAAATATTTTACTCTAAGTAACATTTATACCTACTCTAAAAAATATTTCTGGAGGGGAATGCATAATTTACAGCATTTATTTAAGCACTTACTGTTCCTAGAGCTCTCAGTTTGTAACCTCGTATACAGACAATACAGAAGCTAACAAAGGAACCACATTGTACAACAAACCGGTCGTGCCAGATTGTGCAAAGAATATATATATATATATATATATATATATATATATATATATATATGAAACCATGGTTTGTTGTGACAACGTGAGCGTTGAATTTAAGTGTCATGAGTAATTAATCTGAATTAATTAATTAATAAATTAAATATAAAAATTTTTTAAAAAAAACGAAGCGAAGTGATGCAAGAGTTTTATATTAAATAGTATATTCATTTAACACTAACTTAGAGAAGTTGAATAGTTAAATTTAACTTGCAAAATTAATAGATATAATTACCATGGTCTACAGGAAGATGCTTCAAACTTCGTGTGGAAACATAAACGAGATTGGAAGAGTATACAAAGTAAAAACCAAATGCCACAATGTTCATGTCATGTATTCTTTTTCTGCCACCATATACGTTTTCACATAAAATTGGGCATATAAACAAGAACAATGGAGGGATTTCTTCTTATTTCAAGCGTATGAAGGAATTGGTCGAAGACTTTGAAGTGAATTCATCATGGATACACCATCCAATAAAGAAACTATACTTCTGAATAATTACATCACACAAGAAACCCTTCAGTATTTTGGTAGTAGTCTCGATAGACGACCGCTACCTTCTGATGTCGGGAGAGGAACGGTTGAGAATTCGGAATCAGAATGCTCGAGCTGCCGAAAATTTCCTACCGAGGGTACAGGGCTTGTGTTTTGGCCATGCCTAGAGAAACCAGAAGCACCAGTTGTTTGGTCAGAAGCAGATGAAGTAGGTCCTGCAGCATTTGGTCTCCCGTGTAATTCTTTGCTGGACTTACTAGCATCTTCTGCCCTCTTTTCTCTTTCCTCGGTTTCCTTGAGCAGAAAATCAACCCAAAGATCTGCAATAGACTGAGGTGAAAAATATGCTTTAGACTTGGATTTTCAAGTGTCCTGATACTAAGCATAGTCAAGGCTGAGTGATATTTGATTGTTCTCAACATTCATGTTTTCATTCAATGGTTTGAGTAAGCTTTTGACCTCTTTGTTGGTATGACTTTCTTTGTAAAGAGACTGTTGATTTCATTTTATTCATTTCTTTCTCCACCTAATTCCTTTGCTCGGAAAACATGAGCTAATTTCCATCTATATATTGTGGATTCTCGAATCTAAATCTAAGCCTTAGTCACAAAACTTTTCCCAGGAAATGCAAAATTAAATGCTAGAGGAAATCATTAATCCCATGAAGGCAGAGGAAATTGGGGGGGGGGCATTGAGTTGAGGATTTGTTTTCAAGGGAAGACCAGATTGGTAGCACTAAAATAAATGCCAATTGTCATAATTTGAGGTGACTTGAACTTGCATGTCATGGATAGAGAAAATGGAACGGTTTCAGAGAGACTACTTTGTTGACTCATTAAGCCCTAAAGCAGAGAAACCAATTGGAAAATCCGTTTTCTGAACAAGGTGAAAAAAACAACTACCTGATTGTCAGGGGTGATAGTTGCATGTACATCGGCCGAACCTCCACCCAAGATGCCACCAACCAAGCGACCAGGTAGACCCAAAACACCCCGAACAACACCTTTTCCAGTACCTTGTTGAGCAATACCTATCCTCTGCTTGTCTTCATCTGAGAACCCCAGCATCCGAACCATAAGATCCAAAACCTACAATAATATAAGAAAGAACATCTATTTTAACCCAGAAGCAGTATCTTTTCCAGAAGAAGTGCAATTGAGATCAGTGCAGTAAGTGATTCTTACTCTGCCACAGCCTTGATTATATCAAATATCAGTATGCAAAAGGAAATTAGAAGAGAAAGTTCATTATTTAGTTCTGTTACACAATTTACTTGAACCATTTTATACCTCTTTGCTGTGGTTTCTCTGGAAATAGGTCACAAGTAGTTTGATCACAATACGCCTGCAAGAAATGTAAAATTAGCATTCTAAATTATGGAAGTTAGTTTCAGTTGACATCTATGATTATGTTAAGCTGGTTCTAAACACAAAGTCACAAACTATTGCAGAAATGACAGATCTCAGTTCTGAAACTTACTCCAGTATTGACCAAAGAATTCAGAAATCAAAATTGGTTCACTTAAGATCTATCTTATTTATAAAGGGGTTCCTTTACATGGCATATCATGCAGATCAATTTATTGTAGATGATACATGCCAAAGGAGGTTTCAAATGTCCATCAAAAGGAAAGAAGAGCCCATCCCAAAACTAAAGGAAGCAAGTAATTTGTATACATATATGCAGTTCTAACATGTAGACAATTCCTCACAGTAGGAATATGATTCAACATATAAACGGGCTAACCTGTCAACAAGATAATCAGAGTCCATAGACATTCTGTTAATCCTAGTCATGCTATGCTCAAGAGTACGCCTTAGTTTCCCATTATCTTCCTCAAGCTTGTTTACTCTTGCTTTCCCTTCTGCTACTGCTCTTTCTGTTTGTGAAAGCTTTGCCAGAATTTCTTCCTTTTCTTTCTTTGATAATTCTGCATGCTTATCTGCAGCCTGGAGAATACATAGATGATCAGAAAAGAAAAGCAGGGAAAAAAACTCGACTTCAAGGAACATGCTTATCCACATTCCACCTCATAAAAGGAACTTCAAAGTAACTAAACAGAAAATCTCTGATTTATAAATAGTATTAAATTCATAACCATAAGTTCCATTTCTGAGTGAATTTATTAATGTAGAGAAGCAATTAAACAAGAAAGTTAGAAGACTATACTTTCAGAAGACCAGAAAGTCTAGTTGCTTCTTCTCTTGCTAGAGCCAAATCGCTCTCCAAATGTTCCTATAACAGAACAATGTAAGAATTAAATCCAAGTTTTCACTTAAGCCGCTACTTACTTGAGAGTTTTCCGTATACAATACTAAAGATCTACTTACCTTTGCTTCAATTTCAGCATAGTACTGACCAAGAGCAGTTTGAAGATTTAGCAGTTCGACATTTTTTGCATTTATTGTTCCTATACAGTTTGCAAGTTTCTTATTCAGATCATCTATGGTTTCCCTAGATTTTTGGATTTCATTTTTGTTCATCATCTTATCTTCCTCCAGATCTGCCATCGCTTGCTTCAGGGATTTCTCCAAGCGTGCAATTTGAGCTCTCTGATATTCATTGCTCTCACGAAGTTCTTCAATAATTTTACTATCTTCATCCATTTTTTCTGATTCTTCAGATTCCTAAAAAATATTGCAGCAAGAGAAACCATGTTTAATTTTGATGACATAAATTGTAAGAAAATACTTTAAAACGTACAGGCTCCAGGATCCTCATAGAATGTAGCAAAGGAAACAGAAAGTTGAAGTTGATCCTAATGAAAGCTTAAAGTTAGACAACCACACTACTATTTTTCTCTCGTATTTGCATGTTGTCAACATCATCATCCGCATAAACCTATAACAAAATACAAGAAGCTACAAAATCAACTACATTTCTTTTCAAAAAAACAGATGTCAGAATTCTTCTATTCTTTTTCCCTCAAGGAGAGGGGTACGAATTCTGACACCAAGGTAGAGCAATACCTTTTGCAATATTTGCAAATAATGGCTAGACAACTACAGTTGCATGCAAGACTCCACTAAGTGATTGTAATGCAATATAACGAGTCAAGAGGAACAAAGAAATCCTTTAACATCAAACAGTCTATGCTAGACAAATTGACAGATGCCACCATAGTGAAACCTAAATATATATATAAGATCAAATTGCATCAAAAACTCCTCAAAAGTTCAGGGATAATCAACCTTTTCTAACAAATGTTGCTTAAGACGAGTCAATTCTTGCAAAGCCTTATCCCTTTCATGACATGTTTCTTCCAGATCTTTTTCCATTTTCTGTAGTGATAGCTCCATTTCTTTCATTCGGGGAGAACTTCCTGATGAATCTACCTTCTGGAGAAAAAAAGATATTACATACAAAAAGAACTGATAAAATGGAAAACTGAAAGATTAAAACTTTCTGGAAAGAAAATATAACAACAATAACCAATAATGTATCAAATCACATGCACACCTAAACAAAACAAAAAGAAAGGAATGAGGAGCCTGCAGAGTATATAGCCCATGCATAGCAAATTGGATATTACCGGAGTCTCTGAAGCATTGGGATCAATCTTTCCAGTCAAAGATTTCCTGGTACTTTCCTGGGCAGCCTCTAGTTCAATCTTCTCCATCTACAAGAGCACATAAACAGAAGCACATTCAGGATGAATATTCCCCATCGATTATAATAAACTTCCTTAAATGGAAACTCTTAACAAGGTAAGGAGGTATCCACCTTTAGACGGGTGTTTTCTTTCTCCAAGGCGGCAATCACTCTTTTCAAATTATTCACTGTATCATCTGCACCTACATCCTCCTGTCTATTCAACTCTATTTGCAAACGTCTTATTTCTACTATTTTTCCATTCAATTCATTGTGTAGTTTGCTCAGCTCAGTGAAGGCCTGTCAAATAAATGATTACTTCTATCAACACCGAACAATTATGTACAATAAAAGAAAGGTTTGGGAGGGTTTACTTTAAACAGACAAATAAATGATCACATCTATCAACACTGAACAATTTAGAAGCTTACTTTATCCTTCTCTGATTTCATTAACTTAAGCTCCTCCTGAAAAGACTCATTCTGCTTGTGCTCCTCTGGAATTTTACAGATAAAGAAGAAGATGATGTTTCCTTTCTTTGACAATGGATAATATTTGCAAGTATCATAACTGGGACTTCAAGGTGTACAAATATACCTTGCAATCTCATATGTAGACTCCCTAGTTTATCACATTCCTTTTCAAGTTCCATATTCAATTGCTTTATTTGTAATTCATGATTAGCTTGAACTGCCTCCAGGGACCTATTTTTCTCTTCCAGCATATCTGCAAGCTCCTAGAAGACATTCATATATATATATATATATATATAATCGTCAAGTTCACTCATTATCTAAAGAAACAAATAGAATTCTATCAAAAGAACAAATAGAGAGACAGGAAAAAAATTATATTGGAATGAAATGAGAAAACAAATAGAATGTGCTTAGTATCCCCTAAGGGGAAACAAACAGAAATACCAATTATATCCAAACATCCTAATAATGCCTCTTTTAATAAAATAGAGATGTGGAGAGAGAAGAAGAAAAGCAACAGTGGCATTACCTTTTCTCTTCCATCATGTTTGGAGGATACACCATTGGACAATTGGTTTCCACCATGACGATTTTTTACTATACTTGCCGACTTACGCAGTTGGTGTGGTGACTGATCACCATTTCCCTGGAGAAATGGGTACAGTTGATCAGCCAATAAAGACAAGTACATTAGGAAAGCAGGTTAATCCTAACCTGGTGGCAGTGGAATAATAATTCAAGACAAACTCACAACAGATTACATGTTCCAGTACAAGAAAAGGACAAAAACTAAACAATTAATATCATGTATGTTACATATTTGAGCCACTAAACGATTCAAGCATCACAGTCAACTCATTTCTTGAAGGACAGGCATCAAGAACGCAAGGTTAGAAGAAATAAAAGCCAATTTTCCTTCTAAGACAAGGATTCATCTCTAGATTTTTATGGCATATACCTAAAGGGAGATTCAAGGTTGCCAAAGGTGTGAAACATGATACAATGAAATCCATTTTACTTACATCTGCTTCTAGCAAGATAGTTACAGCACATTCAATAGCACACATTATGTTAGGTTTATTACATGGAACTACAACATGTGCCTTCTGAATTGCAGAACCTATCGCATAAATTCCATAATTTCTCTATAAACAATAGGTTTCAGACAACAACTCTAATTGAGACTAGAAACTACCTTGGATGCATTAAATCCATTACTTGATACTTTGGAATATTCACTTCTAGCTGCACCCAGAGCTGCATTTGTCACATTCAAATTTTGTTTCAATGAGCTATTCTCTTGGTTCAGTCTGGAAATTTGTTCCTGGAAATGAAATGCAAGGCAAATGAAGAGAAAGAAGCCATTCGAGAATGTTAAAAAACTAGAACAGTTTACAAATAATTGCATTGTTAACATTTATAAGACTTGAATTTCAGATCAATCCTGAAAATAAACTGGAAGAACTACAACCACAACATGCCCTTGTTGTCAAAAAATTATCACTGGTCATAATTGTAACTACCAAGCTGGGTCAAGATATTCTAAATCAAACCATACCACAATTAGCAGATATAGCAGATACCTCTTTTTCTTTTAACAAAGCAGCATAATTGAATGATAAAGCCTTAATTTCAGACTCGGATTCCTGAAGCTTCTTGATTTCAGCTCTGTATCTTTCAATCTACATAATAAACATAACAGAGATCAGTTATCATGCATGAAGGGTAGAGTACAACTGCCCCAAAAATGGCAAGCCCACTAGTAAAGTACCTTCCATGAGATTAAGGGAAAAAATCAAGCCTACAATTAACTCAATCAAAAAGCAAACAGCCACTCTTGATACCAAAAGAGGAGATTAGGAAGCCCCAAAGAGGTTAGAGATTCAATCCTAAAACACCCGCTCTTCAAATATTAAGGCAGAGAACATTACAAACCCGAACAAGTCTTTCTCACTGTTCCTCACTCAAATATGACAACTGTAAAACCAGAAAAGATTAAACCCAGCTAGCTGGGTTGCAGAGGTTCTCATTCACTGCTAAGACCCCAAGAACAAATAAGAGGGAAATTGTTACTAGTATTGCGTGTTAGACTAACAATCACCAAATAAAAGTTTCATGCATCCATATAAAGATCCTTGAACTATCTCAGCACTGTTTCGTGTTATCAAGAACTTCAAACCTCACTTCTATAAAAAAAAAAGAACTTCAAACCTCACCAAGATACACATAAAAGTCTAAGCAATGAACATTCTGAAATTGAATTTATCAAGTCAAACTTTTCGAGCTACCACTGATTCTTTACATAGTACAGACAGAAATAATAGCCAGTGCAAATAATTGATTGAAAAAAAGCTTTCTGAAGCTTAAGTTATCACTTCACAAAGCCTGATTCCAGACTGCTAAAAGGGGGGAAATACTAATCAAACTATCAAATATGAAATATGAAATATAAAGAAATTGAACAGCAAGCTGAATCTATTCCAAACTCAGAGGCGCCAAATATTAATTAAAAAATTCAAGCACGAGAATTAAATGCAATAATACCTCAGAATTAATTGGTGAATCAGTTCCATTGGCGACCGGAGAGAGGGAAACGGGCTTTGAATGCGCAAACCTATGAGAATTCCTTCTTTCAGAGCATGGCGAGTGATCTATATTCCCAGAAGCATAGATCTCGAGTTCTTCGTCTTCGTCGTCGAGCACACCCAGCGTGATCTTATTCAAATTCTCTTTCAAATCCGCAATTGAACTCCACATCTTACAAAGCTCCCGCAATCAATTTGTAAAAATGGACAAATACTAGTGAATCTGAGATGTTCCTCGATGAAATCAGGGCAAACAAAAATGTTCGAATAATGGATTCAAGATTTAATTTCTATTGCTGATAAATAAACAGGAAAAGCAGTAGCTTTGAGATTAGTTTTTGAGGAAGGGTTATTAATCTACGCAAACAACAGTACTGGTTAGATCGATCGGGCGGATTTTCAAGCCTTGGCCCGTTATAACCCGACCTTTTGTTAGTAAAATCAAATGGTTATTTGATAGGTAAGAGTAAGACGGTCGAAACAATCGACACATTAACACACATCATGTTAGATCATCGAAGCCTCTGCGATTGGGATTTAATTTGGCCTCTCGCTGAATGCACCTCGACTTATCATCGAGAGTGATGCGTTGAATTTAGTAAAACAATTACAGCGTCAAACGTTAGAACTGTCTGTGGCTAGATTCCATCTTGAAGAGGTCATTCAACTACTGGCTTGCCATTCCAACTTGGAAATCTCACATACTCAACGCTCGACAAATCAGGTTGCTCATACACTTGCTTCCTGGGTAGCACACTCACGCTTCACTCCATTTTGATGATGTTTGCCCGAACTTTATATTCCTTTACACTGAATGATGCTTTAAATGGTTAATACAAATTTTGTTCTTTTTTTTTATAAAAAATTGCAATATGATAAGAGTCAACAAATAGTTATTGACCATAACTAAGCACAGAAAAATAATCACCATGCAGACATATTGTTTTGAAGGCCAATCAATATTTTTATATCTCATTCTTCAATTAAAAACAAACAACAACAAAACTGGAAAAAGAGGAGCATGAAGAGCAGATTGGATATTACCCGAAGCATTGGTACAAAATGAATATTCAAAGATTTTGATGCCCAACTAAATTACAATCATCTAAAAGTTATGTGTTGTGATTTGATATAATTTCTAGAGTATTTGTTATAAGTGGCTTTTATCTTAGCCGTACATTTAAATCAATCTAGATTGTTCATTATGAGAAAATTCAATTATAAATATAATTTATTTTTCATCTTATTTGTATCAATCATTACTAATTGAAATCATTTACCCTAAATCTTTTTGGGTATCACTTAATGGCTTTAAAGCCTCTTTCAAGTGATCGTTTCAAATGTCATGATTTATGTTCGAACTAATCGTTTTACGAAATTTTAATAATTTTATTAAAAATACTCATTCATTTTTAATATATAATATTAATAAAAATAAAAACTTTTAAATAAAAATAAACTTTAGTATTTACTTATATTTTAAAAATAAATCATCATCAATTCTCTTTCTAATTAAATTTTTAATTGAAATTATATGTCATAAGAGTTTTTCTGACCCAATTTTAAAACACAGCACTTTATTATAAAATGATTTTATAATTATGTACATAGGTGTCAACCAAAACAATATGAGAGCTAGAAATGTAATTTTAATAGTTAAAATAAAATAAAAATAATGTAAATTGAATTTTGTCCTAGGAGTAATAATCGTGGCGTAAGAATATTTATAATCAATTTTTGTATTGAATAATTCCAATTTACGAAATAGATTAGTATTTAGATTTTTTATCCAACTTGTCAAATTTCTTATACTGAAATAAATTTTACATAGAAAAAGATCCATAAAACAATAAAAAAAAAAAGGCATCACCAAGAGTAAAACTATAGTAAAAATCAAACTTCTCAATAAATCATTTCCTTCTTAAGTGAACTATTATTATAGTAATAGTTGATAGAGTTTCTAAGCGCAAAATCAAATTTAAATGTTAAGCATATTTTTATTTAATACATTTGTTTTAATATATTACAGTTTAACCTATTTCCTTTATTTTATTAGCTAATATAAATTATTAATGCTCAACGCTATCAACTATTTTATTTATTTTCCTTTAACAATGTTCTCAACTCTTTTTTGTTAAACTGTTTACTTGTTTTTTCACATATACCTATAAATATCATCTACATGTTTACTTATATTTTTAAAAATAAATATATTTTAACTAAAATTCAGTTAATTTAGTGATATAAAATATTAAATTTCTTAAATAAAGTTAAATATTTAAATCTCGACAATTTATAACATAAATTAGATTAAGAAGATTATCCCTCTAGTGTACCTTTAGTATATAATTTTTTTACAAAGAGACCTTTATTAATAATTCCTTATTAATAATTTAGTGATATTGACCATTATATAATGATAATAACATCGTCTGAAATTATTATTGTACAATCACATTATTTATAACATCATAATAATATTTATTGTATTCATAATCGTGATAAATATATGTTATTCGTAGGATCTTGCATATTGTTTGCTTTACAATCTAATCGATAACAGAGAAAAGAAATTAATAAAGCAATTACCTAACAATGTCAGAAACGGCGGAATGCATATGAGATGTCGGAAATGTCTCACCTTAAACTAATGTAAACTAAAGATAATTGTTAGTATTAAAGGCAAGAGGCCAACTTAGCGTTTTTTTATTTTAGGATAAACTATGTATTTTAGTAATTGAACTTTTAATTTTTTCAAAACAATATCTAATGTTTATTTTTTATTTCATTTTAACAACTGACAACTGTCATTATAAACTTAATACGTTTATTACGAAGATATCAGTATTGATTCGTTTTAGCACATAAACTTTTATTTTTTTTCAAAAACCTAAAGTTAAATTTTGGAGGATACTAAAATAAAACAAAACCTAATTTTAGGTATAATTTTAAAATTTTTTTGAAAGTTTTAGCATTAAAAATGATATAATACCAATAATTTATGTGCTAAATATGTAGTTTGCCCTTTATTTTAATACGTGACAAATGCAAGTTGAAGAAGGAAAATTTCAAACCTTTTCAAATCTTCATGTCTCCTCACTACCAGAATCTAGTTGGACTTGTAATCCTTTTAGTGATTCTCTCTCTAAAAATGTTACTATCGATACAGTAAATATACAAGTTCGAGAGTCATGGTGACGGCGTTTACAGTTCGAAGTATCTTTAACTAGCTTTCCGTCTTCAGCTGAGCGCTCTCCATATTTCTTTCCATTGGTGACGGCGTTTTTTCCACCGAGCATTACCCTTTTCCTTCGATAACCCTTTCTTGGGAAAATCGCAGTCGTTCCTTTCTTGATGAAACCCTAAAACTCGAAAAATAGAAAATAAAAAGAAAGAAAGAAGGTCGAGAAAGAGAGCCATCCTAGGCCGACTGTGTGTCGGTAATGATGGATTAAGAAATATATTTTATGGTGGACGCATACATATATTTATCATGTAAAAATTTAAAATATAATGCGTACAAATAAAATTTTAGAATGAACACTATTTGTAAAATAAGTAATTAATAAAAAAAATTCAGATTTCAAGTTAGACATAAAAATTTTCATGTAGACATGAAAATTTTTAAGGTAGACATTATCAGTAAAATAAGTAGTATGCACGTATCCACCCTCGCTAAGTTGTGTCTCTGTCACTACGTGCAAGGAGGAATTGGGTAGATGGAGAAAGATCATCATCGTTATGTGCTTGAAATAATTTTTAATCTCGAGTTCGAGCATTATATAAATAAAGGTAAAAGCGTTCAATATAAAAAGATTAAGAATTTAAACAAATACTAACTAATATTCAGCCCAAGTTAATATAACAATTTATCGATATATAATTTATTAATTACAAGATGGTGATTAATTATGTTGTTTACCTAATTAAATAACTAATGTTACATTAAATGACAACTCATAAGGTAGATTCAGTGGTTAGAAATAATATCGTTCTTTTTAGAAGTCATAAGTTAAAGTAAATATACCTACAGGGTATACGTTTATTGGCAATAGTTAAGTTTTTTTAAACATAAACTATCTTATAATCACACTTTACATATTATTATTAAATAAATATTATATCAAATGATATTATAACAAATTTGTCAACAATTATTGATAAATAAAGTTGGACAATTTTGGGAAAGACCCCACAAATTCCACCATTTTCCACATTTTAGACGTTTCTAATATGGTTCTTCTTCCCGGGCCACCCACACTTTGTAATTAAAACAAACACATCAAACATTAAAAAATGTAACCCACTGCACCACAAGATTTGCATGACAATGAATTTTAAGTAATATCCCTTTTTGAGATAATACATGGGACCCATAATCCGGTAAGTATTAGTAATATTAATTATATAGTTTAGAAAATTATTATCAATATACTAAATAATAATATATATTTTATTGTATTATAAATAAAACTAACAACTAGTTGGTCAGAGAGACGAGGAATTAGATCCCTTAAACAAAGTTAGAGGTTTGAATCCTGATGATTGCAAAAGGACCAAACTGGATTGGGATGATCACTCTTGCCTCTACATTACCCAACCCAAATTAGTTGGTCAATAGATCAGATACTGGTGGTTAGAAAAATAAATAAAGAGTAACCATATAAAAAATAATAAATATATCATTTTATTATATCTATTTAGGATTATAATATTTTTCTCTAAATTTTATTTAGATATCTATTTTATTGATTTTTTTATTTATTTTATATCTAGTCAAATTTATTTAAATATATATTTTAATCCAAAATTCAAATTATATTTTAAATTGAGTATAAACTCTTTAACTCAAATCAAATTCAAAGACATATTTTTTTATAACTAGTTGCCTTTCATATAATCCCATGTTTGATAAACTCCCAAATATGTCACATTAAATGGATAGATATGTATAGACACACAAATTACAAACATGCTATTCTATAATGGCCATTTATACTAGTTAATTACTCAGATACCTCATCGTCATTATTTTTTCTTAAAAAGGGTAAAGTGCAAAAATAGTCCCCTGACTATAAGATATTATTTTATTAAGTCAGTTGACTATTAATAGTTATAAAATAGTCCTCTGACTATAGAATGTTGCTTTATTAAGTCCCTCAACTATTAAAAGTTACAAAATAGTCACTTGACTATTCATTATGCTTCAAACCCGTCATTTTTTGTTAAAAACTGGTAGTTGTCTAAGTTGAACGTTAACATGATGAACGATATATGATAGTTATTTGAAATTCAAAGATCATATTTTATCATATGACGGTCAGTGTGTTTATGTTCAACACAAAATACTGTTAATTTTTTAACAGAAAAAGACGAGTTTGATACATAATGAATAGTCGGGTGACCATTTTCTAACTTTTAATAGTCGAGAGACTCAACAAAGTAACACTCTATAGTCAAAGGATCGTTTTCTAACTTTTAATAGTCGAGAGACTTAATAAAGTAGTACCCTATAGTCGGAGGACCATTTGTGTATTTAACTCTTAAAAAATTGGATCATCTTGATAAATACTACTAACTTATCCCACTTAATAGTTATTAGTAATAATAAAGTTCCTTTCTTGTATTTGGTTACGATAATTTTTGTTCTTTTTTTCTAGTGTCCGATGATATTGATTCAGTCGGGTCTCTTTCAGTATAATAGCTTATGGTAAATATAATTTATATATTTTTGTCATTTTGATTGAATTCGATTTGTTCTTCGTTCGAAATTTTTTTAAATCCTAGGGCAAAAGACTTTTCTTTAATCGTTAAAAGCAAATCGATAGAAGAAGACACAAAAGCTACCCTAGAGTGGAAATTTGAGTATCATTTTCGACTACGAAAAGAATTGTTATTATTTTTGATGAGTCGAGTTCGAGCACCATAGTTGGTGTGTGATCGTTCAATGTTAAAAGGTTGAGAGATATCTTCGAACAGATATTGTCTTGTACTTACCCTAGATTATTTAAAAAAATCATTTTCGGGCTAACTTGTTTTGGTTTGTAAAGTATATACCTAAATTGAAGAAACCCAAATGGAATACCCATGAAAATGATATCTCAAAAGGAGGTATTTTAACTTAAACGTCTCAAAAACCCATAGCTTATGTGCTTTTTTTTCCACATTTGTTCATGATTTATTGCATTATGAGATGATAACTGTTTGGCTTGGTTTTGTGAAGAAATTCATTTCTCAGGAATTTTCTTTACCCGCTCTTAGTCATGAAAGGAGAGGCTTCATGGATCAGCCCTTGCTTTGATGACTTGTCAAAAGACAGTGGTGACTTTGAGTCATTCACGGAACTGAAGGATGAAGGTAATAAAGAAACCGCTGTGGTTTCTGCGGACTTAATCCTACCTGATGACTTGCTCGAACGAATCTTGGCTTATCACCCTATTGCTAGCATATTCAGAGCTGGTTCTGTGTGTAGAAGATGGCATGAAATTGTCAGTTCTAAAAGGTTCCTATGGAACTTGTCAAGTGTCCTATCACAAAAGCCTTGGTATTTCATATTCACGAGTTCTGATGAACCCGTTGGTTATGCCTATGACCGGATCCTCCGAAAGTGGTATGGCATCGAACTGCCCTGCATTCAGACTCCCAACTGGTTCATTGCCTCGTCATGTGGGTTGGTTTGTTTCATGGACAATGATAGTAGAAGTGAGTTTCATATCTGTAACCCTATCACCATACTTTGCAAGAAGCTTGAGGAGCCCCCGGGTGTGAAATTCTCTGATTACAGTGCACTGTCAATCTCAGTGGACCGGACATTACACAATTACACTGTATCCATTGTGAAGTCTAAACAAGTTCCTGGAAATTTTTTCCACTGGGACCTTTCGATTCATATTTATGATTCGGAAACAATGATGTGGGCAACCTCCTTGACTGAGGTTCTGACAGGATGGAGGGGTGGAGATGAAAGTGTAATCTGTGATGGGGTGTTATATTTTCTGATTTACTCAACTGGGGGTGGCACACCTGGGAATCGTCATGGTCTAGTTACATACAATCTCACCAGCCGATCTTCCTCTTTGATACAGAGTTTTATTCTAGTACCGGGCCCTCTTACCTGTGGTCGACTGATGAACCTAAAGGAAAAGCTAGTGATGGTGGGAGGGATCGGGAAGCAAGACCGGCCCAATATAATCAAGGGCATAGGTATCTGGGTTTTGGATGGTAGGAATTGGGTTGAGGTTGTTCGTATGCCCAATAAGTTCTTCCAAGGATTCGGTGAGTTGGACGATGTTTTCGCTAGTAGCGGTACTGATAATCTCATATACATCCAAAGTTATGGTGCTCCGGCTCTTCTTGTTTTCGACATGAACCGGAAACTCTGGAAATGGTCAACCAAGTGTCCTGTATCGAAGAAATTCCCGCTCCAGCTGTTCACCGGTTTTTGCTTCGAACCGAGGCTCGAAATTGATCCTTAGTTTATCTCCGGGAATGGTAAAGCTGCTTATATCTTTATGAAAATGGAAACTATTGGTAATTGTTCTCCATTAGCATATACTGCACATACACACACAAGTTCCAAATTTTTCTTAACCGCATAGTATATAACTTCCATTTGGTTCCCATGTTAAATCGTTACTTCAAAGTTCTATGGTCCTTTTGCTTATTGCTGCATGTATCATGGATATACGATTTTACCTCAACTCTTAAGGTGACTATTGCATGTACTTTTGTGGATTTATTTTTGTTTAATTATCGGTATTTGATTTATTAATTTCGAGTAATGAAAACCAGTCTCAAATTTCGAGTAGATGTATCGGCATATGTTATACCCAAATGTTTTAAGTTCTGCATCATGTGCATGTCCTCCTGGAAATGCTTCCAGGCTATTATACCATCTCATAAGTTTTCGAAACATATTCAAATCGGATTTGTTGATGCATCCGTGTTAGGACCTCAAAGGCTCGTTATAAGGTCGAAAACTCGGGAAAAAAAATACAGTGCCGAGAGAAAACTCTGCATAAGCAGTCTGATCTCGATTGTCCGACAAAGGCTTTTGAAGTCGGTCTCCTAACATGTTGGGAAGAAAAAGAAAACCGATCGATTTCTTTACGGATTAACGACGGCGATTTTATTTCGTTAGGCAAATCCAGCATGATTGTGCTTTCCTGGAGGATGCATGCAGGCATCATGGATTACATCTTGATGCTTGGATTGCACGTAAAGGGATCTCTAAAAGGTGAATTTTCCCATAAAACTTCCACGGCAAAATATACGATGTTATTTGAAACAACCAAAGCTTAAACACGAACTGTATGTTCTTTTCATTGTCTTTATGCAGTTTCCCCTTACTCGTTCCCTGCCTTACTGATTCAACCGATTTATTTAGTACCACCAGCAACATGAACATACTCTCCGCAACCTCTTTTCCAAATTGTGAAGCCTCGTAATTGAAATTCGACGATCGGTGGCCCGAAACTAACCGGTAAATATCAATGTCAATAGAATACGAATCCGAAGTTCGTTAGATGATAGTTTCTGAGGCTGTTGCAGTATGGTGCGTTTTGCAGCAATACTTTTAAGTTTATGTCGTGTTTTGGAACAGTAATCCCCCGCGAAAATTAGGGGTGTAAATGAACTGAGCTTGAACGAATAAGATTTTGTTTGTGTTTGTTTGTTTATTTTTGAAGATGTTTGTGTTCGTTTAATTTTTTATATCGCGTTCGTTACTTATTGTTAGCGAACATGTTCATTTAAATGTTTACAAATGTGTTCACAAGCATGTTCGTGTAGTATTTGTTTACCGTTAGTTTATATATTCAATTTTTAGATTTACGTTTCATTTGAAATGTAAAGAAAAGTGATAAAATTATGATACTACTGTTTAAACTCTTTAATATTCATAGTTTAAAATTAAACTTTCATCACGTGTTCAATTTAGTCCACATCTTCATTAATATTTAAAATGTAAAAAAAATGACAACCGTGTAGACAAGTTTGTTCATGAACATAAATAAACGAGTCAATAAATGAGTTTTTTCGTGAACATAAATGAATCGAACACACATATATTCGTGTTCGTTTGTTTATTAAATGAATATAATTTTTATTCATATTTTTTTTATTTAATTTAACAAACAAAATCAAATATTATTTGAAGGAAACACGAACAGTTCACCAAAACTATAGCGTGATGGATTGTATTGTGAACACATTCCAATTCGCTTGTGTAAATTACTTTACCATATGCATTTTCTGTAAGCTGAAATAAACCTGGATTAAAATATAGTTTGACCAATAATAATAACAACTCATGATTGAATAAAATCCCATAGTTACCACTAATTTGGCCATATGTTAAAATTACTATAAATGGTTGATAAAATAACTTTACGTAGGATATGTTTAGGAAGACTGGACGACCAACGGTGTGGGCGGCTGCTTTTTGAATTCACAAAGTAGTCCCTATGATTCTTATATTCATCAACTTGGGTGGAGTCGTTCAACCCACAAGTCGGCGTCCACGCACCAATACCATAAAATACTTTTGCCACTTTTTCATTTGGTTGTCCTCTCGTTTCAAAATTTCGTCCGGATTAATTTGGTTTGACTCATGTCGTACATTAATTTTAGTGGGTGAATCTCTCAATAAATATTTTTTATTTACACAAAGACTCGAACCTAAGACTTTATTTAAACGATATAAAATTATTTATCACTTAAACTAATTCCCTTATTAATACATGTGCCACTTCATCCCCTATTTTTATGCCTTTTTTTAATGGTAAAGATTCATCCATCAACCAGGTCAATTGGGCTACTCAAAAGTTTAGTCTTTTATCTTCTGCCCTCGTACCTACAATAACTCTAATTTTATATTATTATTTATTATTATTAAAGAGATGATGTATAGTTTTTCTAATATTATTAAGATTAAAGTACACTATTGATCCCTTAACTAAAGAATTTTGCTTTAATAAGTCTCTTGACGATTAAAAGTTACAAAATGATCTTTTGACTATAGAATGTTGCTTTGTTAAGTCCCTCGTCTATTTAAGTTACAAAATGATCACATGACAATTCATTATGTTTCACACTTGTCAATTTCTATTAAAAAATTGGTAATTGTCTAAGTTGAGTGTTAACATGATGATTAGAATATGTAATAGTTTGAGATTATGAGATCATATTTTATCATATCACAATTAGCGAGTTAACGTTCAGCTTAGAATAACGTTAGTTTTTAACGGAAAAGGATGAGTTTCGAACATAATAAATAGTCGGGTGACCATTTTATAACTTTTAATAATTGAAGGCTCTACAAAGCAACACATTATACTAAGAGGACCATTTTATAACTTTTAATAATTTAGGGATAACTCAGTATCCTATAGTTGAGGATCATTTGTGTATTTTACCCTATTATTTTATTAATCAGACCTTAGTTCTTCATCTTAATCTAATAAAACAAAACAAATACTACAGGCCAACTAAAACTAAATACCATTTACCAAAACAAATTAAGAAAGAAGCTGATGAGATTACTTTAATAAACAAAGAGCTCACCACCCCTGACCGAATCATAATTCCCTTACTTGGCTAGTTTCCAAATCTACTTAAAAATGCACACACCTGCTTCAAAAATTACCGCTAAAAATCAAAAACAAAATATAGGGGTAAACTCTGTAATTGATACCTAAAATATTTTTAGTATTTATAATTTGGTCAACATAGTTTTAAAAATTACATTATAATCATTAAAATTTGGCTTATATCACAAATAAGTACCTAAAGTATATTTTGGTCAAAATAGGTATCTAAAGTATTTTATGTCAAAATAGGTACTTACTGTTCAAACTTTTTCATTTAAGTTCTAAAAAAGTTGACATGTGACATTAATTAAAGAATACCTTAGGTACTTAGATAAAAAAATTGAATACTTTAGGTACCTATTTTGACCAAAAATATAATTTTAGGTATTTACTTTGGTCATAAAAATACTTTAGATAGTTAAATGAAAAAGATAATGTACTTTAGGTATTTATTTGTTATATAACCCTTAAACTTTTAACTCACTTCCATTTAAATCATTGTCATCATATATTGTTAATGAAAGGGACGAATGTATGTAGCTCCCTAAGGAGGCCACTGCACACCTATTATTTTGAGAAGAATGTTAAATTTAGTTTAATTTATTAATGAAAATAGTAAAAATAAGAAAAATATGAATACCCCATTTTTTTTAGAATAAAATATTAAAATTATAGATCTTATTTTTTTAATTTTTTAAATCCGCCACTGATTAACGATAATTTGATGAAACATATCCACATGTTATTTTTTGAATAAATTAATATATTTTAATTAGATGATGTAATATATCTTGTTATTGTTAAAAAAATTAACAAAATACATATGATTGTAACAATGATTAAACGTGAGATCTAAATTTAATCCTCATCAGAGTTATATATGTACATATTAATTTTCTATTAACAAGATGATAAAATATGTCACTATTTTACTAAATATTATTAATTTATTAAAGAAAATGGCATACGATCATATCACATCCATTGTTGTTAATAATAATTATGGAAAAAAGAATGAATTGAAAGTTTAATGACTGTAAAGTAATTTTCATAAGTATGTTTCCGATATGTAAGAACCATAAAGGTTTAACGACTATGTGTGTAGTTTAACCAAAATAAAATAAAAGCATACACATTTTCTTTATTTTTTTAAAAAAAGAATTCAAACAAAATTCAGTACAAAAAGGCTGCAAAGCTAATTCGTTTTTATACTGGGTTCTTGGTAATTTACCAGTTGCAGCAGATTAATCGATCTCCTACTTTGGTTTAGGCGACGACAGCTTTTCGTTTTCTAGGGTTTGCTTTTGCTCAGCTACGTGTTCCCTTATCTCGTATTTTCAGTCCTTTTTAAAAGATAAAGAAAGGGACGACAAAAATCAAGAGAGGGTTTAGGTTCAGGGATTGTAATGAGGGATCAACTGAATTCGGATCTGTTCGACCCGAGAAGTGAGATGGACTCCAATTGTACGCGTGGTGCCTCAGGCTCCGGCGGTGATTTCGCTTTCGCTTTCAACGACAGTAATTTCTCCGACCGGCTTCTGAGGATCGAGATTATGGGCGGGCCGTCTGAATGTGCTCCCGAAGGTGAGGGTTGCACCAGCATCGCCGATTGGGCTCGCCACCGCAAGAGGCGCCGGGAGGATATCAAGAAGGAAAATGGTTTGTTTATGTTCCCCCTTAGTTCTTCCTAAATGATTCTCGTTGCTTCTGTTTGGTTACTTAGAAAATGAAAACGAAGCTTTAAAAAGAAAATAAAATGAATCTTACTTTGCATCTATGCGATGCTTTGTGAACCTAAGTTGAGAAATAATAAAAATGAAATTTTGGTCTCTACTAGTTTTGGGAAACTTGAAGTTTTGAAGGAAATTATAGCTTTTCTTGCTGGGACGGGGAATTATAGTCATCTTAAGCTCTTAACATATAATCTTGTTCATAGTCTTGTATTTCACTTGTTTTTATCCAGATTTAGAGTATATTGACGGTTAATCTTTGCGACTGTATGCCTTCTTTATAAACGAAGTTTTTATAATATAGGCTATTGTTTAACTCTTTTTGCTTCATCTTTTTTCTACCTTTTTTGTAGCTTTGGATCTTAGTTTATGTCCCGAGGAGCAGGTTTTAAATGACAACCAACCTGATATGGATGATGGTTTGGGCTGTGAAAATCAATATGAGGAGGCAGTGGCAATGGTTGAAGAAACGCAATCAGGTTTTGATGTTGTTCTGACAACATACTGCATGGTTCATTTACTGCTTATATTAGATTTGAGGCTTAAAACTCTGTAAACTTTCAGTTGAACATGCTTACCAAAGACCTTGCTAGAACTTGTCTTTTTTTTTTACCGAATTACAATTAAGCAAAACACAAGACTTTCAGAAACTTATGGACATGCAGAATTTATCTTTTACTAAAAGTGAAGTAATTTTATCTATTTCGAAGCAATATAATTAACGGGGGATTTTGTTTGTTCTTTTTGGATTTCTAAAATAGTATAAATAACAGAGGATTTTAGCTGGTCACTTTGAATAATTACTCCTTGTGCCATGCCTGCATTATCCCTGGCTCTTGTTTGTTTGAAATGTGACATAGTCAGCATTTTGATCTTCTTGAACTTTTGTAGGCGATGAGGATGCAAATAGCAATGAATCAAGTTGGAACATGGATTGTTCTACAGTTGTGACAGTTAAAACATTGCATATCAGTTCTCCCATTTTAGCCGCAAAAAGCCCATTCTTCTACAAGGTAAGATATGGAGTTAATAGTAATAGATTTTTAAAAGAGATAGTGGAAATATATATTGTGTTTCTATAATGCAGGCATAGTTTATAAGAATATTTGTTACCCTTCTCTTTACAGGCAATTACTTATACGTTTACTTGTTTATTCACTCATTGTAGCTTTTCTCAAATGGGATGAGAGAATCAGAGCAACGACATGTAACCTTAAGAATTGGTGCCTCTGGTATATACATAAACTTCATTTTAGTGTTCTTGGCTATGTTAGTTATTCAAACAGGTTTGAGCTGGCAAATTTGAAATGACATTTTTTATATTACTTTTGGTGTATAGAGGAAGGTGCCCTCATGGAACTTTTGAATTTTATGTATAGCAACACCTTATCTGTCACCGCAGCTCCTGCCTTGCTTGATGTGCTGATGGCTGCTGATAAATTTGAGGTTGCCTCTTGCATGAGATATTGCAGCCAACTATTGTGCAATTTGACTATGACACCAGAGTCAGCTCTGCTGTATTTGGATCTTCCATCTAGTGTTTTAATGGGCGAAGCTGTGCAGCCTTTGACTGATGCTGCTAAACAGTATCTTGCTTCCCGCTACAAGGACATGACCAAGTAAGCACCCGTTCATGTTTTGTATTATGTATTTTTGACCTGAGTATGTAGTTTTATCAGCCTTGCATTGGTTCTAGAAGTATTCATTTTGGAGCTATTCTGATCCTTATATTTTGAAAACGATCAAGTTGAACATGGACAATTAACTAATGTTCTTTTAAAAGGAAAAGTACAGAAGTTTAAAGCTATACTCTTGGTAAAACTTAACCTTATGATATAAGGTATTTTTAATGGCATCATAGCAGTCTGAACAGTGAATTTACTTCATCTCTTGTCATTGTCATAGTGAAAATTATTCATATTTAGAGGGCTTACGTATGCTTTTACCACGCGTTTTACCAGGTTCCAAGAAGAGGTAATGGCTTTGCCACTAGCTGGGATTGAGGCAATATTGGCCAGTGATGATCTGCAAATTGCATCTGAAGATGCTGTGTACGACTTTGTTTTGAAGTGGGCCAGGATTCAGTACCCCAAACTGGAAGAGCGAAGGGAAGTTCTTGGTTCACGCCTTGCACGCTTTATTCGCTTCCCTTATATGACCTGCAGGAAGCTTAAGAAGGTGCTAGCATGTAATGATTTTGATCATGAATTTTCGTCGAAGCTTGTGCTCGAGGCTCTATTTTTCAAGGCTGAAGCCCCACATAGACAACGAAGCTTGGCTGCAGAGGAGTCTGCCAGCTTGAACTGTCGCTTTATTGAGCGAGCTTACAAATATCGTCTGGTTAAAGTGGTTGAATTTGAAGTTCCCCGTCAACAGTGTGTTGTATACCTGGACTTGAAGAGGGAAGAGTGTGCAAATCTATTCCCATCGGGACGGGTTTATTCTCAGGCGTTCCACCTGGGAGGACAAGGTTTCTTCCTGTCAGCTCATTGCAACATGGATCAGCAGAGCTCGTTCCACTGTTTCGGGTTGTTCTTAGGAATGCAGGAAAAGGGTTCCGTTAGTTTTGCAGTAGATTACGAATTTGCTGCAAGGTCAAAGCCAACGGAGGAGTTTATAAGCAAATACAAGGGCAACTACAAATTTACCGGTGGCAAGGCAGTTGGCTATCGGAATTTATTTGCCATACCTTGGACATCGTTCATGGCGGAAGACAGTCTTTACTTCATAAATGGTGTTCTCTATCTTAGGGCTGAGTTAACCGTCAGGCAGTAACCATACGGAGCTTCGATCCATCTACTTTAGCTGCACTAACTCCGTTGTTTCTCTCTGTTGTTTCTTTCTTCACTTTGACCCGACCACAATCCAATATGTACCAAGTAGAACAATGGGTTTGATCTTTTGATTTTTAATCATCAATTTTCTTGAAATTGAAATGTGATACTTCGTCTTAGACCTGTAACGCGGCAGAGTTGAGTTGTCGATCCAAAGTATACAAATAGTTTTAGATATTGTTTTGTTGACTCTCTCGACTATTAAAAATTATAAAATAGTTCTCTAAGAGATGTTTTGTTGAGTTTCTTAACTGTTAAAATTTATAAAATGGTCATCTAATTATTTATGTTTTAAATTTATTTTTTTATTATAAATTTGATGGTTGTCTAAGTTAGACGTTAACTTTTTGATTGAAACATGATAAAATTTGATTTTAGAATCGTTTGAATTATATACTCGTTTGATATTAAGAATCATATTTTATCATATACAAATCAACAAGTTAACGTCAAACTCAAATGATTGTCAATTTTAACATAAAATGATGAGTTTGAAACATATAAATAGTTAGATGATTATTTTATAATTTTTAATAGTTGAAAGATTCAACAAAACATCTTATTGTTGAGGAATTATTTTATAAATTTTAATAGTAAGAGGACTCAACAAAATAATATTCTATAGTCAATGACCATTTATGTACTTTAATGTTATTTTTAAAAAACAATTTAATATTTTTAATATTTTCATTATATGATTATATATTTTATTTCAATTTTTATCATATAATAGATATGAATTTGACAATAAAATATCAAAGTATAAATAACTGATTTGAATTTTAAATTTAAAAATTACAATGCTTAAATTTCTAAAAAAAAGTGAATAAATTAAAATTTAGGTGTAACTTAAAAATATAACTTGAACAATTTATTATTATCATCATATATGTACGTATTTGTGTGCACTATATTATTTAGTATAAACAAATAAAAGCAAGTGGAACGCCGGTGCACGGGTTTAAAAACGCGCTGCGAATGGTAGAAGTCGGTTCACTTGTAGAACCAACGAAACCATCGATTTGAGTTTTTTTTGGGTAAACTATGTAGGTAGTCCCCTATGTTTTTAGTCTGACAGAGTTTGGTCACCAACGTATCAATTAAGGGGGAATAGCCCATAATGTTATCGATCCATTTGATTTTAATCCCTAACATTATCGATCCATTTGATTTTAGTCCCTTATCCTTTAACTCTAGTTCGGTTTTAGCCCCTCGGCCATATTAGGAACTTAAACAAAAAAGACTTAAACAAAAGGGGGTCAACAAAAATTAATGGTTGAGAGACTAAAATCGAACGGATCGATAACGTTAGGGACCATTTTTCTTTAATTTTTAAATTAGTGATCATAGTCAGACAGACCCTAAATATAGAAGACTATCCGCATAATTTACCCTTTTTTGGTAATGGGAGTTGCCACTTGTCACCATTCCATTTGCAATGCTTATTCTTGATCCTTATGTATACATGTATTAAATGATCTCCGACTATAAAATATTATTTTATTGAGTCCTTTGACTATTAAAAGTTATAAAATGATCCCCGACTATATAAAGTTGCTTTGTTGAGCCCCTCAATAATTAAAAGTTACAAAATAGTCACTCGACTATTCATTATGTTCTAAAATCGTCATTTTTTGGTTAAAAAAAAATTAACGATTGTCTGAGTTGAACGTTAACATGTTGACTGAGATATGATCAGGGACAGAACTAGGATTTTAACTTAAGGGGGCAAAATATAATTAATCATAGAAAATGAGGGGCAAAGTATAATTAACCATAGAAAATGAGGGTGCAAAATCAAAATAAACTAAAATTTAGAGTTCTAATTTCATATTTTCTCATATATTTTTTAACAATAAAAAAATTGCGGGAGGCCAGTGGCCCCCTAAGCATAAGGTGGCTTCGTCCTTTGATATGATAGTCGTTTGAGATTATGAGATTAAATTTTATCATATCTTAGTCAGCAGGTTAACATAAACTCAAATTATCATCAAATGTTTAATGGAAAATGATGAGTTTGTAACATAATGAATATTCGAATGACCATTTTGTAACTTTTTATAGTCAGGAGACTCAACAAAGTAACTCTCTATAGTCTGAGGACTATTTTGTAACTTTTGACAGCTAAATGACTTAATAAAATAATATCTTACCATTGAGGGACCATTTATGTACTTTACCCTAAAATTTAATTAATTTTTAGTTTCCAATTCCTATACAAATTTATGTACACGCCACTCCTATCTTAAAACAAATATAACTTCCGAAGTCCATTTGCCTAAACATAACCAAACCCCAAATTTGGAAGGATTTGTGTGTAAGTACCCTCTCTCTCTCTCTCTCTTAACCTACGGGTCTTGTCTTCCTTTCGATTCACTTGCCTTTCTCGTTCTTTATTTTCCTTTTTCATCACAATATACAATAATATTACTATTTTAATGGAACCCTTTCTTTTTTTGTTCTTGTTTTAATATGGATAATTTCCATTTTGCACTCACATTTACATCTTCCACTCTCCCTATTCATAGTTTCTATTTGCATTATACGAAAGCTTAAATACCAAAGCTGGATGGGGTAATCTTGATGGGGTCTGATACAATACGGTTCATCGTCTTCATGGTTGTTTTATCGCTGTTATCGTCGATCGTCGTTGCCAACGGAGGCAGCTTGGGTAGATATAATTCGAGGGAATTGAACGCTTTGTTTCGATATTACGCGAACCGGACTTTGGCGAATCATCATCGTACAGGTACATTAAGCCGAGTTTCACTTCCTTCTAATATCTCTGGCATGGAGGTTTCTGTTGTTAGACTACGTGGTAGTAGTTTATGGGGCAGAGGTATCAATTCTAAATTTGTTAAGATCCCACCTAGTGTTAGGACATCTCCGTACGTTAAAAGGTTAGCAATGGTCTATGATAACCTCGGAAATTGGTCTTCCAAATATTATCACGTACCGGGGTATTCGTTGGTCTCTCCAGTCATCGGCTTCGAGGTTTACGATTACACGGATCTCACTGTCGGGAACTTGGCATTGAACGTCACCGGGGGGTCCATTTCGATCCGGTTTCCTTATCTAAAGACAAAAGAGAAAAACGTGACACGACTCAAATGCATCGGGTTTCGAAACAACGGGTCGGTCGAGTTTAAAAATGTGACGGAGAGAGATGTTTGCGTGACCGAAAATACAGGGCATTTTTGCGTCATGATACCGTATTCGTCCCCGCCTTCGTCGCCGTCGATGCCCCAAAAAAAAGGGAGGGTTTGGAAATGGTGGGTGATAGAGTTCGGCCTCGGAGCCGTCGGGCTAGCAGTTTTGGTTACGGCGGGAGTGGCGGTGTCGAGATGGTGGAGAAAGAGGAAGATAAAAGATATGGAGAAGGAATCCGATTCATCGGTGGCGTTGGATACGTTTTGGGTAAGGGGAGATCTTAAAATGCCTTGTGCGTCGATGATCAGAACACAGCCAGCACTCGAGCATGATTATGTCCCTTGAATTGTGGTCTTGAATCCTTAAAATCTCCTCCTTGTTTTACTTGCAATTTATTTTACTCGATGCCCTCCCCTTCATTGTTTTTCTTTCGGAATTTGTTCTACAATTCTAGGCAATTTAGGTCCCCAATGTTGTATCAATTCATTGAAATTAATTCTTAAACCGAACACAAAAATTTTTATAATTAGTGTGATGTTTATGACTCCAATCATTAGTATCTTAATGGTAATCACCAGGGGAAAAGGACAAGCGACTTTTAAATATTGGGTTAATGTTGTGCCTGCAAAGGCCGGCGGCGGGTGAACAATGTGCTAATATTTGTTCTATAGTTGTTATTGAAACCACAACCAACGAAAGTTCCTCTTGTTTGTGCTATCAATAAATAAAGCATAAACGTCGGCTAATGCTATCATAATTAATTATTCATGGGAGACGAAGAAGATGGAGTTTAGAGAAGAAATGATTGGGTCATCGGGTTGGCAGAAGATAAACATGAAATCGGCAATTTCTGACTCGTTAATTCTAGGTCGAGATCCGGGCTGGAACAACAACTATACCGACAAAAAATAACTTCATATGTATGATGGTAAGATTTGGGTTGGGTCGGTTTTTTTGGTTAATCAATTTCGACTTGAAAAATATTTATTTTCTACCTAAACTCGACTCGATCTGAAAATTATATATCTTTCATTCGATCTGAAAAATATATATCTTCCACTCTATTTTAATTAGATCCAAAAGTTTTAAATATAAATGCAACCTGATCGGGCCCGATATAAAATAATGATTCAATTAAAAAAATAATATTTTGTTTTGAAGAAATTACATTGTTAATCCTAAGTCGGGTTGGGTCGGAATTTTTTACTATTCTCTTGATCCGACCTCATTCCTTTAAAAATCCATCTCGACTCAATCCAAATCGAAATTTTTTAAAAAAATTTGACTACATCAAATTAAATTATATTAAAAATCTATTAATTTCGAGTTAAATTATCATCGTAATCATACGTGAGAAATTGGGTGGAGGCAAAGTGTTTATAGGCTAGCGTTTGATGATAAGTATGCCAATTTCTTTATAAATATGGATTTGGACATGGATATCGTGAAAGACAGAGACCACTAATGTATCCGATTGTCCAAAATGACAAGGAGTCTAAAGTTTATACCCAGATTATTTGATTCGTATTACATTTCTTTCTTAAAATTTTAGAATTCGGGATAAGTTGGGACGAGTTTTATAATAGATAAGTTCGAGGTGGGACGTGCCAGTTTTATAATGGTCAAAGCAGACGTGCGTCGAAAACGGGAAGTCGGCTGCCACAAACCCTAAATATCCATTTCACTTAGTATGAATTATCATTATAATTTGTAAGATTTATTACGGTATACCAAATGTAATTGAATTATCTCAATTATTCATTTTAATTATTGGTTTAATTTAATTTAATTAATATTGGTAGAGTATATAAATAGTCCCCGATTATAGAATATTATTTTATTAAATCTCTCGACTATTAAAAGTTACAAAATGATCTTCCGATCATAGAGTGTTGTTTTGTTGAGTCCCTCGACTATTAAAAGTATAAAACAATCACCCTACTATTCATTATGTTACAATCTTGTCATTTTCAGTTAAAATATGAATGATATGCTGAGCTAAACATTAACCTACTGACTGTGATATGATAAAATCTGATCATAGAATCTCAAACGACTATCATACCCCATTAATCATGTTAACGTCTAACTTAGACAACCATCAATTTTTAACAGAAAATGACGAGTTTGAAATATAATGAATTGTCGAGCGAGAGTTTGTAACTTTTAATAGTAGAGAGATTTAACAAAATAATTCTACATTAAAATAATAATTTTATAATTTTTAATAGTCGAATGACTTAATAAAACAATATACTACAATCGAATACCATTTTTATACTTTACCTTTAATATTATTATATTATATCTTCATTAGAAAATCATATGTTCATCAATATTATATTAAAAAAATGTTCAAAAAAGTTATCATAATTTATAAATCTTTAACATCTCAAAAACTTAAAAAGATAAAAAAACATCTTCAAAAGAAGTATCTTAAATTTCACACAACTATCGTATCTCAGTCATCATGTAATATCTAGCTTAGACAACCACCAATTTTTAACATAAAATGACGATTTTGAAACATAATGAATTATCGGGTGACAATTTTATAACTTTTAATAGCTAAGGAACTTAACAAAATAATATTCTATAGTCAAATGATCATTTTATAACTTTTAATAGTCGATAGACTTAATAAAACAATACCCTATAGTCATAAAACCATTTGTATACTTTACCTTTAATATTATTGTAATTGTATCTTCATTATAAATCCTATGTTCATCAATATTATAATAAATATGGTTCAAAAATTTTATCAATCTCAAAAACTTTAAAAGACAGAGAAAATATTTTCGAAAAAAATACCTTAAATATCTAGTATCCTTCGAGAAATCACAACCTATTAACATAATTTTTTATAAGTATACATGATCTAGTAGAATTAACTTTATAACCACATGACAATAAACATTTAATTTATTAATCTACAAGTAGTCATCGTATTTCTATATTTGACACTATATTATTAAGAGACACTATAGAATTTTCCAATAGGATCGAAAGAAGAGATACGACCTAAATAAAATATCTTACATTCACTTACATCTCTATCTATTCATGAAGACATATAATATCAACATCGTCCAATAACCAATTATTCATCAGAGGCATTTTTATACCAAAATCAGGAAAAAAAATGGATCTTCTCATAATTAATTTAATCCCATCAATAATTATTAATATATTATATAGAAATATGGGATTAAATATATTTAATTTTAAAATTTGTTAATTTATAAATAAAAAGGAATTTAAAAAATATAAATATTTATAAAATTATTTATTCTAAGTTTTATAAAATGTTGATAAGGAAAAAATCTTAGGTGACAAAAGCAAAGGGTAAACCCAATTAGGTGGTCAAGCGTGGCCGGTGGTGGATTCCAAAGGATCTATTCATTGTAGTTAAATCTCCCACAATTAAAAATGATTCAAAATTCTTTATTTATTAAATTAAACGGAATAGGACCACGTCAGCCCACAATGACGGGTGGAATACGTTGGACTCCTTACCCGATACGCGTAGCTCCAGTTACCGACTCACACATGTACGGTACCAGTGACGTTGGACTTTATAAAATGGCCATCGCGAATATCGAATAGGCCAACTCAACAACCAACCTTGTACCCCGTACGTATTTGGCTCCTTTCTACGACACGTGTTTTGGTGACGTGGTTGTTGCCTTGGCGCTTCATTTCCTTCCTTCTCCTTCTTCTTCACCCTGCCATAGCTTCCTTCCCCTGCAAATGTCAAGATAATGCAGTCTTTTTTACCACTTTATGCTGTCGAGTGTGAATTATTCTTCCACTGCTAAGAGAAAGAGTTTCAGATTTTTTTTCTCTGACTTTCTAGGTATGTTGAAATTGAAGTTCGATGTGTAGTTTCTTATTTTGAAGCTTTTTCCCCGTTATTATTTAGTGAGTGGATTATTGCGTAAGGTTATGTTTGGTTGTTGAGAAAGCTGATGAACTTGCAGGATTAGAGTTAAATTTTGTTCTGGATTTGATTTGAAGCTGCAGTGATGGAGTTTTTTATTGTTGTGAAAATAATATCAGTCGAGCTTCATTAATTTTTTCAAATCATAACTGAATTTTGTAGAATTTTTGGCTTTTAGTAATTTTAACCGTTTTTCTGTTCCCAGATCTCGTAAACTGGTGACAACTTCTGTTTAGAAAGATTGGATTTGCGTGACTATTATGACTGATCTTCTTTGGTACTGAGTTTCATTAGACGACGAAAATTGAATTAGCGGTTAGCAGGTCATGATATTCAAAATTGTTTTGGATTCATCTACGAAAGAACTATTTCATAGGGGGAAATGCAGAAATCTTTAACTGCAGACTCGAGGGTATTATTGTCCTGCTGTTAATAGATTAAATCGGTGATTTGTCTTCGTTCTTACGTACTCCTCATCTTACACCATCCCGCTAGGCGCTAAGTGACTGACTGGCTACTAGAAAGACGGTTGTAACCTCATATTATTTTCTTGTGTATATTTTCTGGGCTATTGCATGGGTAATTTTTTGTTTCGTTAAACGTTAAGAAGTGCAAATCTGGAACGCCTGTTTGTTTCTAGAGGAAGGTGATGGAATCCTCTATCTCTGTTTTACCTAAAAATTAATAGGAAAGTAGAATGAGAGTGGTGATCTCTTCTAACTACATAGAATATTGTAGAAATTCTAATATTAAATCAAAATGATTCAAAGCTAATCGCAATTCAGTGACAATTTGCTTGTATGATGTTTTCCTGAGCCATTCTTATTGTCATCAAGAAATTTGCTGTCAAGCACAACTTCTTGTTTCTCTATTTGATTGCAGCTTTCTCTATTTGATTGCAGCTGAGAGATAGGTAAACTAAGTTCTCGAAGTTAATTAAGTTGCAGCTTTTGTGCTCGACAATGGGAAACGGCGATGAAGGGAAGTCATCTAAATCTGACAAACCATCTTCACCGTCACCTTCAGTAAGTTAATAGATTATGTCTGCTTATATGTTGAATCTTGGAAAAAGTTGTAGCTTTTCATGCTAGAAAATAATAAGTGCCATGATATGTATGATTATCCAATTTGTTTTGGGGAAAGATTTTTATGGTAGTTGTAGTAGAATTTGCGACTATTATGTAGATTAAATTTTAAGCTTATATCTGAGTGTCGGTCAATCCTTTTCTATCAACAGGATCAGATCGCCACTCATGTCTATCCAGATTGGGCAGCTATGCAGGTTATCTTTGCTAATGCATGCACTCTGTGACCTCTTTCCTGCTGCTGTTTTGAGGCATTTTGTTTTCAACTAAAGTTCATATTCTATTCTTTAATGGAATTTATAATGGGGATTTTATGATTGTTTGTTACATATTTAGGCATATTATGGTCCTCGAGTCACTATGCCACCATATTATAATTCAGCTGTGGCATCTGGTCATGCTCCTCCCCCTTATATGTGGGGGACAACGCATGTATGTAGCTCCAGTGCATATAATAACTTCATTCAAGTTTTTTTGAACTTCTCTGTAAATAATTAGTGAATGTACTAATTTGACACTTCCAGCCAATTATGCCATCTTATGGGCCACCTTATGCAACAATCTATCCTCATGGGGGAGTTTATGTGCATCCTGCAGTTCCCATGGTAAGTTCACTTCACCAGTATCTGTTACTTGGAGTATTATTTTAAAAAGAAAATTTCATCGTACCACCCCTTCCATGGGATATGAATAGAGTGCTAAATAAAACCAAGATTTCTGCTTCTGTTGTATCATGTTATACCCTAATGAATTTTTTTATCCGTTTGCTCCTGAAATCCAGGGATCGCATGGTCATGGTGTTCCATCATCATCTGAAGTAAGGAATAAGGAGGCTTTGGTTTTTGAATTGATCTTTTCAAACTGTTGCTACTTTTATTCTTAATTATTGTCGATAAGCATGCACATTCACCGTCACCGTGAGTTAGCTTGCAAGTTGTCAGTCTTTGCTTTAAGCTAATATGGTGATGAATATAAGCAGAGCATTGTAATGCAGGCCCCTGTGGAAACACCTACAAAGTCCTCAAGAAATACAAACCAAGGTTTGATGAATAAACTGAAAGGATTTGATGGCCTTACAATGTCGGTAGGCAACAGTTCTGCTGAGAATGCTCAAAGCGGGGCTGAACCCCAACTGTCCCAGAGGTTTGTTAATCTTTTCTGTACGAACTAGTACTATTATTTAGGAGATCACATCTATGCCTTAACGACCTATTTGTAAGATACTGCATGACCAAGTGAACTTTTGCCAGTTGATCCGTAGTTTCTCGACTAATTTTTATGATCATGTGGACAGTGTGAAGACTGAAGGTTCCATTGATGATAGTGATGGGATTGCAACTGGGGTGAGATCTCATTTCTATCTGTATAACCTATTTCCAACAACTTTTTCTTTTCTTTACAAGTTATTTTATTTGATCATGGCATTAAAAGAATTATAAGGTTCCAAATGCTAAAGCTTATTTTTTTCATTGCATATCATCTGCCAGGCAGGTCAAACAAGACCAAAAAGAAGCAGGGTGGGGAACACTGACCATTGGTATGATCTCATTCTTCACCATATTTATTGTTTACGTCGAACAGAGTTTACCTGAAGTGCAACGTTCTCACCAAATTTAGGAGACATTATCATTTTTACGTATTAATAGGAAATCCCATTAGAGATCTGCTGGCTCACTTCTTGGAAGTTGTATGTGGGACTTAAGACTCATGAGTAATAACCTCAATATGCAAAAGTTTTTTGTGATTTCTGAGGGCAATATGTTATAAAAATGAAAACAATGAGATATAAATTATTGAATCTTGGGACACACTCGGTCCCACTTTCATTTGTGGAGGTTTAGGCATATTGATTATGGTCTTCGTGTTAGCAGGTGGAGAAGGGAATAATGAAGCAAGGTCTAAACCGGTTGCTACGCGGGAGGTGACTGCAACCATTTATCCTATACCGGTTGGACCTGTACTTTCTCCTGACATGACCACAGCTTTGGAGCTTAGGAACCCTCACACCATGAGTGTGAAGTCCAGTCCTACGAGTGTACCATGTGTAATGTCACCTGAAGTCTGGTTGCAGGTAATTTTTGACCGAATGGACCTCCGGTATATCAGCTCTGTGTAACTTGCTTTCAAAGCTATGCTTTTTAGCTTTCATGTTATTTTTGCTTCATTAAGTAGCTAATGTTTTTTTACTACAGTGGCAGTAAATGCACATTTTAGTGTTCTCTTATTTCCGGTGACGAGTCTTAAGCTGTAGCTAATTTAAACGAAATTTAACCAGAACGAACGGGAGCTGAAGCGGGAGAGAAGGAAACAGTCTAATAGAGAATCTGCTAGAAGATCAAGGTTGAGGAAGCAGGTATAAGAAATATATCTTCATTGAGTCTCTTTACCAGATATGAACTATAACAATGGAATGATCTGAACCTAATGCACTGCATTCTTTTATAGGCCGAGACAGAAGAGCTTACTTGTAAAGTTGAATCCTTGACTGCAGAGAATGCATCACTTAGATCCGAAATAAATCTTCTAACCGAAAAATCCGATAAACTAAGGCAAGAAAATGCTACATTAGTGGTATGAACGTTTACCCTTTTTGTAGTTCATTCCCCTCTCAACTACGTATCCTTTGTAACGACATTTGCAACACAGGAGGGATTGAAAGAGGAGATTATCACGAATAAGAAACAAGACAAAGACGGTGAAATGTACGAGAAAAAGTTGAACTCCAGCGCCAAGTTACATCAACTTTTGGATCCGAGTCCGAGAGCCGATGCTGTGGCGGCTCGATGAACAAGGAGAAGAGGCAAACTAAGTTAAACTCTTTCTTGTACATTAGATGTGATGAAACCACGTAGCTTTGGCATGTAATTTATAACCCAAAACTACTGCTAACATTAAATTTGAGGAAACCAAGTAGCTTTCAGAACTGATGTGTATTCTTTTATTTGAAAATCAGAGTGCTAAGAAAGCTTAGAAAAGAATGTAAATCTATGAAACAATCAAATATGTAAATCTCTTATGATTGTGATAACTTTAATGACCGTCTGATGTGTGAAATGAGAAAATTGCCGGTTCTTATCAGTTTTATACTCTTTCATCTACTTCTTTTTTACTTTTTGTGTTGGTAAAATGTTCATGTTTTTTTTATAACCACATCTATCTAATTTATTAATCGACTAATCCAAATCGGGTACTGCAGAGGCAAGAACAACTCTTCCAACTCAATTTACTCCATTCGAAATGGCCAAGATTCGAATCTCTAATCTTACTTAAGAGATCTAATATCTTATCTCAGTTTTATTATACCATCTGATTGTTGGAAAAAAATGTTAATATTTGTTTTTTCATATAGCATTCATGCGGTGCGAACTGGGGTCCTCCAAAAATGGTATAATTGTTTTAGTCCTTCTAAAAATTACAAATTATAAGGTAAATTACGCATTTAGTATCTAAACTATCAGTTTTAATATGTTTTAATATTTAAATTTTCATTTTTTAAATCATATTTAAAATTTAATTTTTATTTTATTTTAGTACTATATTTAAAATTTAATGTTAAATTTTGAAAGAAAAAAAAATGAAAGTTAAGGTATTAAAATAAATTAAATCTGAAAATTTAAATACTAAATGCGTTAAATTTTTAACTGTGAATATTAAAATTAAATTAAATTAAACATTAGATATGTTTTGAAACAATTGAAATTTAGATACTAAAATGAATTAAAATTGATGGTTTAGGTATTAACTGTGTAATTTACCCTAAATTATATTTTAATATCTCACCCCATAAAAGTTAATAATTCAATTATATTAACTGACCCTATTCTCATATGTAATGAGGTGAGGGGAGATAAGGTAGTAGGCTATCCCCAACGTCAAGTTCAGAGCAACTTTCGTGGAAGACCTCCGACAGTCAGAATAATGAATTGCCCACCGTAGGACTCGATCCCACAACCACAAGGTTAAGAGCCTTGCGCTCTACCAACTGAGCTGGACGGGCAATTCTAATACTATTTTTACCTTTATCGTGCATTCGTGTTAATCATGGTTGTGATGTCTAATAATTCTTTGTATATTTTCCTGTATATATTATATTTATATCTTAATATACTTATGACTTTTTCAGATCGAATGTGCATATTGATATCCTTAAGTAATGATTTTTATTTTAAATTGGTCTTTAAACTTTAAGACATTTCAATTTCATTCCTAAATTTTGAAGGCATATCTATTAGATCCCTTTGTTAATATAACTATCGAGTGCCATGTCAATTATCTCCTTCTTTTTAAATATTTTCCTTTTATATTTTTTCTTTTATTTTTAAATATTTAAATAATATACATATAACTAGGTCGAGAGGGTCGTCATCGTCTCAACAATATTCGATTTAAATTAATTGATCAATAAATCAGATATCAGTGATTTATTTTGAAAAAAATAATTTTATTAATGGATGAATTTAACTGATATACATTCAATAGTTTGAGATATAAAATTAAAATATCATAAAGTTGTATATTGTGCTCATCCAATATAATCGTATACTCACCTCCACTGTACGAGACTGGGGGCAAAATAACATGTGGGACATTGATTCCACAAACAAAGACCAAAACTGAAGGCTGCCCATACGATTCAACATCCTAATCTGCCCCAAACTTTGCGACCTTTTTTTCTCCAACGCAATTAACTCAAATGGATTCAAAATCCTCTTCTCATCCCTGGTGTTTTAATAGTTGAGGATTCAATAAAACAACACTTTATAGTTAAATGATCATTTTGTAACTTTTAATAATTAATAGACTTAATAAAGCAATATTTTATAATCGGAGACAATTAGTGTACTTTACCCTAATAATTAAGTGATTTTTTGGTATAACCACCGGTATCTGATCTATTGATTAGGCATGTAAACGAACTGAATGAATACGGATGGGAGTATGTTCATGTTCGATCGTTTAACCGAATAAATGAACGAACACAAATTTCTTGTTCGTGTTTGTTCATTAAGGAATGTAACTTGTTCATATTTGCTCATTTAAATGATAAATGAACACAAATGAACGAACATAAATGAACGGATATAAATGAACATAAATGAACCAACGTAAACGAACTTGCACAAACATAACAAATGAACATAATCGAACACAATAAATGAACATAACTGAAAGTAAATAACAACAATAATAACTACATAAAATTCATTATTCATTAATATAGCCTACTTAAAATTATTTGGGTTTGAAATGAGCATGGTTTATATATATTTTAATTGATTTTGAATTTAAAATTATTTGGGTTTTCAAATATTAACAATTGGATCTTAATATTTTAAATGCGTTTTAAATTATAAATGAACGGATTACCGGACGAGACCTTTACTCGTGTTCATTCATTGTCGAACAGTTCGTTGAACGTTTAATTTGTTTGCAGGCCTACTATTGATCGAATAAAACAGAGGTAAGGGAGACCTTCCTAACCTAATTTGTTACATTCGTAATAGTCAGGAGTTAAACCACATACCTTACATAAGAGATCTAATGCCTCGTAAACCACTGACCCTCCTGAACCCTTTTAAGTTAGGTATAAGATATAAAATGATGCAATTAAACAATTTAAGGGTTGAATTGATACGAAAATATGATAGGGGAGAAAGTGATAAATTGAGTCTATGACCAGGGAAAAAGTGACCCTTAAGCCTATTTTAAGTCAGTCAAATTTAATTTATGGGTTAGGATCCACCTACACTATACAAAATTCTTTTAGTTTTACACATTTTTATGATTATTGGATTGAGGTAAATCAAAGATTGATATTAACTCTTGGTTTTTTTCAGTGAATATCTTCTCTTATTATTTAATTTCTCTCATCTAATGGTCCTAAAAAAGTGTAAAATTAAAAGAGTTTTATACCGTTTAATGGGATTCTACCCCTTAATATATATATATATATATTAATTTTCAGACATTATTTAAACAATTTGAAGATAATTTAATTAATTAATAATGGATTAAAAAAATATATAATATTTGGTGATTTGGTGATGTCAAACTCAAAGTGGATGGCTGGATTTCTTTTCATGTTAAGATAAGATCAGAACAACACTTATGAAGTCGAAGTTTCAAATTTTAATAAGGTGAAAAAGATAAGGGTAAAGTACAAAAATAGTCTCAGAAGATGGGGTACTACTTTATTAAGTCAATTATTAAAAGTTTGAAATATAATGAATAGTTGAGTGATCATTTTGTAATTTTTAATAGTTAAGAGACTTAATAAAATAATATTTTATAGGGGGTCAATTTGAGTACCTTACCTGTAAAATAAATTGAATTTAAAAATATATTCATTGATGTATAATAAGTGAGAAAGGTTTTTAATGTCTAAATGTGGTTTATCGTTTTGGATTTAAATGAAAAATTGTTCAAAAAGAATTTAGAGTGAATCAACGATGATTAAAAATATTTAAAATAAATAGTATTTTATACTTTATCTTAATTTAATAAAAAATATCCTATTGTCGTAATAAGAAAATTTTCCAGCATTTTCAAAATCTTGTGGCTTGACCGTTCGACATGTAATTCTCGTCTCCAATGCCCATTATTCCCATGCATATGAGCATTGCTTTGATGGGTTTAATTCTTCTACTTTTTTAATTCATTCCTATAGCCAGTAAGAGAATTTCTTACTGTTCATATCAATTCCATCTTTTAATGAGTTTTGGCCATTTTGATAGTAAACATTTATGATTTCTTTTAGCCTTATTCGAACTTACTCAAGCTGACTTCTTGTGCAGTGTAAATGACGAGTTTTCTTTATCAGTTTTCTTTCTGAATCTGGGGTTGTTAGGTGTAGATGCATAAAGTTGCCGGTTTTCCCACCTTTATCTCTGTGTTTTAGGGTTTCAACTTTCAATGGCATTCTTTTAGCGGAAACAAATTTTGGGTTTTGTTATTTGAGTTTTTTTGGCTTCTGCAATACGTGGTTTCTGAAAATGGGGCATTCTGCAGTAGTGTGGGATCATAAGGCAGCAACTGAGATTACAAAGGATTGTGATGGGTTCTATAAGGTTCTTCTTAAGAACCCTAGAGGTGCTTCAGCAAAGGTGAGATTTCGCATTTGGTATTGAAATCAATGTTGTTAATTTTCGTTTGTGTTGGTGGAAATTCCAGAACAATTTCGTGTTGATGTTGTTTGTTAATAGGTTAGCTTACAGGGAGGACTGGTCACTTCCTGGAGAAATGAACAAGGGGAAGAGTTTCTGTTTACTAGTAGCAAAGTAAGCGATTCCAGTTCATCTCTTTGAATATTTATGGCCTTTTCAAGCAAGATTTTTTGATGTGGCTGAAGATTATCGAGTATTTCGTGAATTTTAGGCGATCTTTAAGCCTCCAAAAGCGGTTCGAGGCGGAATCCTTACTTGTTTCCCACAGGTAGTCTGTGTCTTCTCCCTGTCATCTTGTAAATGTAATAATATGGAATATTGACTGTTGCTTGTGGATGGATGTCTTCGATGCTTGTTTAAGTTTGGTAATTGCGGGTCACTCGATCAACATGGATTTGCTCGGAGCAAGATTTGGACGATCGATGACGATCCTCCACCTCTCAGTCCGAATGATTCTGGTGTTGAATCCTTCATCAACCTATTGCTTAAACCATCCGATGAATATCTCAAGTGCTGGCCTCACAGGTACGAGCTCCGATGCGTAAATGCTTGTGATACACTTATTTAGGGAATCTTGATTCGGTAGCCGTTGATTGCTGGAATTAGTTGTTCTTGTTGTCCATATGTTGCTAACAGAGTTCTCCCGATGCAGTTTTGAGTTTCGATTGAGAGTGTCACTTGCAGCAGATGGAAGTCTGTCTTTAATATCACGGATTAGGAATGTCAATGGGAAGCCATTTAGTTTCTCTTTTGCGTATCATACGTACTTGTCGGTTTCTGACATAAGGTAAGTTGCATTACCTGATGAAACATAAAAGCTTCTCGTTTGATGTCGTATTAATAACCTGTGTCCACAGCGAAGTGAGGATAGAAGGGCCGGAGACGATTGACTACCTCGACAACCTCTGCCAGAAAGAACGTTTTACTGAACAAGGAGATGCTATAACTTTTGAATCCGAGGTACATGATCTTTCATATTACTTCAAAGTGTGCCATTGTGTCAATGATCATTGTTGGACTTTGTTTCATGTTGGCTCGAAATGTTCTTCAAATAATCTTACAGGTAGATCGAGTTTATCTTAGTACTCCAAACATAGTCTTTGTACTCGATCATGAAAGGAAACGGACGTATGTCGTCCGAAAGGAGGGAGTAGCCGATGTAGGTAAGATCAAGTATTTCCCGAGGAAATTGCTGGACACAAAAATCATTCTACCACATAATTTTACTCGGGTTTTGTTTGCATACAGTGGTGTGGAATCCGTGGGAGAAGAAATCAAAAGCGATGGTAGATTTCGGAGGCAACGAGTACAAGCAGATGGTATGCGTCGATGGAGCAGCGATCGAGAAACCCGTGACGTTGAAACAGGGTGAGGAGTGGACAGGGAAGATCAAACTGTCGGCTGTACCGTCAACTTTCTGTAGTGAGTATTTTTGATGTCCAGAGCAGTGGGGTTCTGAATTCTGATGAATCGAGCCATGTTTATTATGAGTTTGCTTAGGAGAGGCAGTGGAAGTTGAGCAATGAATATAGAACATAAATGTAGCTGTAAACAGGAAGGGAGCCATTGCTTTTAAATAAGGGTAAACTACACCAGTTATCACTAATATTCGAGTTAGTTTTCGTTTTTCCCACTAAAGTTTCAAAAGTAACAAATCGATTCGTAAGAAATTAGTTACTAACGTGATCATTTTTTTCACTGAAGTTTCAAAAGTAATAAATTAGTCACTCACATTATCGATTTGTAACAAAATTATTACTAATGTTATCGATTGGTAATAAACTAGCCCTTAATAGTCCTTGCATTCTCATATGATAATGGGGCAAGTGGAGATCTGACCTTTAAAGTTTTAGAAACTTAATATTTAGCCCTTATTTAAAATTTAAAAAAAAACCTAATTTGATCTATTCAAAAACATTAAAATTATAATTAAGTTTTAGTTCCTTTTATTTTTTTAAAAGTTTTATTAAGTATAATTTCTGTTTGAAAATTTGGTTTAGACATTTTAAAAATTTTAAATAGTGACTGAGATTTATCATTGTAATTTTTTTTAATGTGAAATTCAAAATTAAATTGGAAGTTATTTCAACCAATAAGAAAGGAATAATTAACGACGGGTTAGATTAGTGGGGATGAGGCACTAGATTCTTTAAGCAAGGGAAGAGATTTGAATTTTGACGATTGCGAATGGAGCAAACTATGTTGAGAGAGTCGCTCTCACCTCTACAATACCATATCTGAATTAGTTGATACATAGATCGAATTTCGGTGGTTATAAAAAAATAAGAAAGGAATAAAGGTATATGCGGAATTTAATTTGTGGTGTAATATTCCCATTGTTCTCGAATCACATGGAAGGTACGGGGAGACGACGAAAGGTGAGACTTCGTTTTTCTGGAATTTTTGGTATTAGAATAAAATTAATGCGACAAAGATGGGAATTTCTGTTGAGAAAATTACTCAAATTTTGTTCAGAAAATAAGTCGACAAGAATCGTGAGGGAAAACAAGTCCTGAATTGATGAAGAAAAACATTTCACCATCAGAATGTATCAATTCATTAACGCACTTTTATTCTCAACCGTTCTAAATAGCAATAAATACTACTATTATTTTTACGATAAAAATATTAAACTATTGAAAGATCATCAACAATCGTAAATTAGAGTTGAGCGTCGTAAGAAAATTATCTCCGATTATTAACCGCATATCCAAATTTATTTGAGGGTCTCAAAAAGAGCATATCAACAAGATAATAAATAAGTATCATCTTAATCAATCACATCGATGTCAAATCCAAACATGAAAAAATTAAACGATGAAATCAACCAAACAACTGGGGAAAAAAGATCAAAACGTGTCAAGAAACAGACGAAAATGTACCATAAAAAAATTATCATAAAGATAGATTTATTTTAAACTAAAAAATCAAATATGTAAAGACAAAATAAATACAATTGAACAACAATCCATATTAAAATTGATGTCGCCGTCGGCCAACCAAAAAATCAATACTAGGGATACTCTTAATTTCAATAATTTTTCTATACGTTTGAATGAATATTTTTTAATGGTATGATTCTCAAATAAAATTCCTCAGTAGGGATGGATATGAATTTCGGGTCAATTTTTTTTTAAAAAAATTGAGATTAGGTTGGATCGAGTTTGGTTTTAAGGTGAAAAATATTTGATCTGATCCGACTCAAAAAAATATAATTTTATTATATATTTACGGATAATTGCAATAAGACCTCTTTATATATTATTATTTTAATTAAAAATCTATTTTTATTGAATAAAAATAATATTTTTTATAAATATATTATTTTGGGTCAGATCTAATTCAAATTTTATCTCAAAAGATGGGTCGAGTTCGATCAATTAGAGGATATATAATTTTTAAATCGAATTCGGTTCGAATTAGATTTATCGGAAACCTGATTCAATCCGACTAATATCCATCCAGCCACTTAAATTTGTTGAAGCCCAAAAAAACTCTAGGAACAAAAAAGATAACACACTTATCTTTGGATTCCCTTAATTTTCTAGCGTCACAATTCAAAACATCTTTTAAATTTTTTTTTTTTGAAGTGAAATATCATTATATTCCAATGGCATCATCAATTACAACTTGCTTAATACATTCAGGTTCATCAAAAAAGAATCAAATTGGATTGGTGTTCGATAAAGCCCAATGCGCAAGGGTATGAGCAACACGATTAGCTACCCTACAAACATAATGAACTTTAATAGTAGGGATAGGGCTGAAAATGAGAGGAGATAGATCGTGAGCTATTCGAGATCGATTCGATCAAGGCTCGATAAATACTCGGATCGAATGGGATCGATTCGAGTTCTTAACGAGCCGAAACGAGCTACTCGATTTCTGACACGAAAAGCTCGTGAGCAGCTCGAAAATATAATATATTAAGATTTTATTTTTTTCAAAAAATAAATTATTAATGATATTAATATATATGTATTGATTTTTTTAAATACATTAAGATTTTCATGTATTTAAGGTTCATGTTCAAGTTTGAGTTCGAGACTTTAATCGAGTTAAGTTTAAGAATTTTTTTTTTCATTTCGAGCTTTTTCGAGCTGCTCACGAGCTTCGGTTCAGGATTTCGAGTTCGAGTCGAGCTTGAAAATTTTAAGATCGCGAGTTTTCGAGTCAAGTCGAGCTCCATTTAAGAATTTTCGAGTCGAGTCGAGCTCGACTTGGCTCGTTTACACCCCTAGGTGGGGAGTTGAAAAAATAGAAAAGTAATAATAAGACGAAAAACATGAATCAATTTACCTTAATAATTAAATAAAACGTTATTATTTTTAGAGGTTATGAATTCAAATACCAACAATTATTATAGGATAATTAAGAGTTTTGTCAAATAATTAAAATATTTAAAATAAATATTACTTTAAAATCATTTTAGCTTAATAAAAAATATATCATCATAATACATTTCCCAACTCCATAAGTCCCCACCTTAACAAAAAAAATAATTAAAGATTCTTTTGATCTAAACTAATGAGAAAAGCGAATGATTAATCATTAAAAAAACAAATAATTAAATCCAACACCAATTTCATCATAAGAAGCCAAAGTCCAACCCCCGTTATAATTGGGTGTTCCATGTTACATTTCCACTATCATAAATGTATGAATTAATAGTACTTTTCAATTAAACAATTACATAAAAGAAAAGGTAAATTACGTATTTAGTACTTAAACTATCGCTTTTGGTTTATTTTAATACATAAACTTTCAGTTTTGTCAAAACTATACCTAAAATTTAGTTTTTATTTCATTTTAGTATCCCGTTCAAAATTTAACGTTAAGTTTTAAAAAATTGAAAGTTTAGGTACTGAAAACGTTAAGTTTTTAATGGTGGGGTACTAAAATGAAACAAAAACTAAATGTTAGGTATGATTTTGAAAAAAAAAGTTTACGTACTAAAACGGACTAAGACTGGTAGTTTATGTACTAGATGCACAATTTACGCTAAAAGAAGAAGAAGAAGATGCAAGCCAAAGTGAAATGTATCAATGGATTGTGAACCTGCAATCGAAGAAACCAACTTTCAACAACACAATACAATTCATGAATTATAAAATTAACATTATTAATATTTACTAAATGGCCTAATTTTGATTTTAGTTCCTCTACTATGTTTGAATTTGAGATTTAATCCTCCTACTTTAATTTGGCTAATTTTATAGCTCTACTTATAGTGTTATTAATAGTCCAAATTAATAATAGTACAAATAGTTGCTACTATTAGAAGGACAAAGTGCATTATTTTAAACAACTTTATGTATTAATTTAACATATAAATTTATTATTGATTAATTTGATTTTTGCGTTGCTTTGACAATGCTACTGGATGACCATTAATCCATGCCATTACAATAGTGGCAATGGTTAAAAGATGACCATGTTAATGCAAAACTAAAGTAAGGAATTAAATCGTAAGTTATGTAGAGTAAAGGGACTGGAATTGGTATTAAACCATACGCTTGAAATTTTCAATTGGATTAAAAATTTGGAAAATGATTAGTGTTGTATTATTTACCATTTTAACATATTGATGACGCATTTAGGCATGTCGCCACCGTCAAGATGTCTCATGGTGATTCCGTCGCACTTAACCGTCACAGCCACCTTACCAATCTTCAACCCCGCCAACCCTAAACCAACTTTCGTCCGAGCCTCCACGTTCACCGGCAACCTCTTGCTTCGGTGCCCGTTCCGAAGCCTGTTCCCGACATCGTCAGCCACCAGCATGTTGCTCGCCTTCGTCTCCACTTTCAAACTCGTCGTGCTCTGTTTCCCCATGGTGAAACCGGGAACCGCCGTCGTTCCCGTCGCAGTCTCATCTCCACCCTCCCCGAAACTGACGTCAAACGCAGTGTCGCCGTAATAGTACGTCATCTTTAGGTTCGGGTTCTTCACTTCGAGCCTCATCGTCGTCGCCGCGTCGAGGTAAGTCCCGTCGGGTTTTTTGGTGACGTTAAATCGGGTCATCCGAATTGACTGGACGTGAAATCTGGGAAGTTTCGGGTCGAACCAAAAGTAGAAAATCATGGCGCCGATGAGAACGAGGAGAATCAAAACCGATAAGAAAATGCAGAGCGAGCAACAACAAACACGGCAAAATCTACTCCTCCTTTTCCTTGGATGGAAAGATGGTGGGAGCACCGGTTTTCGTGGCGGTGGTCTAAACCCGGAGTTGGCTGCCGGAAAGTTCGGGTCTCTGTATCCCGGCGGCTTTTGGAGAACCGGTTTCAATGGAGTTTCAGCCATTACTTGCTCCTAATGCAAGAGTGTGTTTTTACATGCAAATTTGAGATAATTTGATGAACTAATTACGCTTACGACTAATGAAGCTTTGGTTTTGGAGAATATGACATTAATTCATGAGGTGGCAATATCGAAGTGATTGTTGAACGAATGGATGATACACAAGATTTGATGAGTTTGATCTGTTCTAGGAGGCAACCTATGAATTTTCTTTTATTCTAAGAGATTATACAAATGGTACCCAACTATAGAATATTATTTTATTAAGTCTCTTGACTATTAAAATTTACAAAATAGGCCTTCAACTATAGAATATTACTTTTTTAAGTCCCTCGACTATTAAAAGTTACAAAATGGTCACCTGACTATTCATTATGTTCCAAACTCATCATTTTCTGTTAAAAAATTGATGATTGTCTAAGTTGGATATTGACATGATGACTGAGATATGATAGTCGTTTGAGATTCTGTGATCAAATTTTATCATATCTCAGTCAATATATTAACATTCAACTTAGAACACCATTAATTTTTTAACAGAAAATGATGAGTTTTGAACATAATGAAAAGTCAGATGACCATTTTGTAACTTTTAATAGTCGAGTGACTCAACAAAATAATATTCTAAACTCAAAGGATCATTTTATAACATTTAAAAGTCGAGGAACTTAATAAAGCAGTATCTTATAGTCAGGGATCATTTTTATACTTAACCCTAAATTTTATCACTTAAAGTTTTACTCATTCATATTTTAATCATTAAAATTTATTTATTTTTAATTTAATTGTTAAACTTTTAATTTATTATTATTATAATCATTTTATCGATAAATACTTAAAGATTATATAATTGAATATTTGTCATTTAAAAATTATGAAATGATCATAAAACATTTTTCGTTATTTGTGAAAAAAAATATTTTTAGATCCCATTTGATTTTTCAATATCCCAACGATAAAGAAGTGGAGAAGGATAAAGTAAGTTATAGATCTTGATTTTATATTGATCGAACAATGGGTTTTGTAGATCAAAGTAGTTTGAGGTTTTATAAGTTTTGATTTTGAGGTTGAGTTATACAAGTTTTAAGTGATTTTAAGAAAATCTAAAGTGATAGAATGATAGAAAATAATAAGACGGATTCGTTGGTATTTTGAGTGATCATAAAAAACTCGAAAGAATGGGCGATTCAAGCTTCATTTTGATAACACGTGATTGTCATGTCAACACAAAACAATCTACATCACACGTACGAATATCATATCACAATTACGTTTTGATTTAATGCTAAACTGGCAAAAATAAAAAAATAAAAAATTTAATGGCCAAAATAGACATGAAACTAAAATTGAATGATAAAATTTATAATTTGTTGTTTGTTTTGTTTCATGCAATAGTTGTAGGGTTTGGAAGTTAGTGTTAACAAATGAAACCAAAAATTATATACTCCATTCCGATGGGAGGATGATGATGCTATTATTCCAATATTAGATTATCGTATTCCATCCATTTTGTCTTTTGTACAAAGGTGTGTGGTGTTGGGTGGAAGGGCAGTTCTCCCACATGGGACCCCACCTTCCCTCTGCCTTATCTCCTAACTTGTCGTTTCCACTAATTCCACCGGCGCCTCACTCTATTTCCTTTTTTTCATTACAATTTAGTCCCTCTATCATATCAAAATATAAAAACTAATCCTTTTTTACTGAAAATTGAGATAAATTGGTTTAATAAATTCACATTAGAAACGCAATTATTTTTATTATTGTTATTAAGGCTCAAATATATAAATGCTCAACCTTTTGTTTAAGTACCTAACATGGCTGAGAGACTAAAATCAAACGGATCGATAATATTAGAGGCTAAAATCAAATGGATTGATAATGTTAGAGACTATTCCCCTTAATATTTAAATTGGTGACCCGAGTCGGTCAGACCGAAAGCATAGAGGACTATCTGTATAGTTTACCCAATTCAAAACCAGGGTGATGGGCTTGTTACTTCCTTTTTCAGGTGATGGCTTCGACCTTCTCTCTAGTAATTGTCAAAACCTTATGTGAATAAAATCTTGTGTATTTGTTACCATCTCTTTGGTAAAAATTAATAGAAAATATCAAATATATTATATAAAAGTAATTATAAAGAAAAAAATATATAATTTTCTTATTTGTGGTGTACCATTCATATTTCTTCTTTTCATTTTCGTTGATAGATGGCATCATCCACCTTGGTGTTGGTTGTTGACCGTCAGATTTTTATTGTCATTTTATTTTTTTTATCATATATTTTTTCTTTTGCTTTTAATTTTCAATAAAATTGTCTTTATGACAAATTTTCATCCGTCTTTATTATACATTTTTCTATGTGTTTTGACAAATTTTCAGTCGTTTGGATGTTGTTTTTCGTTTATCTTTTTAAAGGTTGATTCTACATCTCCACGATTGAGAAAGATGACGTTTATCTGCTATCATGCTGATCTTCCCTACTTTAAACCCTCAAATTGAATTCGAATACTTAATTTGTGTTCATATATAGTGTTTTCATGTCATTCAACTATGATTTACGATTTTATCAATAGTCTTTCAATAGTTTGATCCCTTTTGTTTCATTTATCGAAGCGAACAGATTTGTTTGTATCTATCCTTGTTCGAGTTTTGATTAAGTTTTTTAATATTTCCTTGCATAGTCCTCATGTGATCTTAAGTTACTAATTTTTATGCTAATAATTTAAAAAATTATCCTAATTATATGCTTAATTTACAATTCTGACTGTAAATATCCATTGTAATTCAAGATATTTCCTTTTTTAATAAAATAAATGGCTTCTATCAAAAATAAAATAAAAAATATATTAATAAATATATCAAGAAACTGATTTCACTCAAATTCGACCTCGACCTTATTCAAAATTTTTAATCAAAAATTTACCTTAATCTTTAATTAAAACAAATTTATTCCGATTAAATTGAATTAAGTCAAAATTCATCGAGATCGGGAAAAAATTATGGTAAAGAACACAAATAGTCCACCAACTACTAGGTATTATTTTATTAAGTCCCTCGACTATTAATAGTTATAATTAGTCCTTTAACTATAGAGTGTTGTTTTGTTGAGTCCCTCGACTATTAAAAGCTACAAAATAGTCACATGCCTATTATTATGTTCCAAACTCGTCATCTTCCGTTAAAAAATGGATGGTATTCTGAGGTGAACATTAACTTATTGATTGTGATATGATAAAATTTGATCACAAAATCTCAAAGGACTATCATATCCTATTCATCATGTTAACATCCAACTTAAACAATTGACAATTTTTTAACATAAAAAGATGAGTCTGAAACATAATGAATAGTTGGGTGATCATTTTGTAACTTTTAATAGTCGAGGGACTCAACAAAACAACACTCTCTAGTCAGAAGATTATTTTATAACTTTTAATAGTTGAGAGACTTAATAAAGTAATACCCTATAGTTGGGGACCATTTGTGTACTTTACCAAAAAATTACCATCCCTTAAACTACTAAATTTGAAACCAATTCAACGAACAGCTAAGGTATTATTCGGGGTAATTAGTTATGTAGTCCTAAAAAAATTGCAATTATTGACATTTTGACTCTGAAACTCTGTTGTTAATCTCTAGTCTCTCGCACTTAACTCTCTTATAACCTTTAAATTCTTCTTTGAAAATATCAGTTGTTTTATTTATTCTTCTCCCCATAAAAAGAAAAGCTTGCCATCTTTGATGTTAAAGTTTAGGATATGAATATAGCAGAGCAAACAACGGTTACCAACAAGGCGTCGAGAAAGCTGCTATCAATGGAATCCAATCCCAATGCCAATGCCTCCAAGATCGTGAGGGTTCGAGTCACCGACGGCGACGCGACGGATTCTTCCTCGAGCGACAAAACCGAGCACCGGAGAGTTAAGAGGCACTTAAACGACGTCGGGATCGATGACTGTTCCGCCTTCAACCTCACCAAGCAAGCCAAGAAACAACAACGACAACAAGGTTTGTCGAAATGTGTGAAGTACCGAGATGATCGGAAAAGGCCGTGGGGTAAATGGGCGGAAAAAATCAGAGACCCCGCGAGTCGAACCAGGGTGTGGCTCGGGACTTAGGACAAAGCCGAAGAAGCTGCGTTGGTTTACGATAGAACCGCGGTTCGGATCAAACGCCCCAACGCTGTTAGCAGATGATCGAAAGGCCGTGGGGTAAATGCGGCAAAAATCAGAGACCCCGCGAGTCGAACCAGGGTGTGGCTCGGGACTTAGGACAAAGCCGAAGAAGCTGCGTTGGTTTACGATAGAACCGCGGTTCGGATCAAACGCCCCAACGCTGTTAGCAACTTCGAATTGGAAACGATTCCGGGGTATAATTCTGGGCAAGAATCTCAGTCCCTTTCCTCCCCTACATCTGTTCTCAGGTTGGCTGAGCTTCAAACTTTTCGAAAGATGTTAACTCGCCGGAGCTCACGGGAAAAGAGTGCAACCGGACCAGTAACTTATCAGATGAGTATTTGTTAACAGATGAAGGAGCTTCATTTGATTACTTTGACTATGATAACTCGGCGCCGATATTTTCCGAACAAATGATGTTACCAGAAGACAGTATTTAGGAACAAGATTGTTCCGACATTTCCATTAAACTCGATGATGATATTGGTTCTTGTTCTTGGGATGTAGATAATTACTATTAATCTCACTGAAAACATGCATGCCTGGAATGTTTAGATGCTTCCTTGTTGCTTGCTGGTTAGGGGAGGGTTTCAGATTTTTAGTTTGTTTCCTGATGATTTATCATTAATAAAACTTCGGGTACATTACGCAAATAGTATTTCGACTATAGATTATTACTTTATTAAGTCTTTCAATTATTAAAAATTACAAAATGGTCTTTTGACTATAAGACGTTTTTTAAGTCCCTCTACTACTAAAAGTTACAAATTGGTCACCTGACTATTCATTGTGTTCCAAACTCGTCCTTCTTCGTTAAAACTTGATGATAGTCGTTTGAGATCTTGAGATCATATTATTTCATATCTCAGTTAGTAGATTAACGTCAACTCAAACTGCCATCAAATTTTAACTTAAAAATGTGAGTTTGGAACATAATGAATAATCAAGTGGCCATTTTATAACTTTTAATAGTTAAGGGACTTAAAATATAATGTCTTATAATAGGAGGACTTTTGTAACTTTTAATAGTTGAAGAAGTCAATAAAACATCACCCTATAGTCAATAAACCATTTGTGTACTTTACCCTAAAACTTATAACCAATCAAATATCACGTTGAAGCAAATGGAATGGAGAAGAATAAACAATACAAGAAAGAACCAATCAAACTCTCAAAAAACAAATGCAATCCATCCATCACTTCAAGAAAAAGAAAAACAAGTTCATGGATTTATCCGCATAGCAATTTCCATTGCAACCATGACATAAACGAATCTCTCAATCACTAAGCTAGAGAATTATTATAAAAGAAGCTGTAGGATGACGCGTCTAGTGGGTGGATAAGGTATGTGAGCATCAGTGCCACAAGCATCAGCACGTAAGCAATCCCTTGGTCGATCGATGTTCCTGCTCCATGTTAACCAAATCTAATTATATAAACCGTCAAAACAGCAGCATTTTTATCCCAGAAAAGATACATCTCAGAAGAAGACACTACTGAGAAGATAATGAAGCAAATAAGAGAGATCTAAAGACCCAAAAAGAGGCAGTGAGAAAGGAAGTTACCATCACTTGTAGGAGAAGGAGCTGGTGCTGCAGATTGGGCCTCGACATAAGGTGAAACAATGGCGAAATCAAGGGCCAGAATAACCACTACACCCGTTAATGCTCCTGAAGATATACCTGCCATTTTTCCTCAACGAATCAGCTTGTAAATTACTAGCTGGCGGGCAATAGGAGAGAGACAAGAAACCCCAGAGCCAGAAAAGGAAAGCTTGGAGAGAAATGGTTGAGGGATAAAGTTAGATTTAAATACAGAGGTTGAGGCTATTATTGGGTGAATAGATTCTACAGTAAGCAGTATGATTGAGGACCTATAAATAAGTTGTTTTGTTGAGTGTTTTTTTTTAAGATTATTTTATTTTGTTGAAGTGTTGATTATAATATAAGTGGTTCTTTTCCAATATTTCTGTTAAGACAGACCGTTGATGGGCCATTGTTTGTTTCAAAGGTTGATATTTTGATAAAATCACAACGGATTTCTCGGTTATTTTTCAAATTATTGTTAATGGATAAATTGATTGTTTTAATTTGATTTTATAAAATTTAAACATATAATTTATAAATTCTGTGAATTTATTGGTTTTTTAAAATTATGATTAAATTTATATATAAATCTTAAGAACAAAATCTATTATTATTTCAATTGAAGACATATAAAATTAACATAAACATTAATTCTTAATTATTTTGTCATTCACCCATAAAATTTATAAAAATTGGCATGAACCAACTTACCTCAGTTGTTCTTAGAAATTATGCGTTAGAGCACAAGCAACTACAAGGATGATTGAATATTATCAAATGATTGAGAGTATTTAGAATAGATATAACTTTGTAATCGCCTTAACTTAGTAATTTTTTTTTACAAAAAGTTAATCTAGGGGATGAGACACTAAATCCTTAAGCAAGATCAAGAGTTCAAATCCTGATGATTGTGAATGGAGTAAACTGGGTTGAGATGGTCGTTCTTGCCTCTGTAATACCTGATCCAGAATAATCGATCAATAGATCGAACACAGGTGATTATAATTTTTTTTAAGGAAACAGAAGTTGATTTTACCAATATAGAAATTGCAAGACAACTTCTTTACTTTACCTATTTTTAACTATTATTTTTGGCCGTTGTTACCTACCTGAGTTACGGGCGTCGCTGAAGGAGGGGATAAAATTTAAAAATTCAAATCTGGGAAAATAAATAAATTATTTATTTATTTCCAAAAAAGTGGACAAATAAATTATTAATATGTACTTATAACAGAGTGGCTGTGGGCTCAGACTCTTAATCTTTGTGTTTAGCCATATGAACTCGTTCAAAACAGCTAGAAGACGACAAATAATGCACTGTAGTAGACCGAATGCAAATCATTTTTGGGGGGGTCAAAGACGGACCTTCATTCACTGCTTACTTCGCGTCTTACACGTACAAATCTCAGAAAATTAATGTGCAGTCCAACCATTATTTTGCTCAAAATAATAACAAAAGCTACCACAACAAGTTCCTCGGATTACACATGTAATAAAATAAGTATTTAGACTTGAGTGCATTAGACAAGACACGAATAAACAACACATAAAGGCAACAAATATTCAACCGAAAATTATTCGACATACAAGCTATGTAAATCTAAGCCCCACAAACATGTCTATTTGAATATTATCTGATATATTTGAATAATCATAAATCCAAAATAAGACCATGGCATCAATACAATCCACTTGTAACGTAATTTTTTTTCACAGTCGGTGTATGGGATCATAATCCAAATAAAAAACACATACATAAAATATATGGAACCATTAACGCATAATGAGAGCACATGCTATGCTGATCCCAGCACATGGATTCGATGATAGAAGTAGCAGAATGATATTTTCCCGGGTCAAACGATTTTAGCACACAAATAATACACGAAACAGAACAACTTCACGTGTTTTCTTCTTTTACATTAAATGCAAAAACATGGTTTTTCTTTTTTACAATCCACTCTCCAGAACGCTTCTAATATTGATGTGGTATCCTGAAAGAAACAAATTCCAAGTAGGCGTCCTTTATCATATAATTTTAGGAAAAGTAAAACAGAGATGCATGGAATGCTGCAGGGACACGGCTTGCACTAACACACACAATATAGAACCAGTGAAGTTAGGAGGGCATTAAGGGCTTCCTCGATAGAGAACAACATTAAACCCTACGGCAGTGATTGACAATGACAATGACAATGACAATGTGGGTTCTATATCAACTCGACCACGTGTTCATGTCTCACCTACCCCAACATAAGTAACACCGTAGAACTGAACAACTTATAGTATCACTATTGCAACAGAGATAAAGTATATTTAACAACATGTAAGGCATACTCTTGACTAGATCAATGGCCCAAAACAGTTATCAACCCGAAAGAATTTAAATGTTAAAACGATTTCCCCATACTTCTCAACATAAGTAACTGTGAATCAACCTTAAACTTACAGTCCTTACCTGAGAGAAAACACAATTTCACTCACACTTCCAAATTCGGATCCAGTGTTCCCGAGGCATTTCCTTCTCCAGTTAAATTATGTCCAGGATCCTGCATACAGCATTGTTATCAATGACAGACACAAGGTGCTCAAAATTGGAGAAGTTGAGACTAGCAAGGCACATACCTCCATTCCCCATCTGATATAATCTGGTGATTCACAAGCCTTGTACTCATCAACCAAACTTTCTATTATATCCCTTGCTTCATCAAACTCTGAAAGATCATTGTCCTGTTCACAATGGCAAATAGATTAGGATAAAATGTCATCATAATGCAATGGCTATTGCATCCGAATGTGTAATATTATTTGATTTTGAAAGTAAAATACCATGTAGAACAACAAACAAATAGCACTAAATATTTTATTCATGGAATTTAGATCTTTTAACCAATATATAGAATTAACACATGTCCCTAGGTTAATGTAAATATAGAGGTTAGCAACTTACATCCATATGCATGGAACACATGTATAAAATATTTCATAGGTTCATAACAACACAAACAAAAAGCTTATCGGCAGTAGTCATAAATAAGAAACCGGAACAGAAATAAAACCATGGAAGCAAGAAATAAGGCGGTAACTCACTGCAAACATTGGGAACTTCCGATAATTGTCAAGAAATGCTTGCTTCTTTCTCAACTTCTCATACTGGCTCAAACATTTACTGAAGAGGTGTCGGATACTGGTGTGACTTGCTAGCATAAGACCACTCACCTGATCCAGGCAGCATGAACTTCTTTATTCTTTCTCAATTTATTTTTTCAAAAAAAAAAAATTCCAACAAATAGGGCTAAGTTTAAGGAGAGAAAAAACATGCTCAAAGTTGTTATCATCAAACTCATACAAAATATTGCAAATTATTGCATAATACAGCAAAATAAGCAATCAGATCTCGAAAGACAAGAACTAGAGTTGTACCCTATGGGCGGTCTGGATATATGGGGACTTTCTAGAAAGAGCAACCTACAAAAACACCAAAATATCAAAAAGATCAAATTAGTCCAGATATCATAAGAAAGAAGAATTAACCAAAGCGAGAAGAACTGCTTCAACTATCAGGATACCTGAATACTTGCAGGGCCCCACTCAATAAAATTTACTAGCTTTCTTTCACGAATCCTCTGTAGACTTTCATGCACCTGATAAAAGACAATAAATTATTTAGCACTAGCAGCTTAAACCAGTGAGAAGATACTGAACAATAATAAAACATGTCTAATGCCCAATATCACTTCGAAAGGTAAAGCTGCCCAATAAAACATGTCAAAAAAATTTAGACAACAGTCAATTGAAGAGCAATATGTTTGATAATCTCTCGATAAAGGGAAAAAAAACATGCATTCACAGGCAAAACCTTAGAACTACTACCAACCTTATAACAAGTTTCACTTCTATAAGCAAAGATATACTAAAACTGCTAAACAATGGAAATGTTACTGTAATGGCCAAAGTCAATAGAAAAGTATCAGGCGCTTGCTCATGAAAAAAGCAAGTTATCAATGATATATATAATTTTCTTATACAAAATTTTATTGCGAGAGTTAATAGATTATTTCCTGCAAAATTTATAGCATTTATATAATAAACATAATATACAATACCTGTGTAGGATCTACTTCTCCCTGAATAATATTCAGTATAGAAATATACTTTGCTTGGCTAGCTTCTTTTGTACGTGCATAAGAGGAAACCATGATATTTTTTGACTGCAAGAAAGCTTATGGTCAGAAAACTGCAATCTATTTTGCAAGGAAAAGACAACTTACGCATCTTACCTGGAGAAGTCTTCTCATAACATCAAGGACCGTAGTCTTGCGTATCACATTAGCCTGCCAGGAAGAGAAACAGTGGCATCATATCGCACCAAAATTTCTTTCTTACAGTACATGACTAGACTAAAAACATTAATATTCAGTGATGTGAAACTCTGAAAAAGCAATACGAAAAAAAATAAAAGTTATATTCAACCCATCAGTTGTACAAACTAGATAATATGAGAAATGAACGCACCTGGCGCTCCACTGTAAGTGGTGTGTAACCAGTCATAAGAAAATGACACCTTGGTGTTGGAATTAAAGAGGCAAGAAGACCAACCAAATCATTGTTCATGTACCCTGGATACCTCAACGTAGTTGTACTTGCAGACATTACAGTGGAGACCAAAGAATTTGTTTGAGCAAATGTAGGATTAGATAGATGTAAACGCTCCACAGCAATTCTATTAAGTGCAGTATTGTCAAGAACAACAACACAATCAGCATTTAAAGTTAGTCGCTTGAGAGTCAAAAGTGAGTTGTAGGGTTGGACCACCACATCACTTGTCTCCATCTGATTAGGAAATACACTATATGTCTGGACCAGCTTCTTACTGTAGCGATCATTCAGAGCCTCCAACAGATAGGAGCCCATACCTTCATTGTAGAATGAAAAGAATCAAGTTGTAACCAAACCAAAGTCTTCAAGAAATTTCACTACCTTATGATGAATAATATACTACTGTCTATGGTCCTAATTTTAGCAGCCAAATCAAGCAAACATATAAAACAAAAGCAGAAAAGAAAATGAAGCTTTAATCAATTTAATATCCTATATAGGCCAAAAGAGAGATAAAAATGAGAAAGATGAAGATAACAAGAGGAAACCTGAGCCTGTCCCTCCTGCAATCGAATGACATAAAACAAAACCCTCAAGACTATCACTTCCATCAGCTTCTCTGTCAATCATGTCCATTATATCCTCTTCAACACCCTTTCCCTGTATCAAGATCATGAAATAAGGAACTGGATTTAGATAAAAGATTATTGATTAAAAAGAAAACAATCATATAACACATGTCATGTCACATCTTTACTCAGGAATTTGTAATATACTTGATTATCTATAAAACCAAGAAAAACATGAATACAGAATGAAAAAGAAAATGTCACTGACCCCAATATTTCATGTAACCATTTATTGATTCTGCTGTAAATAATAATTACTACTATTAGTAGGAAAAAATCCACCACAATTTTCCTAACATGTTCACTTTAAATAATGCACGGCATCCCCTGCCTACCAAATTTCTGATCGTTGCTTGAAACACACTATAATGATGACACAATGAGATGGGCAACAAAGGTTAAAAAATTACCTGAATATAAGCACCAAAGTGCAAAGGTCCAAGTATCAATGAACTTATATATTAATTGAGCACTACTAAAGTAGGAGAAAGTTGAACGCAAAAGAAAATACAAGTGAAGCTACCTGATGATATCCGCTGGCCCAGTTGTTTCCAGCACCTCCACCATGATCAGCAACAAAGATGTTCTCGTGATTATAGAGATTTCGATATTCACCATTTTGAATTCCATTAATCACTCTAGGTTCCAAATCTATGAGTAAAGCCCGTGGTATATAATGCTGATCATCAGCTTGGTAGAAAAAGACATCTTTCCTATCACCTCCCTGCATCAACCGTGCTGAGAAAATTAAAACACTCGAGTATTGAAATACTGATGTTTAATTTAACTCGCTCGAACTGAGTGACTCACTACATATTCCTTTACATCTCACATAAAATTATCTCGATATCAAATTATGGGGAAATCTACGCCTAATGAAACTTCAAAAACTAATCCGACAGCTCAATTAACAAGTATTGTATTTCAAATTTATCACAGACATTGTATCCCCAATAAATCTACCAAAAAAAATCAAAATGAACTTTCATACTTACCCGGTACGTGAAGCTTTCAACAATAAATGCTAATAAGAATTACAGTTATAAGAGAAAACTCGAAAAGGAAAGAGAACCTGAGTAGCGAAATCTTCAAGAATGCCTTCTTTGCTGATGCCGTGTTCGAGGCAGAGCTGTTTCCAGAACTCCATTCCGATCTGGTTCCCACATTGTCCCACCTGTAGTGTGATTATTTCTCTCGGCATTTTTTCCTCTGTTCCTTTCTACTGAAACTAGGGTTTGGATGGAAAGGGGAAATATGTGTTGGCGCCAGAAGCTTAAAATAAAAGGGAAAAGACGAGGGATTTTATTTTTATTTTTTTAAAATGTTTGGTGCTGCCGGCAGTGCTATTCACTTCGTCTTTTATACAGTAGGTATATTAGTGACTTCAAATGCTGAGCCCGCTAACCGTTTATGAGCGCACGCTTGATTTCTATATATTTATGTTTGTATATCTGCATAATTATAACTAATACTCACATTTTTAAATGAAAAAAATATTATTTCAGTTGGTATCTTATTATAATAATAATTTAAAAATTATCGATTAAATTTAAAGGTAAATTATATATTTAGTATCTGAACTATCAATTTTAATTTATTTTAATACATAAACTATCAATTTTAATTTATTTTAATGCATAAACTATCAATTTTTTCAAAATCATTACTTAAAGTTTATTTTTTGTTTCATTTTAGTATCCTTCATGTTAAAAACTTTAGTTTTGTTTCATTTTAATACATCGTTCAAAATTTAAGTACTAAAATAGACCAAAACTGATAGTTTTGGTAATAAACGCGTTAAGTTTTTAACGACAGTTACTAAAATGAATTTAAAACTAAACGTTGTAATTTAAAAAAAATAGAAGTTTAGGTGCTAAAATAGATCAAAATTAATAGTTTAAGTACTAAATATGTAGTTTACTTAAATTTAATTCAATTAATATTGTTATTAGTGCAACATATAAGAACCAATAAGATCGAATATACTTAATACAACCAATCAAACAAAATTCATTTAATACATGTCTTCTTGAATCGATTCACTGTGGCGGCCGTTGGTTAATGCATTCGTTAACAGATCTACAGCTAAAATAACCGAGTAGGTTTGTAAACGAAACAAAAGTTTGTATACATAAAAGTATGATCCACTTATGGTACTTTGATTTCTACCATAGTTACCAGTAGCTGAAATACCAACACAAAGATTCCAGCCGGCGATGCCAGGCTTCTCACCTTGCAATCCCCGTGTTTTCCGACTGAATCCACGGTTCATGGCCATTTCTTTTTCGATCTCTCCTCAGCTAACTGTCATGGCCATTTGAATGAAAATTTAAAAAATTAATTTGAAGCAATCCCTATCGTGTCATATGGTTCAGCTGAAGTATATCTTAGTAAATACCTACTGAATGAATTTCACTTTGTGATAATGAAATATGAACAAATGAATTTTCATTTATAAGAGAATGCAAAAGAATTACATACTTCAGAAAAAAAAAAGATGCTTGCCGGTCATCATGAATCTGTTTTGGGATCAACTGGAACATTGACAAGGCTCTCTGGATCTGATTTAATTGTCGACGGCATGTCTACGAGCATATTCGGAGGAGCAAAGTACATATGTAGTGACATTATGCATATAATGATCCCCAAGAAAAGCTGCAAGAATGCCATGAACAAAAATGTAAATGATGAAAAGGTTAGAAAAAGGAAAGCAAAACTAGTTGGGCTGCACAACTGCAGGGGGGGCTGCGAGTAAGTTTCTGTATGTTTCAGGAACTATATAGAATGATTCAAACAGAAAGGATAACAAATGGATTTCGTAACAAGTTTATATTCTAAATTACATGTGTTTGCATTAACCATGATAGTAAACATCCAGGTTCGGAAAACTAGTACACTTGGATCAATGTTTGTGTGCGCGCTTCACAGAGAGAGAACGTTTAAATATTTTTCATTAACCATGAAAATCAAAGCCCAACAGAACATAAATTTAAGGTCTACATCCAGGCTGGAATACTATATTAAAATAACACACTTGGATATGAAATTAAAGGCCGTATATCTTGTTCAGACTACAGCAAGGAAGCCTACCTGAAGTGTTGGCTTGAAACTGAAGAGGAACACGGATAGAACCATTGTTAATAGCATGGCCATCGATGTGGAATACACCTAAAGGAATAAGTGAAAACAAATAGTTGTTAAATTAAATGTGGGGGGGGGGGAATTCACCATCCAAAATTTCAATAATCATTAAGCAGTAAAGAAATTTTAGAAACATATCAATTTATCAAGGAGAAATCACCAAGTGCAAACATTAGAACACAAAAGACCTACGATGAAATGGCAATAACCCTATGCACACATAAATGCAAGCAGAATCAAGGATAGCCAGAAAGAGGGTACCTTGATTATATTGTCAGCATATTTCATTAACCATGAAACCAACAGACCAGTAGAACCTAGATTTAGCACAACCAACCAAGTTGTGATGCTGTACCCATTAAACAGCCGTTGCCACCAAGGTCCTTTCTCAAATCCACCTCTAAAATCATCCATAACCAGCCGTGCCATATTGAAGATTGAACCAAACCTGGAAGAGTCAGATCATAATAAATCAACCAATGATCATATCAATCACTTTAAATGGCTTGGACTTTGCACTATATTGATTCTGACCATATAATCACAAAAACAAAATAGGTAAAAAAAATGATATTTTATAATTTATACTCATAAAATCAATCTATGCAACTAACATGGGGAAACATTTTGGAAAAAAATAAAAGGGAACCTACGTGTATAACTGTATATTCTGCCAGTATAAGCTGTCGTTGTTCTTCTTCATCAGGAACTCTGTATAAACACCAGCCAATGCCGAAAGACAAGCCGACAAAATTCCTAGCATGTATCCTTGAATTGGTGCTGAGAAGAGGGAGTCACATGAAGCTTCTCCACATCCTTTGACCTTGACAAGACGGAAGAATAATTTGAACTACATACTTCACTAAATTGTTAACAGATAAGAGTTTGCAACAAGAGAAAACAAGACGTTCTAAAAATTTCAAGGAGATTTAACAGCTTCCTATAAAGAAATATTCTTAACCAGTTGTTGCTCCTCACCTTTCCTTCTAACCCTTCGTTTTTCTTTCCTTTGCAACAAAATTTACAAAGCATTTTATTCACTTTACTAGTTGAAAAGAAGATTATAATATTAACTAGTTCTTCCAACATATTCAATATGTAGTTTCTCCATATTTATTCCAAATCTAGCAAACCAATAATCAAGGGGTTCAAGTTTTGACAGACTAAATATTGATCTAGCATCAATGTTGTTACTAGTCTTCTAGTACAACACTGGTCCTGACATCTTAACTAACCATAAACGTTTCTTGCATAAAAAATCAATGTAGCACATATCACAGTACAAAAACATAAACAGTTTAGTTCGGAATGTGGAATACCTGACTCGTGGTCGTTCCAACAGCCAATAAAACAATAGCCATCCACTTTAAATTAGAGAGCTTCTTCTTAAGAAACAACCTAAATCAATAAACAACAGTATCTACTAGCTCATGAGAACATCGACACCAAATCCAGTTATGTACATGAAAAAAAGAGCTCAAAATTCAGACACGGAAATTAAGAGTAGCCCACCTAAACAAAATTCCAGTAGTGACAATTTTCAAATTGCCCATTATCTGATACGTAGAAGTATCGACATACATAAGAGTAGAAAATTGGACATTATTATGGATTAAGTAAATGACGGAAGGAATGGGAAACAATCGAACAGTCCTCCAATCCGTTGTCATTTTCGGCGGAGGCGATTTCTTACGCTCTCTCCATAGAAAAACACCTGATACCATAAGCTGTAACAAAAAGCAAATACATATAAAATAAAATTTCGATTTTAGATCTAAATTAAGGAAGTTCAGAGGAGATTTGATTTAAAAATACCTTGAAAACCTCGGCAAGGAAAGGGATGGTGGCGTAATCGTATTTGTATTTTCCATTGGTTTGCGATAGAGTTGTTAAGATCCCCTGCAAAAATATAAGAATGAATATAGATCTAATCACAATTTTAGGGCCTGATGTAAATAATTGAAAAAATGACCTGAGAGCTGGTGAGGACGGTGAGAAGAGAAGCTACGAAGCACCACTTCATTTTTTCAATTCTTCCAAACCGCGATAGTGTAAGCAGCAGAACCACTGTCAGCTAGTTCACGAGAGCGACGAGTAGAGAGACGGGCCGTTCGAGGTACCCAGCATTCCAGTTGATACAAGCCAAAACGTCGTCGCATTATCACAACACTGTTTTAGTTACTGTTACATAAGAAGCTCAGAAACATTGCTTTTCGTTTGGCATAACAATAGAATTATGGGTAATATGTAAATGCTCATCGAATATTGTTTTACTGAGTATTTTACCTATTAAAATTTATAAAATTATTCTTAACCGTAAGAAGTTGATTTGATGAATTATATGACTATTAAAAGTTATAAAATGATCTTTTGATTATTAATTATGTTCTAAACTCATCATTTTTAATTAAAAATTTGATGATTGTCTTAAGTTATACGTTAACATATTGATTAAGATATAATCAAATTTGATCTTATAACCTCAAACAACTATCATATCTCAGTTAATATGTTAACGTCCAACTCAAATGATCGTTAATTTTTTTAATAAAAAACGAGTTTAGAGCAAAATGAACAATCAAATAATAATTTTATAACTTTTAATAATTGAGTTTATTTTATAACTTTTAATAGTCGAATGACTCAAAAAAATAATTTCTTATGATGTGTCCTGTAATCCGATGTACCACATCGAGAACCCTGGGACTTTCGGTTCACATTTCTATAGGTCTAGGACTACGATGCCCCAACCGAATGTGCTTCAGACACAAGCTCATGCTATATGGCCCAGTGATTTTAACTCCGGTATAGGTGGTTTTGTTCATTGCCATCCACCGAGGGTGGTAGTAGCCAGTGGTGGTCGCCGTTTTCGTCCTATTGCTGGTGGTGCTCTGTTTTGTGTTATAATTGCTTTGAATTACTACAAATGCCCAGGAAAGTGCATCTGAATGCGAAAAATGAGAAGAAATTGCGGCGTAGTGCTTGTTCAAGTGTAATAAACTTTACCGTCACCAACAAGAAGCTTGTTCTTCGTGATCATGTTGAAACAAAGGGAAGTCCTCGTCTAATGACTATGATGATTCCGCTTACGAGTTCCAGTCAATGGATGGAGAACCTGCTTCATTGTCAACGGGCTGGGCTTTGAATTCTTCATCTCCAAGCATCTCTGAGGATGACAACAGTTGAGGTGTTTTAATTGCTTCAAGAGAGGAAGCGAAATCTGTTCAGCAGCCGACGAAATCCACTGTGTCTCCGCCACCTGCAGGCTCACCACTTCAAG